>NC_090284.1:68857244-69460577 GCF_037392515.1 Haliotis asinina | reverse complement strand
GTAAGAGAGTAATAAAAGAGAGACAGTGAGTGGAATTAAGGGTAGATAAGACAGTGTGGGATACTGCCGCTATCACTGCAAACTTAAACCGACCCTAAACTCATACGTCACTGATGGCATCGGTTTGACAGTTCTGTCCTGGAAGAAGTGTGAAGATCGTGTGTCAGAACATTATGATATGTGAGACATGAGCGAGATATTGTTTGCAATGACATGTTGCTACGTGTTATATAACGTGAGTATATAGTATAAGCTTGTGTGATTTGTGCGTCGGGAATATTTGTGAACTGATTGCGTTTGGAAACTTGTGAGATTTGTGCGTTGAGAGAGTGTGAGATTATTTCGACATAACGAAACGTGAAAAGTACATACGATAATCGAGTGTGAGAGAACATTCGAGATTTATTTACGAGCATACGGTGTGAGCTGAATGTGTGACACTGAAAACGAAGTGTAAGAAACGTGCGAACGTATTTCCACGCTCCGAACAACGCGACAGAATTGTACAGATATTGGCCATGCTCCTTCATAACGCGATTGTCGAAAAGATTCCATTTCAAACTGTCAGGAAAGAAACAAACCTAGCGATGCAAACAACAAGTAACCTAGATTCTGATAAACAAGTACAGATCCTCTACAACTCCCTCGGGGCTGGAATGCACAGTAACAAGTAACACTGCTCCCATAGCAGTTAGTGCCGACCATCCACTATGTATTACACGCTATTGTAAACGGACATAATGATATTTGGTTCCTATAAGGACTCTTAAGTTAATGTAACTGTCTCAAATGCCAGGCGTAATGAAACCACTGGGATAAGCGAACAGCCAGGCCAGGTATCGATTGTAACTGGCGGCTTTTTCTGCCTCTATGATGAGCAAACAAGCATCGATTTGTCAGGAATTCTTGTACAGTGGTTTGAAGGTGTAAACTTCATAGATACTTGAGGCTTGGAGCATTGTGACTAAAACATGTTTGTTCTTGTCGAGGATAACTTAAACAAGATGTGACATAAATGCATCTTTTTTAAAACTTCATTTAATATTCTTCAGAACCTTTGACGTGAAGGCAAGCCTGTGTTTTATGTTAAGTTGTTCTGAATGTTCTCATGAGTACATGGATGAGTCTTCTCATGGTTAGCACTAGACAAGGTTGGAGATGAAGACACTTGTTTGACACTTGTTATTGTGCTTCTATTCTGCCTCAGGGTGGTTGACATATTTAAATTGACGTTTGCTTCTTTTGACTGTCTTTACCATGGAGGATTATTCTTGCTGATGTTTGTTAACAATGTCCTAAGATGATATTGTAGTTGTTTAACTTGTATCTTTCAGTCCTCTTTTATTAATTATCATTTCAATACCCGTTCCACAATTCTACAGAATTAGCTACCAAAAGAAATATTATTACCGTTTTTCAGGTTTCATATGACGAAGACCAATTCCATTAAGATCACAAAAATACATTTTTAAAATTCTTGTGGAATAACAGTTTGCATTGCTTGCAAAATATACATCCAAGAAGCCTTGCACAAGAGTTGCTTCTTCACAAAGTTCTTTAAAACGTGTTTGACACATGCCTCAGAACGTTACATACACTAACTTTTTAAGTCCATCTGTCACGATGGCATGTGTGATGTCGGGGATAGTTTTATACTTCAAATATTTTCTGTTTTTATCCCACAGATGAGAGAGAGACGTTTCTGTTAATGACATGACTTCAAGGGTTCTCCCACAAGGGATTAGGGTCTTACTAAGTTAAAAGCTACGAGCAAGGTTTTTCACATAGTGTCAGTCTGTTTTTGCTGATCGATCATGTCTGTGATAGGATGTAATGTTCCAAGATTTACATCCCTGCAAGGGAACACAGACCGCCGTTGCGAATATCCAATCTTTTAGATGTAGTATTTGTTACTTGTTATTACCATGCACAAGTTTTGCATATATTAACCTAACCTACCTTTAACATGGTCGTCCAAGTGAACCTCCATGCTGCAGTTTAACATGGTTGTCCAACTGAACCTCTGTGCTGCAGTTTGACATGGTTGTCCAACTGAACCTCTGTGCTGCAGTTTGACATGGCTAGCCCACTGGACGTCTATGCTGCAGTTTAACCTGGCTACCCCACTGAACCTCTATGTTGGAGTTTAACCTGACATATTTATCCAACTGAAACTCTTTGCTGCACTTTGACCTGACTACCCAACTGAACCCCTATGCTGCAGTTTGACCTGACTACCCAACAGAATCTCTATTCTGCAGTTTAACCTGGCTACCCCACTGAATTTCTATGCAGCAGTTTGACATGGCTAGCCCACTAAACTTCTATGCCGCAGTTTGACCTGGCTACCCCACTGAACTCCTATGCTGCAGTTTGACCTGGCTACCCCACTGAACTCCTATGCAGCAGTTTGACCTGGCTACCCCACTGAACTCCTATGCTGCAGTTTGACCTGGCTAGTCCACTGAGCTACCATGCAGCAGCTTTACATGGATCCCCACTTAGACTCAGAATGCAGTATGCAGTAGACATCCCTGGTCGTTTAGCAAATAAAGCGAGCGTCGTAAAAAAACATGTATTTTCGAATAGGTTTCTTTCTGTATTACCTGTCCGAGGCATCCAACGACCAAACTTGTGTTCAACGTATGCTGCTGTTATCCCAGTGAACTTCTATGCTGCAGTTTATCTTGGCTACCCCACTGAACTTCTATGCTGCAGTTTAGCATGGTTATCCCAGTGAACTTCTATACTGCAGTTTAACTTGGCTACCCCACTGAACTTCTATACTGCAGTTTGACCTGGCTACCCCACTGAACTCCTATGCAGCAGTTTGACCTGGCTACCCCACTGAACCCCTATGCTGCAGTTTGACCTGGCTATCCCACTGAACTTCAATGCTGCAGTTTGACCTGGCTACCCCACTGATTTCTATGCTGCAGTTTGACATGGCTAGCCCACTAAACTTCTATGCCGCAGTTTGACCTGGCTAGTCCACTGAGCTACCATGCAGCAGCTTTACATGGATCCCCACTTAGACTCAGAATGCAGTATGCAATAGAAATCCCTGGTCGTTTAGCAAATAAAGCGAGCGTCGTAAAACAACATGCGTTTTCGTAAGATTCCTTTTTATATGACGTATCCGAGTAACCACCAAACTTCCGTTCAACGACCAAACGCTCTATCAACGACACAACGCAGGACAGGAGTCAAGATGGGAAAGGAATTACAAAGGACTAATTATATAGTACACATTCATTCAATCGGACCATCCTTTAGGATTATATTATTACTGTAACACCAGACATGTGGGTGTTGTTTTGCTTCTACTTGAAGACGCATATTTGTACGGGAAGCATGCTTTGAGAGTCTTTCTCACATTTCTGCCAGCAGCTTTGAAGCTTTGTGTATTCATATCTTGTATTCATAATCAGCATGGATATGAACCATCGATGTCGGCACCATGAAATCGTAGTTAGCATCAGACTCGGCTGTGTTTCCATTGGAGGGCTATCGCTTACAGACTGGTAGTCGAGGACTCCACACATGAGCTTGGCAACAATTGTAGCAGTCTAGTTTTATTATTCCCTCAGAGATCTGAACAACGCTAAATCTCCAAGAGGATTCATTAGAAATTCATGAATTCCGAGACCTTTGTTCGATGCCGTTACCATGGTCTGAATGTGGATAGCGTTAAAACTGTCTTTTTTACCATGCTGCCCATTTTAGCATAATATGCATAATTTACGGACCAGACGAACAAACAAATATCAAATTTGCCCCAATATGTCATCAAGGTGAATAATATACAGTCAGTGGATTGTCATCTAAGGCGACAATGAACACTATAATCTGAACACTGTGCCATAGCAGACAACGTAGAACACTAGAATCTATACCACTGTGGTATCCAAGGATACAACAGACAATGAAACGTGTTTTTTTCCGGGGCCGCACAAGCAGATGAATCTTGTGCGGTTTGATTACGGTGCGTATGGTTAACATGTGAACTAGAAACTGTAGCATTTGTTTGTGGACAAAATGGCCATTCCGGTAACCGTTCACTGGCGTGTCCCCTTGTACAAGCTCTGAGGTAAAAGAAACATAAGTTAGATATTGTACGTTGTGCCAGTTACAATACATGTATTCCATGACATGAAGCTGAACAGTTTGAGCAGTCCTGTCAGTCACTCTGTCCTTTTCTCGCTGTCTGCGAACCACGTCTTTCTTACACGTATCCCCATGCTGCCCCTGTGTAGTGAATCAGGGAATGTATCACAGGCGTGTTTCAGACTATGTGTGGAGCTATCGACTGTCGGCCTCCATGGACAACAGCGGAGCCATTTCCTGAAAACATTTGCGGTTGCATAAATTGTAATTTTGAATGAAATTTGATGAAGAATTTATTTAGAAATTATGCTTGTATCCGAAATTGTTAGGCTTTGAAATTTGCAGTTGCTTCAAATTGAATTTTAAAAGAAATTTGATGAAACATTAAATATGAAATTATGCATGTATCCTAAAAATTTATTTTAAATTTGCAATATTGCTCAGATAGCATGACATTTTGACACCTAAATGTATAATGAACATTCTTACCAACCCCTTCACTGAAACAGTTCAAATCAATGATTTTAGTCAAATCAATGAATAAAATTGGACAAAATATTATATGGGGTAAAATAAACTAAGCAATATTATAACATACTGCATATTAGCAGTTGAATAATAATTGATTGAGCAGAGCAACGAATGTCTCGTTGTCGTACATGACTTCCTCAGTAAAAAGTGAGACTTTGAATGCTCATTCTTGTGAATAACCTCCTTCATGAAGCCTCTCCTAAGTCCAAGATGAATTCCGTAATATGATTATTGTAATAATTTGGTAAATAGATGGGATTTTGTGTGTCGAAACACATGCAAACGCCTTTGGCGTATTTTCATTTTTTATTCCATCATTCCATTATGGACCGTTCCTGTTAAATTAGATCATGCCAACAAATCAAGTGAGATGGCATTAAAAGAATTTCAGCGAAATTGGATGAATGTGTAATTCTTCACGTTACAGGGATTACTCACAGGCCCATAGTCTTTTCACATCCGTATCGGCAAGCGCAGAAACATCTATCCTATTCTATCAGTGATCTGACAGTGCATACACAATAGCACGCATAAAGGTCATTTTCTCGGTGTGAGTTCTCTTTCTGCAGTCTACAGTGCGGGTAATTTGATGCATTGGGCTAGATATAACATTACACGTAGCTGCCATCTGGGTGTTAAGATCATTATGATATTCCCAGGTTAGAAAGATGCAATTTGGTGAAGTAAAATAATTACACGTGACTGTCAACACCATTACCATGGACGTGGACATCCATCGAAGTACTGCCAATAAGTCTTTGTTCGTTGATTACGTGAATGGATTTATAGCTCGCTTATAGCACATCTTTAGATGATTAACTTAGTTCGGTTACGTATTTGCTATGATATAATGTCGCCAACACATAGAACCATTAACGGTAACAAGAAATAGTTATCCCAGTATTATATGTTATTATCATTCAGTGACATTTTGGATTTACAGATATAAGTAGGTTGTTATAGGAGCGCATTCTCCAGATCTTAATGGTTTGTTTGATACTTCATTGATTTTTGTTACACCATTACTTGATGCAGTTATTCTGCAATGCAAATTTTATTTGCATGATCAGCATTTATATTCTTATATCAGCTGGAGGATTCTATATAATGTGTCCATATCACATCCAATATCCAACTAATTTGTATCAGACAGAAGGCTCGAACAAATTCATCCTCACAGATAACACTTTTTTACTCCGAATATATCAAAAATAAATATTGAAATTTGCCACTTAATAGATATAGCAACGATTAGACGGTTATCTTACGTTGCAAACTCTAATTATTTCATTGTCTTTTAGAGCGACATGTTATGTATGTTAACCTATCAGAGTGTGACTTTGTCTGTCAGACGTGTGTTAACATATATTAGCATTACACCGTCTGTTGGATATGTTAGTCTATTACAATATGGTGTAGAGAGTATATTATAGTAGACGTAGAATATTGTCAGTAGACGGTGTGCTAATCTACAATATAGTGTTTTCTGCAGGAAATGTGTTGACATATATAAGCATTACACCGTCAGTTAGATGTGTGTTAATTTAGTACAATATGGCGTAGGGTATATATTAATCAGTAAAAATATTACAGCAGAAATACAATATCGTCAGTAGGAAGTATGCTAACCTTCAGTATAATATTGTCTACAGGAAATGTGTCAAACATACTGCTAGACACATATTAGATGATCCTGCGCACTAAACGTATTTGTGACAAGAGAGGTGGTACAACGAATTGGGCGAGTACACTTGGCTGCTACAGGTAACTTGACGATTATGCACGTGCAATACATGCTAACCGTGACATGAAATCAACACCGCTACTGATTAACACCCGTCTCGCTACTGTGTAACACCTGTCTCGCTACTGTTTTACACCTGTCTCAATACTGTTAAAGAGATTTCGATATTTATCAGACAACCTGTCTCCCTCTTGTTTCAAGTGGATCGTTCTGTGGGGCGTTCTCAAGTATGCAAATTGGGGTCATTTGTCAGGTCGTGGATCATCTTATATGTGTTTACCAGTAATAGCATGACGTCCCCTGTTGAAGTACTGCATCCCTCAGTAGGAACAACTATCTTGTACAACATCAATCCCATTTTGGATAGAGGTGAATGTGTACCGATACCAAATCACTTGAGGATGAATGTTCATCTGGAGCAGCGTTACATCTGGTGATGGATGTGAGGTGTTCCTTTAGCAACACCATGTCTGCTGTCCTGTTTAGCAATAGCACATCGTCTGTTTGAACTACGTGTACGTCTGAACACTATTACATCGTTTGTTCGAAACTAGTTATCCTGTAACCCTAACAGAATATCAAATGACGTTAACTGAACTATGAAGCAACAGTGCATCCCAGTTGGAATCTATGCTAAGTCCTCCCAGTTCTCCGTGACTGGAACTACGCTGTTTCATCAATATTCCACACCCTGCTAAGCTGTTACAACAGAACACAAAACAGTGATACAACTTAACCATAGTGACAGTGTCATGAGGAACTAGAGTCCCTAACTCTGCTATTTCCAGGTACTCTGTATTCACATAAAATAGTAATCTATATTCAGTTTTATTCCCACACGCCACCTTATTGATATAATCCACAACAACATCAACAACATTTAATTTCTATCAGTAACGCTCATGTGTGAGAACAGATGGCACATTTGCCTTGGGAGAAGAAGGTCATGTGATCTGTACACTAAGGACGAACAATAGAGAGAAAAAAAACCGTTATTACACGGACGTAGAAAGCCGTAAAATGTGGACTGCAGTTTAGAGAATGGCTCCTGTCCGACACATACATGTACACGGCACTCCAATATTCACCTTAACATTCAACAGAGTTAATTAACGTTGGATGGGTATTTGTACACCATGAAGTTGTGTCAGCACAATATTGGAAGTAAACCCTCAGTGACGCTTGCCATTTACTACCTTGGTGAAAGCCACGGGCGTGGCTGTAGAGCTGACCTACATTCCCCACAGACGTAATAAACAATGATACAGTTTGTAAGATAAGTTCTATGTCACAACACCAAGCTGATCAATACCCAAATTTCAACTTGGAACCAGTGTCCAATATCCCTGTCTGCGAGGATGTCGCGAAATGATCTCTAGACACGGCAGCAGAGAAGATTTCAACTGCTTGATCCTCAGTGGAACGCGGAGTACTAATGACGCTCAAATTACCGCAGTCGAAATCAATCATTAATTTGTGTCAACTCCAGCGATGTGTTTTGATTATAGTGGTGGCAGTGGCGAGGGCGACGAGATACGTAGATCGATGGCCATATTGACATTTCCTTCGTCATGCGATGGTGCTATCTGTTGAGTACAATGCAGACACGTCCCTTGATATAAGGGCTGATGACTTCCTGTTGTACCACAGTGGGATGACCTGTGCCGTTGCCCAACAGGCAAGAAGCAATCTAAACGCTAACACTGTCTTAATCTCCGCACAGCGACGAGGGCTTGCTTTACTGACATTAAAGACCCTTAAATCTGACGCTGTCGTTTACTGCATTCTTGGAAACGGGGCTGCCATCTCAGTGTCATCCTGAGGGCCGTTTTTACCCCTAATGCGCCAAGAACCCCACTTTCACGTTGCGATCTCTCTTCTGCGATTGTCGTATTCAGCAGCGGAGCCACTCTCCTGAAACGAGCATCATTTCCTTGTGACGTATGTGCATCATCTTCATTTAGCGGCTAATACCGACGAGGTTCTGGAGTTTCTTTCTAGCAGTCTATACCGAGTAGCGGCCGTTTTATTGCAACTTTGTTTCTTTGTTAACATTTATCGAGTCTTGTATTGCAACTTTGTTTCTTTGTTAACATTTATCGAGTCTTGTATTGCAACTTTGTTTCTTTGTTAACATTTATCGAGTCTTGTATTGCAACTTTGTTTCTTTGTTAACATTTATCGAGTCTTGTATTGCAACTTTGTTTCTTTGTTAACATTTATCGAGTCTTGTATTGCAACTTTGTTTCCCTGTTGGGCAAGGTAGTCCAGTTAACATTTAGCGAGTTCCAGTCTAGTTTCACCTTAACATTCTGAATTATCATTTGGCACTCCCATGTCTGATATTGACTATCAAGATAAGTTCTTTGTCAGAAAGTTTAGTTTAAAATCTGATTTGACTTGTAACGCATAATAGTTGTTTTTACATAAATGATAGAATAGGTATTGCAAAAAGTGTCCATACCTCTATATTAAATATACCTAATGTAGTTTCATCGTTATTGAATTTGATAGGTATTTTCTATTTCATATCAGCTGTTTCCTCAAATGAACGCCAGACAAAAGGAAGATGTGCATGGTGGCACAAAAGGAAGATGTGCATAGTGGCCCATGTTTGACACCGGCTAAATGTGAAATAAAACAAGAATTAGTGTTTCGATGGTGCTGTATTTCATATATAATTTTCAAGGTATATAATTTCGGTTGTCCGATGGTTTAGTAGAGCAACAGGCATGGTGTAGTTTTGTAGTTCATGCATTTGCTCGTCACGCTCCGGACCCGAGTTGATTCCCCCTGAGTGTTTTGTGCTCGCTAGGATATTGCAGCAATATTGTTAAAAGCAGCATAATCCCTCTTTCACCCGCGAACAGTGTGCAATACCATTAGTGCCTGTCTGTGTGTCAGACGCCCTACCTTTACGTTCCCCGATTTCATCTCAATTCAAGCACCTGTCTACTTCAACACCTTTCAACCTCAGCACCTCTCTATTTCAGCACCTTCTTATCTCAGCACCTTTCTACCCCAGCACCTCTTTATTTTAGCAACCTCATATATCAGCATCTTTCTATTTCGGCACCTCTCCATTTCAACACCTTCTTGCATTAGCACCTCTCAAACTCATCACCTCAGTTTTGTATATATGTTTAGCATGCCAAGTTTCTTCTTTGAGAGGCCTTTTAGAAGTTGGGGAGTACAAGATTGACAATCTTTATGGTTAACAACTTTATTACGATAGTGCGACGTGTCGGTACAGATTCTTGCACCGTTGTCAAGCAGGACCGAAACGTCTGTACCGACACGTCTGTACCGAAACGTCACACTATCGTAATAACGAAGTTGTTATCCATAAAGTGTGCCAATCTTGCATGCCGAGTTTATTATCAATCAACAGCGATCAGAATAGAACACATTCTTCAGTTATCAATTTGGAATCGACAACTGTCTGTTTTCTGCTATCCTTTTGAAGCCTCTACTGCTTTTTCATGTTATTTTTTAATCTATAGAATCCCGCTATCCCTTCAACACGCCGTTCTGGGTTATGATAGGCAATAAACACAATACTGCTCTTTCTAGGTCATTATATGACATGCCGCCTTCTCTCTTTAAGATCAGCATCGAGACGACTTATCAATCAGTAATACTGAATCTTATCTATGTCGATAAGAATAAGGCATACACCGGTCTCCGCTTATTATGTCCATGAGGTACACTACATCATGGTCCGTCGTGCTAAGTAAGGATGAGATATATGGATGAAAGCCTTCTGTCTTTACAATGATGTTCATCCATATAGTTCATCATTACTACCTCAACTTATTAATGCTTCTCAAAGATCACTACTAGCACGTTACACACCAAACATCTTGGTCGTTGGAGATATTTCCATACTGGAAATTATTTCACCTGATCCGTCAAGGCATGTTCGGTTCAGGTTATTTGTTGGTTATTTAACGCCGAAGACAGCAATGTTCCAGCTATATGACGGCGGTCTATAAACAATGGACCAGACAATCCGGTTATTGATATCACGAGCACCGCTTACCCAACTAGGATGCTATGAAATGTATGTCAACCATGTCAACGAGCCTGACCAACAGATCTCATAAGTCGGCGTTCTATAAATAACAGCCCAGACAATCCGGTGGTTGATATCATGAGCATCGATTACCCAATTGGGATGCTATGGCATGTATGTCAACCTTGTCAGTCAGCCTGACCCATCGATCTCTTAAGTAGCGTTTTACAACAAACATGGATAGCTAAAGAAATTCCTTAAACGTATTTCAATTCGTGTAGTTATCATATTATATTGTTTCAGCTGTTGTACACATCTGAATATCTTCAAACATGTCCATCATTGCATGAATAAAACTTAACGATTCCTATGTTCATCCTATGTATATTCTCAAACACAAGACCTCTCATGTATATATTCTCAAACACAAGACCTCTCATGTATATATTTTCAAACACAAGACCTCTCATGTATATATTCTCAAACACAACACCTCTCATGTATATATTCTCAAACACAAGACCTCTAATGTATATATTCTCAAACACAAGACCTCTCATGTATATATTCTCAAACACAGGACCTCTCATGTATATATTCTCAAACACAAGACCTCTCATGTATATATTCTCAAACACAAGACCTCTCATGTATATATTCTCAAACACAAGACCTCTCATGTACATATTCTCAAACACAAGCCCTCACATGTATATATTCTCAAACACAAGACCTCTCATGTATATATTCTCAAACACAAGACCTCTCATGTATATATTCTCAAACACAAGACCTGTCATGTATATATTCTCAAACACAGGACCTCTCATGTATATATTCTCAAACACAAGACCTGTCATGTATATATTCTCAAACACAGGACCTCTCATGTATATATTCTCAAACACAAGACCTCTCATGTATATATTCTCAAACACAAGACCCCTCATGTATATATTCTCAAACACAAGACCTCTCATGTATATATTCTCAAACACAAGACCTCTCATGTATATATTCTCAAACACAAGACCTCTCATGTATATATTCTCAAACACAACACCTCTCGTGTATATATTCTCAAACACAGGACCTCTCATGTATATATTCTCAAACACAAGACCTCTCATGTATATATTCTCAAACACAAGACCTCTAATGTATATATTCTCAAACACAAGACCTCTCATGTATATATTCTCAAACACAACACCTCTCATGTATATATTTTCAAACACAAGACCTCTCATGTATATATTCTCAAACACAAGACCTCTCATGTATATATTCTCAAACACAAGACCTCTCGTGTATATATTCTCAAACACAAGACCTCTCATGTATATATTCTCAAACACAGGACCTCTCATGTATATATTCTCAAACACAAGACCTCTCATGTATATATTCTCAAACACAAGACCTCTCAGGTACATATTCTCAAACACAAGACCTCTCATGTATATATCCTCAAACACAAGACCTCTCGTTGATATATTCTCAAACGCAAGACCTCTCGTGTATATATTCTCAAACACAAGACCTCTCGTGTATATATTCTCAAACGCAAGACCTCTCATGTATATATTCTCAAACACAAGACCTCTCATGTATATATTCTCAAACCCAAGTCCTCTCGTGTATATATTCTCAAACGCAAGACCTCTCGTGTATATATTCTCAAACACAAGACCTCTCGTGTATATATTCTCAAACACAAGACCTCTCATGTATATATTCTTTGTGTCTCATGTAAATATATTTGTTGTAAATATTGGGAGAGGGCGTCATTAAAGTTATTGAGATAACTTGTTCCCAATCTTTACTTCAATGAATAAATAGGTTTATATCAAAACAATTATACCAAATAAAAGATAATGCGAATACGAAAGCTCGCATTAGACAAGAACAGGAACATTAGCTTTCCAATAAATTAAGTCTAGTAACGGGTTTTGTAAACTAGCCACTGGTAGCGGCGTAATGTTAAATCATCATTTGGAGCAGGAGAACCGCTGGTCTTCGTTCTTTTAGAGGTGTTTTGTATTTGTCTATGCCATTGCTTCAGTGTTTTGTCTTCAACAAGAATGACTTAAACAATCAGATAAGAGGAGAGTTGGGTGCTGACTGCGTCCATATTTTTTCTGTCAAAATTTGATGTCTTAGTTGGAATCGTGAAGACTATGGCATTTGTTCCCAGTGACATTTATGAAAACAATTTAGTCGTTTAAATAGAACTGACATTGTTGCTCCATCTCCCTGTGCTGAATATTGCACACCAATTTGAATTTGAAAAGAGACGACTCTGTCGGAAGATGACTTAACAATGCAACAATGTAGCAGCTTCCGATTGCAATTCCAATATAAAAAGGTCAAATAACGTATCATTTAAGCAGTCCTATGTGTATGTTGCCGACGAAACTAACAGACTTATGGTATAACAACGTCTGGCATTGGTTTACAAGTTCTTTATCGTTTCTTGGCGTCATCAGGTGAATGTAGGGACAAGAAGTAACCTAGAAACGCCATGCTGTAAATAACAAAGAAGTTGTAAATCCACACCACACATTGTTATGTTATCTTCCAAGTTCTAAATGCCCATCAAACATCTGATCCTATTCATGGCAGGTCTCCCACACTCTCTGTGGATGTTGGGTGTTTGTTCCACCTGTTCCGTCAATCTGATCCTTAAGGGTGTTTACCAGTGGGCTAATAGATATAGCGTCAGCACAGAGTGAAAAGTCGGCGGTTCGATCCCTGGTGATCCCAAAATACAATAGAAGATGAATCTTGTTGTTACCGTGCCTGGCTTTCGACATTGACACAAGTGCCAGAGTCTGTAAAATTTGTCTGGATAGGTTAGGCACGGTAAACTGCGGCAGAGTGTCCGAGTATCCAACCAGGATAAGACAATAAAAGCAACCGCACATCATTTCACCTTACATTAATTAGCACGTGTGATTTACTTTGATGTTGATAGTAATGTCTTTTTGTATTTTGAACGGTCAAAATCACTCTTTTACAAAATACCTTGTTGATTGTGATACTGTGAACAACTATCCATCGTGAGAGTGGGAGAGAGGGGCTGCTCCTATTATTTGATGACGGTTTGTCCATACTGTTAGTCTAGTATCATGATTATTTGTTCTGCAGTGCTGTTGTTATGGTGCTATTTGCTATGATTACACGATGCCATTTAGAAAGTGGTCAAATGCAACATATGTCATATTGGGGTTTCACTTTCTTAGTAAAGTACAAATTCTAGTACTTTTTTTCGGTTGGAAGTCGCGGTGGCTCAGCGGGCTAGGCGGCTGACTTTGTGTGCTGGCGATTAGGTGCCTGACTCTGAGGGTGCGGGTTCGAATCCCGGATGGGACTCAACCGAAAAAAAGTACTAGAATTTGTACTTTACTAAGAAAGTGAAACCCCAATATGACATATGTTGAGCTATTTGCTGTCACGGTAATTGCACATTGCACATGATGTGATCTTGTCATAATATGAGGACATCTTGATTCTGTGGCACTGGCGACGACAGTTCATGCTGAGGGGTAATTTCATGATGCACTCTCTTATAAGTTACTTACGAAGCTCCTATTCTGCTTATAATTGTATCGATAAGTATACACACATGAATGTTTGTGATATCTGACTTTCTCGAGCGTGTGTACTTTCACATTTACTGGACGGACGAGCAACAATTTGTTCTTGAGAGTGCCGTGCTTGGAGGCTAATATTGCCAACACAGCAACAATAACACATATTATGTAACATCAACTGCAATCACTGGAAAGGATTCGTCGCTTGTACTGACGTCATGGGTGCTATCAGTATGATGTCGCGAGTCATTTATCTGGGATATTGCTGAGTGCGGCGCTAAACAGCAATCAAACAAAACAAACAGGATAATGTGGACATAGGCGGTGGTGTTTAGCTCAACTTGGCTGCAGGCATTGTGAAATAGCTAATGCGTGTGTGGTTTGTGAACCATGTGCACACTAGATTATTCAAGCACAATTACAATTGTACCACGCCGGCTTGAAAAATCCAGTTGTAGATTGCCTGCACTGGATAACCGTTGACGAATATGCTTGGTTAGATTTACAATGGATACTTGAGACTTGTGTTAACTTGTTCACATATGGCATAACAACGTTTCTGTCAACTTTCATCAAGACGATATTACCAAGGTGCCAATGGATATAGACTCCTCCATGCATGTCCTGTAATACTTCTACCTGTTTGTGTACATATAGACCCCTGGACACGAGCAAGGGAACAAATGCTGGTACAGATATTCCTTTATTCTTTCTCCTTTTCCAGTTTTCTTCACAAGGTATGCAGTGAAATTCTGGAAACTCACACAGGAATGTTTGTACTGTTTCTTGTACTCTCTTATTCGTTTCCTTTAGTATATCCACCACTATATCTAGTTGTGTTGAATGTGTTCCATTTTTGTCGAAGGTGAACACATTTCCTTCCGTACATTCCGCTGCCAATGGGTATCAGACAAATTCTGGCAGATGTGAGGGAGGTAGCTCTGCGCAACAAATGACTGACAAATACTCAGCCAAACGGATCTCCATCAGTTGCATAAAGCGTTTAATAATTTGCCCATTACAAACGAAGTCCCTTTTGCAAATTCATAATTAGCACGAATTAATTTTTTCACAGATACGTTTCGTTCTGATTTTATCGTGATACTCGTTCTTCAGGGTTGCGTCCCTTTGCGTGTACCAGAAATCTGTGACCGTGTGTTCGAATCCCATCTCGTCCTTTGCCTGCCTCACCTAATAGCACCATTTCGGGCTTTCTTCCTGAAGAAATAACTACAGTACCGTTAAAGCAGCGGTAAACCCACTCACCTATCAGTCGTTATTACGTATATGTGTATGTCTGTTTGTTCCAGGTCAACATGTGAGGCCAAGTGTCGGGATTCAAGTGACACCAATTGGATACTCTCAGTCTTTCATAACTTGTGATTACGTCATTGTGTCGTCATGAGACCTGCGTTGCACGCCAATATGCTGCGGCACCGCAGTCAGCGGGCCCGGCGACTCTACAACAGACCCCATACTTTCTCACTCAGTCGCTTGTTAATGATAATACTTGTTGGATCCATCCTCTTTATTCCGGGGCTTACTTTGACGATTCTCGGATTACAGCAGGCAAAAGATACGGACTCGATGTCTCCCGGCAAAGGGATGTAAGTACAATACTTTAGATTAGAAAATGCCATTTTGAAAGTGGTCAAATTTAACTCATGTTATATTTGCTGTTACACTTTCTTAGTAACGTACAGATTCAAGTAGTTTATTGGGTTGAGTCCCTTTCCGGATTCACATCCACACCCTCAGAGTCAGGCACCTAATCGCCAGCGGAAGTCGCGTCGGCCAAACGGGTTAGGCCTGACTGGTGTGCTGGTGATTAGATGCCTGACGTGGGTATTGGTTTGAATCCCGGATGGGACTCAACCCACCCAAAGTACTAGAATCTGTACTAATCAATGTAACCGTAAATATAACGTACATTAACCCTGTTGGTGTATTTAGTTTAAAGGTACAGAGGAAGAACACAGTCAAATATATAATATTATTAATATATCGCTGGCATAATATATCGTTCGATAGTTCGACATTTAATGTATAGGAAAATTCCACGTACACATATTTCACATGTACAAAAATACCACGGACAATATGATCTTTTGTTTTACTATTTCAGGAAAATGTCGTCCACCAGATTTAGTTAGTAGGAATGCCCACGTCTAATAGCCTTTGAGTGTAGTCAGACAGCCATTACACGATTTATTCTGAAAACATCTGTGTCAAGCAAAACTGAAATCATAAATGTATGAAAATTACTCTGTAAATCCGTCACACGGACTAAAGTGCAGTTTGAGTGCTAAATACATTTGTAAGTATTCAGGGCTAAAATTGTGAGGAAACTGAAACTGGGTACACAGTTACTGGTGAGCCGAACATTTTGTGAACGGCGTTGTCTGCAGGCAGGTTACGATGGCTTTATTGTACTTGAATATCCGATCCCAATGTTATGGCGTACAGTATGAGAAAAAGAATATTGTGACAACTTTTCCTTTTATGTGACCAACGTTTGGCCGTTGATTAATAACGTTCTAACCCATTACTTCACAACTGGTAATTCCGCCATGCTGATTGCTGTAGAACAACATTTATATCAGTAGTCTCGTAAACATATTTTGTGTAACACAGACCTAATTATGTAAGCAATGGTGCTCCAAAATAGTGAACATGGTGTAATATTAGGAAAGAGTTCGATCTGAAGTTTAGACATTAAACAAAACATTACTTTCTGGATAAATATTTATTGATATATAATTTTCTCTTCTTATGAATATACCCTTGAAGATCGGGTTAGAATTGATCTTCAGTAACCCATGCTTGTCACAAGAGGTGGATGGTCAGACTCACTGACTTGGCCGATAGATGTCACCGTATTCCAGATTAGGTCATCCATGCTCATGTTGTTGATCACTGGATTGCCTGGTCCAGACTCGATTGTTTACAGTCCCACGCCATATAGCTGGGATATCGCTAACTCCGGCGTAAAACTTAGCTCATTCACTCATGTTGTGAACAATGTTCCAACACGGAGATGTTTCTGTGAGATAACTTCCGAATGAGAACAAGGCGTTTGGTACGTTTTTAATATTTTGCTTAACATAGCTAATGTGCCATCTACTGTGCTACAGATCCGCCGTTAAACAATAATTCTGATTGTAACTATGTGCTGTTTCCAGTATGTACAAAGCGGTAGGCCCTATAATGTGCACTCTCGGAGTGGGGATGCTATTTGGAGCTGTGGTTTACTATTGTTGCTATGGAATGGGAGATCAGATCCGGAGAGATGTCAACCAACAGGTAAGTCACAGAAAAAAACTTTTATTTACCTGTAATTACCGGTAGAAATGTCCAGAAGCTAACAAGCAAGGGAAATATATCTTTCAGTTTAAACAAAACATATCTTCTGTGAAACAGACCGGTACAAGTTTTTAAACCTTTTTTGAAATCATGTCACTGGTTATTCCACATATGCATGTCTCACTACATGTTTCGTCTGCTTCGATAGCATTGTCTCCCTTTGTAATGCTTCGGGTCTTCTGTGCTCTAGTATCTACGAGACAATTTTCTACTATTAATCACAAAATTTAATATGTTCCCAAATTTTTAGGTTGTCCGATTTTTTGTTGATGTTAATAGACGCATGAAGTTTATGAATCAGTTTGGGGTCAAACCGTACATTACCTTTCATTCTCCTGATGAAAGAGTAAGAAAATACTCCAAACACGGTGTGTTCCTCAGATTACAGAATTCCCAAATTTCTTCCTTTGATGTTTATCATTTTCGAATGCCGTTCGCTCGAAAACCTTGGGTACAAGTTGTCAAGATAAGAACATCCGCTTCGTAATATCCACAACAATCAAAGACAATATGCTCTAAAGGAACAAAGGAAGAAATAGAGGTTTTGAGAGGCTGAACACAGAGGAATGAATCACCCCCACCCCCCTTAGCCCCGGTTCTCCTACTTTTTCTGCCGTCTACCTGTACTCACTCCCATCCCCTCTCTTCCAATCTCCTCTTCTGCTACGGTCAGGTGGAACACATGCTGAGGGGTTGTGTTCTTGTGTGAACATTTGTGAAGTATATACACTATGTAAAAAGTCGGCTCCTGGGAAAGCGAGCCAGACCTTCCACTTGATATGGATTATATACACCTGTATGCACAGATGTTCGCTGAGATTAGAAATATAAGTCCATACGGTAATTATACACCTGAAAGGTACTTCAAGAATAAGGCCAAATACGCAGTAACTATTGTAATTATCAGGAGATATTTTATGGGTACCTGTATATACATTTACATGTACCTATGAGGGTGGTCATTTTCACGTGACTTTCACGTGAAAGGGGGTTTGAAAAACATTGTGTACTATCATATGTTTCCTCATAAATCATTGATTGCCTTTGACTATCGTTTCATGTTACCAGTTGATATTATTGTGTTTGAAGGCGTTATGACGTGCAGTTTATAATGAAGCAACGGAAACCTTGGCTTCAAGACAATGACTAATGGAAATGACTAAATATGGTTAAATAGTGGAGCTGTGTGAGAGGCGGATGCTACTGATTGGCGGATGATGCATGATTTCCTTTTTGACAGACGCTTTACGTCACCAGTGAGTTTCCATTCATACAACTGTCATCACCATATTGTCCTTCACTCTCAGTAGAACCATAATAGGAAACGAGCCCTTGTGTTCCCTTGGTTCAAAGACCGTCGTTTAGCGAACAACTGGTGTCATCACTGACTTTTAGTGATGCCCTCGTATAAACATACCGCTGAGCCCTGTGAAATCTTTTCTAGCGAAGTTTGGACACGGCTTATACCCCACGGATAGCTTAAATTCGGCGAGGTTGACTAAAATGTACGGGCAAATATATTAATCGGGATCGTTTCACTATATTGTCGGTGTTAATTTCGGTATTACAGACATTTTCTTCAAAGATGCATTCGACGTTTATTTGTTTGCACACCCAATTTAGATGCGCCTTTACGTGTTAGAGAAAGGACAAAATGTTTCCAAGCACCTAAATATAATTATCAAGCTATTCCAGAAGAGACTTTAACTAAAAGCACCATGTAAAATGGAACGCTTACAGAATATGCATTATTTATTAAACTTGAATTATGTGATAATAACTGAAATTATGTATTTATGTTTTTTAATAGGTTCCGGAATTGGTGTGAAAGATTATAAGTTACAATTTCATGGCATTTTATAGTTTTGATGTAATTTGATTCTCACTCCACTTTGTTTTTCTCTCACTCTGTCTCTCTCTGTGTACCTCTCACATTCTCACATTCTCTGTGTTTCTCTTTCCCTGTCTGTTTTTCTTTGTGCCTCTCAAACTCTCTCTTTCTCTGTCTCCCAGCTCCCCGCCTCTGTGCATAAATGCATAATGTCGTGAAATGGCACAAGGGGCAGTTTAGGGAAAATGTTTTACAAGACCGCTGTTTACTATCAAATACTGATTCTAACCCTAAACGTTTGCACTATTCTGAATGTATTGACTTTTAAGCTTGCTAAATCCTTCACCTGATACGATACATGTTGATGTGGTTTCAATTTCGGTGTTGCCCTTTTATAGCTATCATATCAGTACCTTGATAACTGGAAAGGCTCCGAGGATTGAAAATTTTTCAAGAGTCATCCAGGCAAATATGTGAATATGTATTACAGTGATAAGGGAATCGTTAAGAACAAGGGAACTCTGAAAAGGTAATGTGACGAGAAGCAAGATGTCAGCAAATTAAAGACTTCCAGAAAAGCCGGCATTTGAGATATGCGGTTATTCAACAGCTAGTTGTTTCATTAGGTTGTCCGATATTCTAAGTCTAAATCCACGGTTAAGTGCGCTATTCCACGGTCATGAGGTTACCGTTGGGATGGAAGACCTCAGCTATTTGCCGTCGGTTTTCCCTACAACACGAATGCGCAATTACCAGAAAATGAGGTCTGTTGGAAGGTTCCTGGTGCTGTTGTTGCCAGCTATACCTAGCATCCTATAGCGCAGAAGACGTGATGTGCCCCGTGTTTAGTAATATAGACAACCTTAGCACTGAAGTAATCACCAGTGGGCTTTGACTTCTATGGCGGCCAGATGAATGGATATGCGGCCTCATCGTTGATCAATATGGTGGAATCTTGTTAATGGTTGGCTGGATAGAATTCGTTCTGTGTGATTAGTGGGGGAATACTCCAGAGGCGGGTAGATGGATAAATTCTTACTTAATTGCACGTTCGAGAGTATTATCATAAAGGTGGGATGAATATTTTCACCATGGCCTGATCTTCCATTATCTCTTTATTTAAATGGTGTTTGAAGAGCACTTGAACGTACACAATACAACTGCTTATTTTGACTTAAAAGTTATATTCCTTAAACTCAAGAAGTATTCGTTTCTAACCTGTACCGTTCCACCTTGATGCATAGCGGGATGAGTTTAACCATTGTAATATGGCCATCACAACAAGGCTTCTTTTAAAGGTTTCTTTAAATGTTTTATTTTTACCTTTTCGAAAAATCTTCTACACACAAATAAATGAAAATACGATAAAAGACAAGGGGAGAGAAGGGTTAACAGGTTTTGTCACACGACAAAGGTGTATTATCTTTCTTCGCTGGCGCAAACACTACACACCAGCTTGTATATTCTATCACCTTGAGCAATTATTTTCATGTACAGCAATCTGCCGTTTCTTGGATTAATAGCAGGTCAGATTTGGAAACAAATACAGTAAAGAGAGTTTTCTGTTCTCTGCACTCGTTAAACGGATCAAAGAAAAATATAGTACGATTGTTAAAGCCAAAAAATATTAGCTATGTGAATATGAGAGACCACTATGGAACAAGTCGTTATAGTCATCACAACAATCCAGTTCCCTATAATGTAAACATAACTCCCCATCCCCGGAGGCTGACTGCATGAACGTCGCCTGTGCAATACAATGACGCTGTTAGATCATGGTCATATTTTGTGAGGGGTGGTGGGGTAGCCAAGTGGTTAAAGCGTCCGCACGTCACGGCGAAGACCGGGGTTCGATTCCACACAAGGGGATAACGTGTGAGGCCCATATCTAGTGTTTCACGTTATGATATTGCTGGAACATTTCTAAAAGCAGAGTTAAACTATATTAACTCTATTACTCATATGTCATGACCTCACGATCATGTAAAATCTGCAAAAGTGCATAAGCTGCACTTACATTTCAATTAGGTCGACAATAATGAGGATCTATTATGTTATTATGAAGTATCCACAAGCACTGTTTTTTTTTGTCAGCACCGCAATTATATGACGCTCTGGTCTATATCAAGGTATCGTGCCCATGCAACTCAACACTTGTTTTCATTCAAATAGGTCAATTTCTGGGTCATTCAGACACACGTTTCGAAACATCCTCAGTAATTAAACGATGTTTTCCAAGAAGAAAGTCCTAATAAAGATTGATAACACTGACATGTTCAAGAGACATCTATCTCTAGCCAAATCCCTGAATAGTAATAGTATCGAGCATCCTGACGGTTCATGAACAGCATTGATTGTGTTTATTGATGCCTAATGGCGGGACTGTAATGAACAGGATTTACATCAGTATGCCATTACTATTTCTTTGTACTTGAGGCTATGGCGATGCGAAGTCGTGAATTATTCTTGTCCCAAGTGAACGCCATGTAGTGTATGTCTGAGTAACCTGATAGTGCAATCTGATATGGTACTATATTGGACATAATGACATATCTTCTGCATGAATAATGGATGGTACCTGTAATTAACAATTCAGTGTGCAGATATCTCCAGAGCTATGTACATTGTCAAATAAATACCTAATGCGCTGACCGAGTTTGAAGAACCATTGAAACCTCGTACTGTTTGTGGCTCTTGGCATTACAATATTTTACTAATGGTATTTGACCAGAGCCGTCTTTGAATAGGGCATTTGACCATGGGGCAGTTACGTAAATCGTTGGTAAAGATGCTTCAGTTGTCGGGATTTATAGATACTTATGTTCGGAAACGAAACAACATCTTTAACTCAGAAGCAGCATAAGGTCTGGAAATCCCTGCTAGGGAAACAGCATGGGAAGACCAATGGAATCAATAATTTTGGCTTATTCTGATGGAAAACATTATCAGGCCTCGTCGATATTGGCAACCATGGAAGCACAGTGTCTCTTTTCCCGAGAGTACTTTTTCTGATCGATTTTTCGGGGTGGCTTTCCAGCTCCCGTGTCAGGCGCTGTCGGTGCCGGGTCCTCTAATGTTACTGACTGACTTTACCAGAGGAGGTTTTGTTCGTAATCCTTTCACATTTGGAAATCTATAGCCAGCAGCGAATAACTGTGAATCCAACGTTCGGGCTTGTGTATGTTCTTGATTAAAGGTCTGGGTGGTGCAGCACTCTGCAATTGAGGTGTGAGGCTAGATGAACAATTACACAGATGTATTAAAAGGTACGGTCAAATGTGGACAATTATTACATGGGACGCTAGAATCATACGTCCACGATAATACCATGTTTGCTGTTTTATGAAAGTTTGCGCACGTGGGAAGAAACAGCCTACAAAGTTTGATCTTATATAACCCTTGAGCTCTGTGTTTATCTGTTTGACCTACATGTCATTCGGTAATAACTTCGAGAGCTACACTTAACCAGTCCAGTATATTGATGTATTTTCCAGCTCATAACAAAATACACACAATATATTTGTCTATAAACTAGATTTGACCGCAATATTATGTAGCGGGTGCCATTAATGGAGCTTTGGCCTAGGGGTCATGGTGGATAGTGCATGTCATGTCAAGGAATGTTTTAGCATCAATAACAGTTACTGATTCCATGGTCCTTATTTCCGTCTTCCTGACCCAAGAAGGTATATTAGGAAAGGAACTCGAATCCAGGAAGACGGTGCATCTCATGCCTCAGCTATTAACCGTACAATAATCATTGTTCTGGTCGTCACTTGGATGAATGTTTCTAGGACTAAGCGCTGTTTTGACGTATCATCACTGTGTTGACTTCATATAAGACATTATGTAACATTAATGTAACGACTGTTTTTGTCGGGATTATTTCCTGTATAATTTTTACATTTGTGTTTTTTTATAAGAGTTTTTTGTTTTGTTTTTTTTCCGAAGGTTAAGAGGTAAGGACAGATATGTCTAAAGTGTAAATCGGCTCATCGTATTTAGGAAAGTGTGTGCAAGGTGTGATGACATTGCCTCCATACTTCGTTTTGTGGAACCATACCGCAAAAAGATTGCTTGCTTGCAAATTGAAATATTGCTAAATAACTTCAATATATTATCAGGAATATACGTAATTGTCTGGCAATGTAATTCTTTGTCAGTATGACCGGACAAGTCAATCATAAATTGACACGAACGTGACTCTGTTTTCGACTGTTGACATCTGGAAATACCCCATTGTCGAAAGTTCACCGAGTCTGACCACTTGACCCCTATGCCCACACAAAAGGCGGGGATGTCAAATGTTAATACTGCTATGATTAACTTTGGAAAAGTAAGTGGATTTTATGTGAAAAGTACAATGCTTCGTTATTTAGAGATGTATTACGATCAAAAGAATAATTCAGGATCTCATATAGTCAAGGGTTAATATGAGCTGTTTTTTGTTGACAGAGTTCTGTGATGTCATCCGAATCGAAAGGAAACCAAGGAACGCATGCTAGTATACGAAGTCACCATGAAAATGGTAGCCATCTCGGATCGCCTGATGGAGTCATTCGTCGCCCTAGTTACAAGGGAGAGCATCACTCTCCACATCAACATCACACATCGCACCACCACCAATACCACGCGAACATGGGCTCTGATGAAGAGGCAGTACCCCTTGCTCCATCGGAAAACTTCTCAACGATAGACAGTTCGTAAGTAACCCAGCTTTATTGATTACTGTCTGATTGTCAAATACATTGAGTCTGTGATATGAATTATTCATGAAACTATCCATAGTTGAAACACAAATATTACTCTGTTCATGAAGGGTACATCACAAGCTCCGTGATCTAAATCATGTTATGGCATTGGGGAATAATCTGAAGGGAGCTGTGTTTACTCCGTTTATGTGAGTGAGCAAGTTCAGTTTTACGACGCATTCGGTAATATTTAGATAATCGAGTCCAAGCCAGACAATCCACTTACCCACATCGTGATTATTGTTCTACGCAAATGGGAACCGATGATATGTGTCAACCAAATCACGGAGCCTGGCCACCCGATCCCATTAGTCGCCTCTTACGAGAAACACGGGTTACTAAAGACCACTTCTATTCCGGATCGTCACGGATAGTCGCTTATGTAGATATAGATATGGCACAGCGTGTAGCATAATTACAGAGGAAAGAAGTAACACAAGCTATTCTCTCGAAATATCTATCGATAGCCGCGGTCGCTAAGATGCCTTCCCATCCCAGTTCCGACATGCTGAGTTAAACCCTTGGGTACACCAGAAGCCTGGCATCGAATCGGTTCGCGACAATTCTGTTTTTAGATCACTCACGCTCAGATTTCTTCGAAGTAGTGAACATCCCAGACCTGCTTCACCTTCGGGTCTCCCACATTTAAAAGCAGACACGCCCTGATATTACTGGAATACTATTAAAACCTGTGTTAAACCAAACCCACATGCCCATTCTGAACACCACTAAGCTGTTTAGGGAGGATAGTGTATTGTAAATATAAGTGTAAGAGAATAACCAGCCTTCACAATGATCCCTCCAAGGTATGCCTTGGCTAGCTATGTGGCTTAAATCAATCTTCTAAACAACGGTTTTGAACAATGTCCCCTGTCGTTGCATGTTCCAGGTCGCCCTCCAAACCCACGGTGTCTATAACTGTTGAAGATGTGTCCGACTCGGCCATGCGTCACACAGATGAGACGGAATTGATGATCAACGGAGGTGTAAGGACTGATAGTGTTAAAGTCTGAAGTTTCCTAATGGTGATGGGAGATTACATAAATCCTGCTCAAACTATATTTTGTGGCCTTCTGATAGAAAGACTTTCCCAGGGCAGCAGGCTGAGCTAAACTAGACTGGTTGTGGAACTGAAGTCTAGAGCATTAAGATAAATGTTGTAGTTGATACCAAGAGGTATGGTCTCAGCATGTAGCGAGTTCTTTGTACGTCGGTAGTTGTAGCTGTGTCTATGGGCAATGCAGCGTACAGAAGGCGGAAGGCCCTGCGTCCCACAAGCCCTGCACGAGCCGGAGAAGCACCTCAAGGCTGGATACAAATATCACCAATATACGCTGCCACTTCGCAACGCACCAACTGGAGGACGATCTAGGATACCGAATTTGGTTGTAGATTACAATGGATAGCCTACACGTCATTTCTTCGCATTTTTCATTTGTGACAGTGTTTTGGCGTCTTTTAAACGTAGTTTAAACATCTGGGCACATGTTTATATGTCCACGCACCGGAGTCCCTGCTCACTGATTCTGCCTCCAATTTCAATGGCTTCCATATGGAATAATTCTGTGTTTCGTGTGTGTGTATATTTTACAAGTGGAAAACGACACTGCGATATTTCACTAAGGAGACAATGAGTCATATTTTTCATGGCGTCGAAACAGAAAAGCCTAATGTTGATATTCGATCAGGGAAACATCCATGGTCCTCTTGCATAAAATCACAAACCGTTGTGCAAGTCAGTTCGGCAAAATAAACTTTCAGTACAACAAATGTTACCTGAGCCTTTTAATGAACGTGCTGTCGCACTATAACATACATTTTGCACATGAAATATTTTTAAAATATGTCATTTGCAAGTTATTTAGAAGGAATTGTATGTAATGGTCAAAGGCGTGCAATATTGCATTATATATGTCTTTGCTTCTTGGTCTACGACAATCAGTGTCGATGTCGATGACGAAACTTGACTGGAACTTATGCTTCGATAGTACCAACTGCACAAAAACTGTTTTGTGTGATGATAGCCTGTACCCTGTTACCGCTGATGTTTAAACATGAGACAGTTGGAGCAGAAGAATACCAGGACAAACTGAGGAGAAAATATACTCACTGACAATACGTCTTACCACAGCTTGGAGATGTCTTACCAAGGCTGGACTGAGATGCATGAGTCCTGCACGCAGTCCAAGCAAGTGACTCTTGGAGACCATGTGATGTGTGATGGTAGTATATCACACATGTCTTCGTGTAAACAAACCCTTGAATTTCTCACATCGTTCCCCTCCACCCCTTCACATGTTTTCACCCAACGATACCTTGTCTAAATTCCTTACATACAAGCATCATCCTCATGTAACATGCACCTTTCTTCCTTACACACCCTCTGTCCAAACCATTCAGCGCACCATAACGTTAACATTGCTCTCAGCAGCTCTTCACCTTCCTCATCCGTCTGTATTCATCAGATGCTTCATCGTGCCCTGTTCACTTTACCAAACCAGCACTTCCCATTCCAATATGTATCAACGCTGTCTTCATCACCTGGCAAACCAGTATCCTCATCAATCACCGCCTCACCATTCTCAGCTGCATACAAACCATTCCCTTCCAAATCGTTTCATCAGTTCCATTCCTTCCGCTTCCAACTTGCCTACCTTATTTTCACACTCTCACCTCTACATCCTCCTCTTGAACTTGCCAACCCTACTCTCAGTTCGTTTACCCTTCGTCGCGCCGAAGCCCCGGGTTCGATTCCCCACACGGGTAAAATGTTTGAAGTCCACTTTTGGTGTCCCCCGTCGGGATACTGCTGGAATATTGCTAAAAGCGGCATTAAACCCTATTCACTCACTCACTCACTCGTTTCCCCTTACTAGTCCTGTCAGCACTCTCCTGCGTCATGCCTGTTATCCATGGACTGTCTACAGTCCATCCCGCCTTCTTTCCTTTCTTTCCATGTCAACCAATCCAGCGTCCATGTCAAACAATCCTACAATCTATGTTTCTTCATCCCTCTATACCCCCTCCCTCATTAGGTGTGTACTCCTCGACTGTCTACCCGTTCTATCAGATTCAACTCATACCTTCAACATACTTTCCGTTTAAACCAATTCTTGAACTTGATTTATTTGTTCTCTATTGGTCCCGTCCCGTCCCTCTCATGTCCATTTTCCTTTCTCACCTTTCCATACCTCTTCATTGATCCACCCTTTCTCACCTTACTCCTTCAACATACTTTCCTTTTACCTTTAACTTGTGTTTCTTTTCGTAAGTATTTTATGCCTTTCTTTCTTCACCCAAACCCTACAAACCTCCCACCCCACCCTGGAGGATCCATCCTTTCACAGTCCTCCATATCTGTCTCCCAATATACCAGATTCAAATCTTCATTTCACCCAGAGAAACCTTAGAGTCCTCCTTCTTTATGCCTCATAGTTTGTTATCCTATCATTGCAGAATACCTTGTTTGCTTCACAGAGTTAACCATGACGTCTTGAAATGACATATTTGATGTTTCTTACATTTTTTGCCGTAAAAGCATAAACATAACGTATGTATCCAGTACGGACGACTTTTAATTCATTCGAGAATGAAAGCACTATGTTTGATGAATGAGTTATATTTAGCTCTTATTTTGTGAGTCCCTGGTAAAAATTGCAATATTTCATGTAGTACTGTTTATCTACTTTTTCGCCTTACGTGAGGCACATATTTGACATGTATATTTACAACTTTATGTCGTTTAATCAAACTGATATTTTTACAGCACTTGGATAGCTGTCACCTTGCCATAAATCACAACTGTGCACATAGGTGCTCCTTCTTTTAACACGATATATTTGTAAGACACACCTTCAGTTCATGGACATAACTCATGCACGTTCACTAACTATGCTTGGAGATTCATGGTGCAAGGTTAAGGACTAAAGGACTGCTTTGAGATAAACATAATTGTCCTTCACATAACCTGGCTGGATCATGTGATATAAGTCCACCTCAAGTGTTAGCTTGAAGGTATCAGCGTTATGTTGAAAATTTTGATTTGATTTCTGAGTTGTATGAGTGAATAATTTTATTGTGATATTCACAAGCTGATGTTGTTCATGAACTTGAGGTATGTCACACAGCAAACGCCAATACACATCCCACATAAATGCTTAGTCAGGAGATATAATTTGCGATTATGAAAGTTCATGGAAAATGACTTTGTCTTTAAACGGAGTAATCGAAATGTTCTGTAGGAATGACAGTATTCAGCAGGAGTGACCAAATTCGACCAGCGGGAGTGTTTCCATTCATAGTTTTAACATTTGCCACAAACTCGACCAGCAGGAGTGATTCCATACATAGCTCTGAAATAGCTCAAAGATAATGTCGGATATTCAATTATGTCAGACATTCGTTCAACATGAGTATTGGCATTCATACCTCTGAGATAATTATGTCAGACATTCGTTTAGCATAAGGGGTGATAATCATAGCTTTGTGGTGTCAGACATTTGCTCATCACGAGATGTGGCATTCATAACTTTGAGATAAGTATGTCGGACAGTCTTTGTAGCATTAAGATTCGCTACGTAAGTCTTCGGCAGAAATGGTGGCATCTCATCTTCGAGGTATGACACGCACTCGTGACCTAAATGACAACGTCGAATATGTAATATGTAACACACTCAGTAGGACAGTAGGAGTAACCGTATTCATACAGTTCAATTGGTTACTGATAGAAAAAAACGTTCAGAGACACGAGCAGCAGTAGACCTGACTATGTCCCACTCGGAGAACCCCTTCTCTTGTTTTCTACGAATACCATCTATATATTCCTATGTTAAACATCCGCAGTCATGTGTGTATATATGCTAAAAGTCATGTTTTTCATAATATGTCAAATGAAGTTTTCTTTATGAGATGATGTACATTGTCATTGTCTTGATTGTGTTTTGAAACATGGACCTAAGGCAAAAGAATCTTTGAAACGTTTTCATGAAACTCATTATTTCATAGTTTTTATGTGTATGTTTACTAACAATATCCACAGTGAGACTTTGTTTATATATAATATCAGGTTAGTAATTGGGAACTGTTATATTCAGAAGAAAACACACATTTGAAATCCTTAGATCCAATCTAATTCTTTGCTACCAGAGGACAGTGGGTTGTAGTCTCGCAAATTTGCATCACAATATCAAGGTAATAAATGAAGAGCCTAAGGTATTAACAGAATCGCTTAATGGAGTGTGTTCATTTCCCTTTGTTATTTTCATTGTTCTAAAACACATTTACAGAAGTCGCAGTTATGAGTATTGACCCCATTTGACCCGGGTAATAGCTCCCCTATCCTGGAGGAGGATTGTGGGCGAACGCTGTAGGTCGTGTTTGATGAAGGCACCATTTGTTGAAAAACTTCACCACTTCACCGTCGTGACCAATTTTGCCAGAACGGTTTATTCAAACATTGGTTTATTACAAGCTTGCGCATCAGTGTGATAGATGGAGCAGTGCTGGCTAATATGTTTCAATTAATCTGTCTGTCATGTTTGTACTGAAATGTACATGTTATTAACGACATTGTTTTTTTAAAAAATAACATGCCATTGTTATGGAGAATTATTTTCACATGATCTTCACATGTAATTTGTTTGCAGTGGTATTCACCGTCTGGGTCGACAAGGTCGACTAGAAACGTTCGTTTTTCAACGACAATGTCTTTTTAACTGATATACTTCTACTGCATATGTATGATATTAACAAACCCGTACATCCGTATACTCGACAGAAAGGCCGTTGACAGTCTGTGACACCACCACGATATATATCTGTCAAGGTTTGCCTTCCACCTGTGTATTGGATATCAGAACCATTTTTTTGTACAGGGGTATCACTTGGTTTGATCCTTACGCTAAATAAAATACCTTTATTATGACTGCAGTGGTTATTTTAACTTGTACCTGTGGTTATAACCACTAAATATATTTATAGTCCAGCATGTTATGAAAACCACAAAAGGGGGTTATTCTCACGTGTAACGTTTTTGCTCGCTTCGTATTTGTTGTTAATCAGGAAGTCGCGCTATACGCTTCTGAAACACCAGGTGTCTTCACTGTATGTTAAGATGTTTTTGGGTACAGTATGAATTTTGTCCAGTTTGATTTAATTTCAAAATATTACCATAATTCTTTCAATCCGCACCGTTGAGATGATGCCTCAAACTATCAAACTGCCTTGGCGGACACGTATCAGTCACATAAATTCAAGACGTCGACAGCAGTGACACAGTGGTCTCGACATTTCCCTGACGGGACTTAATGAGTGTAGAAGGCAAAAGACTGATGAAGTAGTGTGAGCTTCACTGGAGGAAGCAGAAGCATGTCCGGTTGCCTTTGTCTGTCAGATCAGCAGGTTTCGTCCTCATATCAATCGCGAAAACCGTTGCTTAAATATTCATCGGAGCATTAGTTTGGCTAGGTCTACATGGAATAGGGCATTGACATTTGCGTCTCTCATCGTCTATTCTGGTTAACACCATTACTTTCCAAACGACGGCTAACGCCTCCAGTTCAGTCAGTTATGTATTTATCTTCGTCGCCTTGTTCAGGAAGACGGTACCATTCCCTTTACAAACACCTGGTGTCATCACTTGTTTCGGTGATTGAATCATATACAAAGGAATTTGTTCATAAGAAAAAAGAGTCTGGGGTTTGTGTTAACGTTAGAAATTGTGTTTTGTCTCAAACTGCCGTAAATGGAATTAGTGGGAAAACTGTTATATTGTTTTTAAACAAAGCGTTTGTAGATACATGTACAAGCATGTATGTGTGAATTATCTTGTCCCTGCGAAGCACAGATGCACCATAGAATGAATGTTCCGTAGAACAGAACAAAATCATTCAATACAAACATGTTATGACATAAGGCATAAAGTGACAGTACATAACATTACATTGAAAAATCACACGTAGTATTACACAAAGATACATACAAACCACACAATATATTCGCGAAGAACCTCGTACATAACGCCAAACTTGACGTCACACACAGGACCTGATAGGACCTACACTCTTGCTGCTTTCTTGTTTTAAGCTTAAGTATCGAAGACATGTCACTCCTTTGAGATTGTAGTTAAAATCGCATTATATGGTCCTGACACATTGCTAGGCCAGTATGTAGTCGATCATGATCTTCACTTCTGTGCTGACTATGCGAAACCGTAAGCTGCTAGGGCGGTGGGTTGTCCTAGTGGGTAAAGCGTTTGCTCTTCGCGCCAAAGACTCTGGTTCGATTCACTGTATAGGCACAATGAGCTATGCCCATTTCTGGTTTCCCTCGACATGATGTTGATGGAATGTTGCTAAAACCATATCCACTCAGTCACTCATCTAAAGCTGTTTCATCCTTATACACATATTGAGTGTATTGACCTTCTCCAATCTTCTTCATTTGAGATAGCTTTCATAGACTACCCATCTATACTTATTCCATTGTAAACAATATTTAAAGGGTTCAAATATTCTGGTAGCGTTCTTATTAGGCACCCCAACAAGCTAGAATGAAAAATGAGACGGCATCATTAATTGGTTGATGTCAAAGGCCGGCTAGTGTCGGATGACCGGAGGATAAAGGTCAGCAATATCATGTTCCTTTTCAAAAGTAACAACAAATCAGCGATCCGAGTATTACTGTCGTGGTGCCGTTGTCATATTACTGTTATTGACAACTGCAGCATTGTTCCCTTCATTTCTCTGATTAATCTTAACAGCCATACCATTTCCCCTTAAGTGGCATATTAGCACTGCCATGTGGTGTTTCAATACTCTTCCTATAGGTGTGATAGTCATTAAGTCACCTACTAATGATGATTCCACGTCCCCTGTTATTGACAGTCGTTAATCGCTGTCATCTCGTATTGTTGATGGTTGTTAGCACATATAACCATCTATTTCTCATTAAGGAGCATGTTATCACCACTGTCGTGATATACCCCGTGATACATTGGTGCAAATGGCGGATGTTTCTCTTGTAACGTTGTATCATAATGACTGTACAAAGGTGTTTTAATACTTTTCGCCATTTTCATTATTTTCGGCACAATATTCGCTGTGAATTACTTTGTAAGTGTCATTACCTATTCCCAATGTCCGATGGTAAATTTCAGTCTAGTTTTGTCCATTTTATTCTAAATTCCTATCTTACTACAACCCTGTGTTCCCTGTTATTAGTGGCAATATTCATCACCACTCTTGCAGTGTGAACCTCCGTGTTAAAACAATTTTCCCGAAGCCTTGTATTTAATCTGATGTTTACACCGATCCGCACTGATCTTGAGGGCAGCGGTATCAACACCAAAATGAGAAACAAACGAAACAGAAATATTGCATCTATACAGTCACATTCTCTTCACAAAATCAATATATAGACTGGTCACCATGGAAACGACATTTATATCCTTTTCTGCCAAACCAAAAATGCCGATTCTATTCCCCGACCTTGTTACCGGATCACACAGTTCGAAAGTATCGCTGGAAACTCCAGTTTCAAGAGACACTGATGACTCAGAACAACCCGCACCCACTTCAGAGCCTCGCCATACAACGCTGGAAATTGAACAACATATGAAAGCAAATCCAACGCTGCAGCAGAGCGTTGGGTGACAATATAGTCTAGGCGCCTGGAAGTGACTTCTTCGAGTGCAGTGGAGTAACAAGATGTGAGAACTGTAATGTATAATCTCCCAGTATTCGGCACTAGGACGGACAAACTACAGTTTGGAGTGTTCAGAAAATAGTCGCAGACAGTAACAGTAATGTGACAGGCAAACTACAGTTTGAAGAGTTCAGAAAATAATATATCTGATTGATAAACATTGGATATATAATTGTTCAGGAAATATAAACGTCAAAGCCTTTTCACATGTGAATAATCTAGCAGGTGTGAGTTGGACTTCATCATGACCAATTAGATTCACTGTGCCTAGTGGTTAAAACGTTGGCTTGTCACGCTGATTCATCACACTGGTAAAATGTGTGAAGTCCATTTCTAGTTTTCAAAGACGTGATATTGGTGGAACAGCGGGAAAGCGGCGTAAAACTATACCAACACACTCATTTATATGTCGTGACCTCACGATCACGTAAACGCTGTGGCTTCAAGAATTATTCACTTACGATAACATTTTAATTAGGTCGACAAGAGTAAGTGTCGAATTGGGTGTATTGTGAAGTACCCACAAGCACTGTTCCTTGTCAGCACCGTCTGAATTACGTGGCAGAATGTTACTGACTGGCGTCAATAGCGGTACCATTGTCTACAACAGTCTTACACACTAATCATAATTAGTATGCAAGATTCGCCTGGCTTAACTGTCCTGGTTGATAACTGAATCTGATAACAGTAATCGTCATGCGTGTTACACTTCCAGCGACAGACTAATGATCCCATTATGTGAAAGACGTTTTGACTGTCTTTAGAAAGAGTTACATTTGGGAACAGATCCATTAATCCATAGATTCATAGATGCATAGATTCATAGATCCATAGATGCGTAGATCCGTAGATCCACATATTCATATAGGTGGATTACTTAACATCCGTGATGACAACAGAAGATCGTTGCCCATTGGTATGACTCTTAACCTGTGAACCCTGAAAATATTTTCTTTGGAGAAATCTTCAGTTGTGTATTTGCAGTTCCATGGAGCCTTTGGAGATTATGAATATTTCTTAAACTAATGCAAGCGATGGAAAACGCATTTGCTGATGACCTTCATGAAGTAACGAAAGCTGGTAATGCCCATAAATATTGAGAACAATGTGCTTGTCCGTGACTGACGGTCAGGGGGGATTGAAGCATGGCTGATGGATGACAAGCCACTAATGGAAAAAGCAGTGAAATGGCTCTCTGAATTAGTGCAGGGCGACCAACACCACATTCACCACAGATCCGACCAAATCTGCATATTAGCTGATTAAATGCCAAAGGAGGTTTTGAGACTGGTTTCCCGTGATGTCACTCTATCGGGTAATTTTGAAAGGAGGACGAGGTGACCTTTGCAGAAATGGAAATCACTGGCATTGTTTACTTTCGCGTCTTTATGTGTTAATGTGTATGTGCATGTGTACGTTATGGCGTTTTAATGTATGGGCAGAGGAATGGTGCTTAAACATGCATTCTCAAGTCAATGTCAGTTCAATACCTTGCTGTGTATCTGTTCTGTTTTATACTACAGTGAAACATTAATATTACATAGGATGATCTCTGAATATTTCATGATGTTTTTGTTGCATGTTTTCATTTACATGAGGACACGAAATCAAATCCCCAAATACCCTCTGATGGTAGGAGAGTACCCGCAACGTGTGGTCTCGCGTGGTGAGTATTGCTTGTAGATTACATCACCTCTCTGATAATGCCAACCAATTTCCTGGTCTAGACTCGATTCGGTACGTGTCTTCCTGACACATCTTAAATATATAAACATATGCATATACGTAAAACATCATATTTATCCCTGAATAGTACACATGTGCTAAACCACCCAACAACTCGAAAAATTAAATGAGACGACTTAGCCAAATTTTTTTCTGTATTTTAATCGTGGGTAATTAACCCTCTATACCGGCCTTAAAACAAGCACTTCGAGGTTTGTTCCACAAAGACCATTCAGATCGACAATTACGGAGCTACTTTGTCTTACCACAGCATAGCTCTAGTCTGTAGAAATAAACCTCTTGACAATGTATATGTTTAGGTGGAGGTAGCTGGTTTAATCCGATTCGTTTACTCAGATGTGGAGTACGAGAACAGACGAGATGATATTCACTGGATACCAGTTTCTACTGCTTCAGAGTGGTCGTCAAAGGGAAATAACTGGGAAAAAGAAAGTGAAGAAAAGTACGGTAATCTGCGTTAACAGATTGAAATACCACCTAAAGGGGTGAATCCTGTGGATAAAGCACAGCAATAACACACTAATGGGATGTACCATGGTTTACACATTGGGGAGTTTCTTCATCAGCCTGATTCTAGAGCTAAGTACTTCGTCTTCTTTTTCGTTTCTGTGCGGAGAGATGTCAACGAGAGACAATAACACTCCTGCTCCACTCTTCAAGTCTAGAGTACGAGTCTCCACTTAGACCATTGTTTGAAGTAGTGTCAACACGAACGAGTATTACTCTATACACAGCTCCACAGGACTCTGCGGCCTGGTTGGGCACATTATACATTCTAAAGAATAACCACCACTTTAGGCGCCATAGGAAGCAGAGGCTCCACAGATGTTCCTGAGCGACTGGTGGTCCGTGTCCGGCACACACTAGTCCTTGTGGAATAATAACATCGATTTCACTGCACTAGCTATTTGAGATGCCTTTGTCAGAAAATGGCATCGATTGGTCCAGCTGTCCTGTTTGTGACTCCTCAATTACGGGGAATTCAGCCCAAATTGCGGTAATTAGCACTCAAATACCCAACCTTAACATGCTCCTTTTCACAAGCTCACATGATAACTGGCTGGATTAGGAGGGAACGTAAACTTTGTTAGGCTCAGCCAGCTGGTAATAGAAGGAATATCGACGCAGAAAGGGAGAGATAGTTATTAGATGCATGTACAGGAATATCTAAACGGTCAATCAGTTGTTTTTGCTATGTAAGTAGGCTGGTATATTGTGATGTGACATTCGTTGGTAGTATTCGTTGCACGAACCAACATTTTTTGACTTAACTTAAGTAAAGTATTCATTGGAAAAAATATGTTCTTAATTCCTGACAGTGTGTTATTTGTAAAGACTTCCACGAGATAAAAGTATCGTTGATTATTATAGGACGTATCTGTAAAAAGTGAGGTCATTTGGTGCAAGTCGGAACGAGAACACAGTCGGGACAATTAGTCTGAAAACTTTACTCAGGATTTTAAAACTATTACCCCCGTGTCCAAATCGGTGGCAGGTGGATTGTTTTAGGGTGATAGTAGTATTTGTCCGCTACGTTACTCCCCTTATATTTATTGTTAAGGGCGCGGTGGGGTAATCTAGTAGTCAAAGCGTTCGTTTGTCACACCGACGACCTGGGTTCGATTTCCAATATGGGTACAATGTGTGAAGCCCATTTCTGATGTCCCTCGTAGGGCGTTACACCATCCTCACTCGGCTTCCTGTGTGAGAATACTGACCTACATCTGGTGCGTCACTTTAAGATGTTGTTTTCAAAGTAATCAATTCAAGCATTAAGTGATGCAACACAGAAAAGTTATGCGAACAAATTTGTTTAATTGTACGTCGATAACAATGCAATATTATACACAGTTCCTGGAGTCAAGCAATGATCATGATCTAATGTGTGTGTTTCAAAATCAGATCTGAAAATCGACTTTGAAATATGTCTTCTTGGTGAATCCTATATGTTTATATATATTTTGAAACAGGCTAATGGAAGCACGCGTCCTGTTTCAAAGGTGTTGTCACTAGCCGGTTCCTGAGAATCTCACAGCTGCTGAAAGTTTAACCGTCAACTCTCGTCTGTCTGTCTAAATTGTCAGCAAATTAAGTACGTAATGGAAGATGTGCATGACACACTGCCGTTGTCCCCAAAGGACGTGGAAAAGACAACTATTCAATGACATTTGCCTTATCTTGGTTCAGTTATGTATAATGAAATTATCCGTCAAGATTTATTTATGACAAACCTGTAATTAAGGTGTTTGATTCCATCGTCGCTATGGTAACGCTTGTATAGATAATACATAATAATGGAAGATATGTCAGTACTGTGATGCAGATCTGACATACAAAGAGAAGAATCGATGTTTGCAGCAGTTATTCAGTCTGGTTTGATGAAGCTGAAAGGGCGTGATCTTACATCATATCTAGAGGAGACAGTTTCTTGAACGTTTGCTGTTCTCATGAACGTAGGGGCGAAGGCTATTCGACCTACCATCGTTCATATTTCCCAGGGACGGTGGGGTAGCAAGGCGGTCAGTGCGTTCGTTTGTCATGCCGAAAATCGGAATTCGATTCCCCACATGGGTACAGTATGTGAAACCCATTTCTGTTGCCCCTAACCGTGGTATCACATACGCGATATTGCTTAACTATTGCTTAAGGTGGTGTAAAACAATATTCACTCACTCACATTTTCCGATCACACTGCAGTTTGAATACCTATTTGGAAACACCGAGTCCCTGTTAGTTTCCAACAGCATTCAAAACATTTATTGGAGACAGTATTCTGAACATCCTGTATGTTTCTGTGGCAAGTCCATCATTGCTACTAGACATCCAGGTTAGATTTCATCTTCAGTAACCCATACTAACTGGATCGGGTGATCAGGCTCACTGACTTGGTTGACACATGTCTCGTAGATCGAGGTTCAGAGGATCACTGGATTGTCCGGTCCAACTCGATTGTTCACAGACCTCCGCCATATGACTGGAATATTGCAGAGTACGTAAATCTAAACTCACTCACTCCCTAACCCCCTCATTGCTACTTTCACTTTTCTGACTCACTACATTATCCATTTGATTGTAAACCTAACAAATATAATTTAAATATATTGATTATTCATTGTTTTTGTGTGGCCAATAGCTGATTCCGCAATTTAATTACGAGCAAAACGAGTTTTCATTTAACCTCAATTTGGAAATCACTTTGTACCGGAAATTGGGAGCTCGGCTGTGATCTTAACTATATTTGATGAAAATTCCAGATTTGTGAACACACGCAATCAGTGTTAAAAATGCAAGTGCTCATTCTAACGTAATTTACTCTGCGGTATTGTGAAATCAGTATCAGTGAAGTGGAATTCTAGGTTCAGATATTTATTGAGTCTTCAAGAAAGAACATGAACAGTTTGGGGTAGTGTGATTTGTTCCGTTGACTGTATACATGCCTTCATGCTAGGACTCCAAAGGGGAAAACAAGAAACGTGTTGCGCTTCATTTGGTTGAAGAGAACATTTTGAATGATTAAACTTTGGCATTGCTGATTGAAGAAAGATCAAATACCTTTGAACTGGAAAAAAAGAAAGAGAAATGAGACTCGTGATGATAATGAAAGTTTTGAAAGTGCATCATCGCATGCTTTTTTCTATGAGCATAGTTGTTCTTACAGTAGTTGCTATTGAACGATGTTTACGATTTTCATATACCAATCCCCTCAAGAAATAGAAAATATACATCTAAAAATTATTATAAAACCCTCGAAAACAACAAATAAAAACATTGCGTGTAGACGATATACCAGTTTCATGTACCACCCCATCCTCCTCACAAAATAGAAATAGAGTAATGTCGAAAAAAAAGTGTTGTTTTTCTTTGTTTATTTCTTGTTTTTTGTTTGTTTGGTTCTTTTTTTGTTAATGTGGGGATGGGGGTGGAGAGAACAAAGCTTTGTTTAATAGAATGTGCTTATAACAGGATGTTGGTCAGCAAAGTGGCAGTCTGGGATACTAGTATTCGGACATGTTGGATATTGGTTGAAAGGTAGCAAGATCAGTTACAAAAGGCTGCAGGTGGCAGATCATTACTCGCTTGGTTATATGGCTAATTGCAGGCAGTATGGTTTCTCCCCTGGGTCAGTTCAGATGAGGGTAATCCGGATAAGGAAATGTCAGCTACGTCCTTTCAGCCAGATTCGAATCCTAGGACATTTGGTTGCACCCCTCATGAGAAATCGAATAACATAGTTGGTTTAAGAAAGGAGGTTTGATCGTTTATCATGCTACTTTATTGTCAAGAAAATTTCAGTTCTGTTTGTCATACACTCAAAGTCAATGATCAAGGCCAGTAACAATTCCCCCCGACATTGCGAGTTCCAGCATACATGTATTCCAGTCGGTAACTCTTTATTCGAAGGAGATGTAACATACAGAAAAGAACAGGCAGTATTTTGGAGCCTATCGTCAGTCCGCCTGTCTAGGAGCTGTTCGAGGGTCAAGTTCTGACTAACGCAAATCGTTCTAACTTCATGTTCCCTATCAGACTGTAGTATCGTATTGCGGTATATTCATGGCCAACCTGTAGTACCAAGGGCCCTGTTCCTCAAAACTATCGTTGCACTACGACTGTCGTAAGTTTGCATTAAAGTATGGCAGTTAGCGCTACGATTGCTTTGTTATGTCTAGTCCGTTAGCTAAATTAAAAAAGCTGAAAATGCTTTGAGGAACGGGGTCCAGGACCTCACCAACAAGCTTTGATGGCCAACCGGTCAACTCTAAAATCTATTACGGGTACCTGACCTACACATAACTGCCCTGCTGCGCATAGTAATAATGCGTTGATGACAGTGTCTCTATTTAATCCGACATAGTAATTTATATAAAATATACATCTTACTGACAAACGTATCCCACGCCAAATGAACCGAAAGCCATGTCCTCACGTTTCAGTTTCCTTGACACCCAACGTCACGCCACACGTTCCTGTCTGTGTATCTGTAACGAAGAAACCCCGAATGCATAAGGTGCAGTCACACCAGCAATATCCTTCTGATGGTACTTGTGGACAGATAGATTCATACTATCCTATCTTCAGTGTCACTGGCCTTCGATCTTCCAGACCTTGGACGATTCTTTACGTCGCCAGTGGCCACGTGCTTTCTGAAAAGTCAACTATTAACTGTGATGTTGGCATAGGACGTCCTTGCGAGGTATTTTCCTGGTCCCTGATATGGCAATATATAGCCCTTTTATATTGTTTTGTCATCTGTAGTTTACATGTTTTAGTCTTAATTACTTGTTTTAAATTGAAATCTGTGATAATCTAGTTGTTTTAGTGTCCTTTGCTGACAGGTTCTTAAAATTTACCTTTATTTATTGTACCGTTATAACGTGTTTGTAGTCACGATATGACTGGAACATTGCCGATATGACTTAAAATCTTAAAGGTAATTGTTTACACCTCAACTGAGTTTAATTTCTACATACAGTCTTCTTCTAGATCAGTTCCGAATATACTAATTTATGATATTTCAGGCTACTCATAAGAGGTCACCCTTGCCACTCCACCATTATTGGAATTTAACCATTACATGACTGTGCTGATCGCTTATGTCTCACCTGTGTAGCCATATCATTATTTAGAGATATGAAGTCAGTATTCTCGACCTCGGGAATGGAATATATACTATATACATCTCCCTGAATAACATATGCCCCGTCAGAGTGCCTACTGAACTATACCTACATGTGCACTATGGGCACAAATATGGGAACTAATGATTTGAATGTTCATATATGAAACCGTATCGTAGGATTGCAGCTGAAATACACGCATCATGTATGAACAGCACCTGTGAACACAGAAGCCAAGGTGTATGTGCCCACAGAGGAACTTATAATCTTTAATGCAACTGTGCTTAGATCAAGATTTGAAGTGACTCTGACGCAGTATCCCAGTGAAGAGGTAAAATGTGTGATTGTTGGTACGATAAAGAGTCAAAGAAGGTGAGCCGATAAATGGTAACGAAGAGTGAGCCGATACACCGGAGTGTTTGGCAATAAGTGTGTAATGGTCTACACGTTCGGTGAAGAACCCCCAACAGCTGAGGTGCAATGACCAGATTTAGCGTCTTTTGTTGGTTCCATTCGCTAGCATTATCTGCAAGATGACAATGTCAGATCATATTGTACCCATATCCACTATTTGGACGTTCGCAATCGGAGGGATAGCGTCAGAGATCCAGTGCTCCCCAACGTGATCCAGCTTCGGGTAGCTCTTCAGGCAGAATAACGAACCAGGGACAACCATGCTCAAGTTATTTACCTGTATGCCATAATAACGTGGACATGTATGGCCCAACATGGTGGACACGTCAAATATTGTTATACACCCCAGAAACATGCGCATCCTATGCATAACACCTTTATGGGTGACAACTTCTTTATTGTATTCACCTGACGAAGGAGCTGGGGACAATTAAACTGACAAGGGGCAGGAACAACCCAGCAATGTTGTGACATGCAAGTTACCATTCATAATGTTAGCCTTTCACTTGAAAAACAACTTCTAAATGGCTCTCACGAACCTCATTGCACATTTGCTATCATGTCATCAGTTCCCGTCTCTTAGATACAAGTGAGCGGTGCGAGATCTATTCGATCTGTCGTATTTCTGATTTTCTTGCCAAGGGGGGATTTTGGTACCGATTGGTAGCCACGCTACACCAACATTTTTTCTGGAGCTCAGAGATGACACAAGTCCTCTTCCAAAACATTATCCAATGACATTATTCGTACGTCTTTCTATTATGTTTTAATAGTGTTTAAGAACAATTTGCTGATTATTCACTAATACTGATTTCATAACGATTTCAGAATGTCATATTTTGTGAACTGATTTCTATGTTAAACTGAGTTTGGAAATATCCTAATTTTACTAGATGTTATGTCTAGTCCGTTAGCTAAATTAAAAAAGCTGAAAATGCTACATAGATGAAGCTCAACTACTTCCCCAGTTCCTCGGGGAGAATCTTGGTTTTGAACAAACCATATCCATGTTTTTTTCTTCCACAAATTAGGTATATTTGCCTTAACGTAAGCTTTCAATAAGGCAAAATGAAGATGAGAACCTTGAGGGACATAAGACTGAATTTATCTCCGACGAACACAAGATCATCCCATAACTGTAATGCAAAGTTATAAGCGTTGTGATGACGTAGCTGAATTCTGAAAGTTCGGGAAGCGATGCCTATATTGCTGTCTAAATATTCATCAAGAGAGAAGACACCATTAAACATTCACTTGATGTTGTGGGAGGACGATGAAAACCCAAAATGTCTATTAGTGATGTAAATATTCAGGTACCGATGTCCACCGTGTCCTGTAATAGTATCATTCCTCTTTTCACAAAGAGTGTGAAACAACGCGTGCCGTCAGTAATGCACTGGCCAAAATATCAGTTTAGCTTGAGGTATTTTTTATAATCGGATTACACAATGCATAAAGGATGTACAGCAACCAAGTTTTGAAAAGGGTTAGGCACATGTTTCATCCACTACATACAGTCATTTACTGCTCTTGGGGACATCTGTGTCTGTGACGGTATTGTGACAAAGTCAGTACGAGGTGTGACCACCACGAGCATCGATCACTGCTCTGCATCGTCTGGGCATGAACTGAACGAGTCGTCGAACCTGTCGTTGTGGAATCCTTCTCCACTCACCCTGCATTGCATAGGGCAGCTGTTGTAGCGTCTGTGGTTGAGGCTGTCGGCGTCGCACACAAATGTCCAATGGGGTTGGGATCCGGTGATTTGGATGGCCATGAGCATGTATTCGTGAGTGGACACTGGTGCTTTATAAATATTCCTATTATTATATATTTTACAGATTAAGATAGGTATGCAGCAGAGAGGGTTTGGGTTATCCTCGCACAGTTAGGCCGGTAGGCTTATCATCAGCTCAGGGCCCTCGCTCCCTCTACATGCAGCCCAGACAGCGAATGAGACTTCTCCCAAGAAAAACTGCCTATTTGAACCCACCAAACACTTTCCGGAGAATATGAAGGCTCCCCAAGGGCTGTGGAGAACCCGGGCACTCTCCTGATCTGTGCCAAGAAATCAGGAGGTACCAAACCAAGGGCACCAAGGGCACCAAGGGCACCAAGAACAAAGGGGAGACTGACGACAGTGTACTTGGAATGTAAGCGAGACATTTCAAAGGCGAGGTCCGCATATTTACCATGCTTTTCCTGAATCTTGCCAATCACATGGCTGTCAAAGGGGACAGAAAATTCAATCATATAAATAATTTCACTGGTTATATCAAAAAGGACAAGATCAGGTTTGTTGGCTGGAATTTGTCTCAGGCTGTATGTTGGCCTATTCCAGAGAAGTTTGAAAGCATCATTTTCCAGGATGAGCTGGACTTGTTCAGGGTCATACCATGGATGGGATCAAAGCCACAGACATGGCGGAGACGATAGTAAAAGCCATGCCATCATGTCTTTAAAGATATGCTGTTTGTGCCAAGAAAGGGCATCCACTGACAAGGTGTTGGACAGTCTCTGTAAATTCATTGCAAAGACGACATTTCATATTGATGTTTTCTTTAAGAATAAAATTCTGGCGATTGCGAGTGGGAAGTGACTGGTTCTGAGCAGCAAAAAGGAACCCTAAGTTTCACATTTGAGACCAGCCGACTTCATCCAAGCGATGGAGTCGGTTGGATTGTTGTTATGCTCCACACAATGCATGTACACACGATGCAATGGCCTCTCAGACAGCTTCTCCACAAAGGACTGACTCTGGGCAGACTTGGTGAAGGATTCACCTGGTTTACTCCCATTGCTGTACCGTCCAGCAGCACATCACCATCAACAAAATCAATTTCAAATTTCAGATTGTGTCCAATAACCTTGGCACGCTTAAAATAGCCGTGGAATTCCTTGCTTTCATCGTGAGTCTTGACGTGCATCACCAGGATCATCCGATAAATAAATATGTGCAAAATTTCACATTAAAATCCTGTCATGAAGAACCTCCACATTAATCAAACCTCGACATCCAGAATTGATTGGCATATATAAATGATTAACGAGAGGAACGAGGGTGGTGTGCTCTGTTATCAGACATGATCCTTCTGGTCAGGCGGTCAAGACTCTGGATGTCTTGTTTTGTCCAATCCACTACTCCAAAGGAATAGGAGAGGACTGGCACAGCAAAAGTATTGGTGGCTTTGACCTTGTTTGGAGCATTGAGTTCTGAGCTCTGGATTTTCTACAAACGAGATTTGTACTCGGCCCGAAGTTTATCTTGAATCTGGGCATTCTGGAGCTTGTCTCGAACTTGCATTCCAAGATATGTGTATGCCTGATCTTCCACAAGATGTTCAATAACTCCTCCCCCTTGTACCCTGGCCGATCCATCATCGGTTACCTTGCCACGTTTCAAATGAAGAGTATTACATTTGTCGTGTCCAAGTGTCATGCCAATATCATTTGAAAAGGGCTCGACAGGGAGAACCTGTTCTTTCAAATTGGTATCTCCTTTTGCATGGATCTCGATGTCATCCATGTAGAGGAGATGAGTAAGAGGTGTTCGGGATCTGTGCTGAAGAGGTCCGGGATGGTATCCCTCCTCCATATTGAGCAGAAAACTCAAAGGATTTAAAGACAGACAAAAAAGCAAAGGACTGAAGGAGTCCCCCTGGAAAATTCCCCTTCTGATTGGAATAGATTTCGAAGTCTGCACCTGCCCGTGTGAGTACATCTCAAGTTGAGTCGACCAGCAACTCATTAAAGACTTGAGTAAATCAAGTAGTCGCTCAGGGAGTTCAATACACTGAAGAGACTTCAGAATCCATTCTTGAGGGACATAGTCGTATGCTTTGTTGTTGTGGTGATACGCTTTAGCCTCTTCCGAAATCATTTCTGTACAAGAAGTTGATCCTTGCACCCCCAACATCCCTTTCTCGCCCCCTTCTGTTCTCTGTAAATTATCTCATTGGAAGAGTAGTAAGATGACACGAGGTTCGTCAAACACCCTGTGAATAATTTGCATTGAGTATTCAAACACGTAATGGGGCGGAAGTTTTTGGGATCAGTCAAGTCTCTTTTCTTGGGGAGAAGTATCTTGCGACCTTTGCAAAACCATGGAGGAACATCACCTGTGTCCACAAGAGAACAGTGAAGAAGTGGTGCTTGGACACAGGGAAACAGATTCCAATACCGGTTTCGAATGCCATCAGGCCCTAGAGCTGTATTAGATTTGGACTTTCTAATGACACTTTTCAGGCAATCTGGTGAGATGTAAACGACAAACGACCTAGTTACTTTCTTATGCATTGCATGGTCATAATCACTGATCCATGGTGCCTCCAGATTACATTTGGTGGGAACAGATCACAACTGTTTCCAGAACCTTTCACTGGCATCCATATATGGGAGGTGGTTTATCATGCTCACCATCACCACTTGTTTTAAGTTGCCTATAGAATTGTTTTTCATTATTCCTAAACATTTTATTTTGTTTGATAAATATGTTTCTCTTTTCCCATTTTTTCTTTCTTTCTGTCCAAATTTTTAGACTTAAGGGAATCGACAATTTGGAGAAGTACCTTTTCTGTTGTTGTCTTGTACTGTAATTTTAATTTTCTCCAAATTGCCTTTTGTCGTCTAGACATGGGATTCCCTGTTGATCTAAATTTCAGGCACAGCTCTATCCAGGATATATGTTATCTTGTTTGTGCTAATTTGAGTTGGAACCGTGTTTTCTTTGGTTTATTGTTCTTAGTATTAGAAGACTTTTCTTCGGAAACCGTGTGAAGTTCCTCCAAAGTTGGAGCGGCAGCATAGAAACAGCAATTAATTTCATGTAGCGAACAGTCAGCAGAGAGTTTGATAGAAATAATGTCATTTAATAAATCAATTTCATTTTTAGGAAAAGATATATTTGTTTGTTTGATTGGCCTCCGTTTTCCAAAAGGTTTTATAGCAGATATTTCATCATAAATAGAGTGAAACAAAATATACACAGGGTTTTCGGAAAGATCAGCAACTGAAGATGAGGAAGAGTGAGGGTCCAACATTTCGGGACCAATTGGCTGTAGGCCGGAAGAGTTTGTTTCCGGAAGAGGAAAGAGGTTAACGCGAACGTTCACGACAAGTTTTGGGTCTGCTGCCACTGGTGCATCCTGCTCATGCAAAAGTTCCTGACGGGCACTAGTTGTGGGTTGAACTGGCTCCCTTGGCATAAGATGTTTAAGCCACTGGAGTTGATTTCGGAGATTTTGCCCCGTCAGGTAAGCATACATGGGCATGGCATTGTCCCAATGCAGCTCAAGCAACTTGCCATTGATACGTGGATTATCAGGTCATCCAGTCGCTTTCGCACACTCTAGTAGCGTGGATTTTAAATGTTTTGGCCAAGATATTTTTGGTCAGGTTCTGTGCTTTCCCCTGGGGCAAGTCCCATCTCCAGTGTGGTTGGTTTGACTACCGGAGGATGGCTGACTAGGCTGCGGAAGTGAATTGAAACTTTCCTCTTGGCTATCTGTAACCCAGTGAGAGAACCAGCTTCGTAGGGTCAGCCTTTACTGGGTGATGTGCGTTTGGTTCAGGGAGTATGATTTTCCCCTATCTAGGCCCACCGCGGAGAGGTGTACCTCATGGCAACTCAGTCACATTGTTGTTGGCAAGGTAGTCCATGGTAACATGTACAGTATGCGCTTTGACGTTGTCTGGCGGGAATAAGGAGACGTTTTAAGGATTTCATCACGGTAGCGTACAGTAGTTACATTTCCCTGTACGTGCACCAGATCTGTCCTACCATTCAGGCATATGTCTGCCCACATCATGACACTTCCATCTCCGAATTTATCAACTTCACGAATACAGTGTCGAGTGTAACGTTCATTTCTCGGTAGACACGTGTCCTACCGTCATCGCGATACAAGAACCGCGACTCTTCACTAAACCAGATCCTCCTCTAGTGCACTAGCGAGGGTCCATTGTCGAACTTTCCTGCACCACTGCAGACGTGCACGACGATGATGATGTCGCAGAACTGGTGCTGTATATGGTCGCATTGGTCATATCCCATGCTGTCGTTGGCGATTTCTGATGGTTTGAGGTGATACTTTATGAAATCCAGGAACATTGTTGGCTGCGTATGTTGTTGTGATTGTCGGGTTGCGCAGGTGCAACACCCTGATGAAGCGACCCGGCGGCAGAGTTGTGACACTTGGCCTACCAGTTCTCGGTCGATCTCTTCTAGAGTTGTGGAGTCCAGTTGTTGTAGCGTTGCCACAGACGGGATATGGTACTCTGCAGAAGGCACGTTGAAGGGCCTGGCTACTGATGACTAACTTTCTCCAGCTTCCAGACGTCCAATGGCTCTGTTTCTACACTCTTCATCCAGTCTTGGCATCTTGAGGGTCGCAAATACGGAACAGCTTAGAGTGATTCGCAACGGGACTGTCACATTTTTCCCCATTGGTATGAAGTTTTAGTGCCCGTATTTTCATGTGCAACATGCTTACAGCTTTTTCTCCATGCGCGTTTTAATTCAAGGTGCTGTATTTTGGCCACAGTTCAGCAAATGTTGTGTTCTTGTGCAGTAAATTATTGTACGGGTTGTACTCACAGTTAGCAATGACATTTACTGTGATTTCGAGCATTTTTTTAATTAAAACATTCTACTTTGAAAAACAGATTTCAGCTATGCGTTTCGTTTTTAGTCTAGTATATTAACTAGTGAAAATGATGAACTTTCAACACTGAGTCATCATAAAATGATGCCCTTATACGACAATAAAGAACTATCGCGTGGGTCTACACATAGACGATGAAAACACCTTTGTCCGAAACACTCGCCATCATCTAGAATGTATATATTTACCAATATTCCAGCAATATTACAGTGAGGACACCAGCATTTGGCTTGCAGGGTTGTTCACTACTTTGATATACTACTCAAAAGCAGTTAAGATCCACACGATTTTGTCATATGACTAATAGCACTATTTCTTGACATGGCCATGGCGCTGATATTGGTGGAAACGGAATACATACCACATATTTAGAACATGACATGATCCGCTAATCCGGTAAAATTTCACAAGGAACGCAACCCACCAAATTAACGAAGTTTCATATTTTCTAACATTTTCAAGCTACCTATTATAAAAATCGAATAAATAAAAACTGTGCCACATTTTCACAGTGAACGCCTGGACGTACGTAAGAAGATGGATGAGAATAGCATCACCTTTTCAAGTTGGTTACTTGATCTGGTGCTCATTTGAGTGTTTTTCAGTAAGCTCACATCAGAGAAAAGATCCGTTTGAAGTTTTAAAGGCCCTCTGAAAAAAACACATCTCTTTGCCTTATGAAGATGTTCAGTTGAAATGCGTCATTCTCATAAATGGAAACTCGATGCATCTAAACCACTAGGTTTAAAAGTGTAAATGGGCGATTATGTTTCCAATCAGCCTTTTATGAGTTTCCGTTTCTGGAGACCGATATGAAAATCGATGCAACGTAGACATGTAGCCCACGTGTCAGTACGCTTTGTAATGATTTATTGACATGTCTGTATGATAGGAAACAAACGCAGGTATCAATAAGAAGCGTTGGGTGATATAAGCATTTAAAAGCTTTAAAATATATATCTTATCGACGTTGGGGCCGGATTTCTAGGTTCCCATGGATACTCCAGAATTGCTTGAATTTGTAAACTTGCCTGATCGATTTAAATTTTAATCGTGTTATATGCACTTGGTGCTCCTCTCACAAAGCCACCTTTACGAAGGTTAACCTTGACTACCATTCTTTAACATTGCACTGAAGTTACCTTATTGACTTGCGATCACCTTATATTGCTTTGTGGAAGGAGTTCCAGGTGTGTAAAAGAGTACATGTGTTGTTATGAACATTCTGTTTTCGGAACTGAGAGAAATGTAAGGGATTTCAATGACTAATATATAGGCGATGAATCCAAATGTAACTACAGTATACGCCCAAATCACAATGTTTTGTGAAACACCAGATTTGAATTAGTTTTGATTGAAAATGACATGTTTATGGTCGGTCTTTCCGTCACTCGCACCAGCAGAAGAGAGGTACGAAGACGGGTCCCCAACCAAGTCAGTGAATCTTAGCTTTCCTCTACGTACGTTGGAACATGCGGTGGACCAGCAGTAACACAGTATCTCCACAGAGTCTAAATACCGAAACATAAAAATCACCCTTGAGTGTGGAAAGGCAACAATACGTTATTGTTGAAGCTTAGTTGAAATATCCATTATTAAAAGAGTGAGTGTAGTTCCACACCGTACTCAGCAATATTCCAGCTATATGGCGGTGGTATGCATATAATCCAGTCTGGACAAGACAATCCAGTGATCAACAGCATGAGCATCGATCTACGCAGTTGGGATACAATGAGATTGGTCACCCAAGTCATCGTGGCTGACCAACCGATCCCGATAGTCGCCTCTTATGACAAGCATGGGTTCCTGAAGATCAGTTCTAACCCGGATCTTCACGGGTCATTATAAAAGAGATCTGTGTTCTGCGATGGTTAAAATACTATCGCTTTTTAAACACTGAACGATTGAGGAACTTTCATGTGGCATAAAACTAAGACACCTTCGTTTACTATAAGAGAGGTTATCTGTTGAATGGATGGATGAACTTTGATGTGATTCAGAACAGTTCCTTCTAAATACTTCATCAAAAGGCAGTGATTGTACGGTGCATCGTACGGTCCCTGCAGACGGACCTGTCCTTTGAGTCTTTTGGGTGAATATTGCTTTTGGAACACTTTCCGTGTGGTATCTTGAAGAAATTGCATGTAACATGAAGTTCGGACATGCCTACCACGAACCTTACATCATATATAGATTATGTGCGTGTATGTGCGTCTGTGCGTCTGTGTGTGGCCGAACATGGAAGGATATATGTTCATTTTGACTGAATTACACCTTCAACAAAATTAGGCTGTGTTAATTATGGTCTGCGACCAGGTGTGCGACCAGGTGTGCGACCAGGTGTGCTATTTTCTGTACATAATTAGCAGCCGGCTGACTACAACATTACTTCTCACACAAAGTAATTGAGTTATATCACATGTCCATTAATTGGAAGGAAAGCCAACCGTGCCACTCTTGTAGACGGTGACCTCTTTACCTGCCACCACGTGGGAGTCAGCTGTTGATAGATCATTATGAAATCTGAGATTCGAACCAAGGATCACGAATGTGGACATGATTCAGAGGTACGACTGTGGAGACTGGGTTTTTTTGTCCGTTAGATTGGTAAAGAGCTACTATAAACGATACTTTTGAATCTTGCATCAATATCTGGTATATTGTCCAGCGACATTGGCTGACGAGACCTCACATTCGGTGCTATGTGTGAAGCCCCGTCCATTTTGTCATCAGTGATTTGTGTAGACGAAAGATCACAAGGAAATGGATTTGTTCCGTAGGTCAGACGTCCCCCTCTACTGTCCACGCTCATTCCAAGTAAAATCGGCAGTAAAGCAAATATACTTTTCATTCTGCACTGTTGACTCCCTGTTGTTCAAGACACAGGCATTGACGATCCGCCCACGGCGATGTCTGGTGCATTCAATCTGGAACAAACGTCTGCATGTTGTGGTTGTGCCGCTCTGCTTTGTAACACTCGTCATCAACATATGAAACACACTGAGAATAAGGGACAAGACTCCACTGTAGCATGCTGGAATACAGATATTGCTGAGAAAGTAACTGCTGTTATGTTATAGCGTAACAGATCTGCAAACTACAACGTGGGTGAAATAGAATCTAGCGATTTGGCAAGACTCGTCTAAAGAATCTCATCACGCTGACGGTGACTCTTTAGTCGGAGGATAGCATTAAAGGAATCCTTGATGCGCTGATGTGCACTCGTGCACCAATTTTTGAAAGATTTGTTCATTTATCCCTTTCGTGTAATTCTAGCCGTCCCAAGTGGAAATAAGACAGACTTCTGCTGCAAACAGCAGTCTTATATGCGACCCTTGTTACGAGAGTGTATTTTCTGTAAATTGTGTTATTGATTAAGTGATAATCATTATTGGGTCTCAGTGTTTGGAGCTTTGAGTGATAGTGATTTTGGGTCACGTTTCGTATAATAAATGTTCAGTGCTATTACTGCTTTGGCAGCAGCCTTTAATGTAGCGCTTTAGAGTTACCTCCCTTTGAGTATCTGTTTTGATTAATTGTTGACCTCAGGGGGAATTCCACGTTAATGACGATGGAGGCACGTGTGCTCGCATATTCAAGAATCAGTGACTGTGTATATAATGGCTGGTTGTGTTGACACACACAGGGACACACACACGGATATGTTGGAGTAAATCGTTCGGTTAAAGACCAAACTACCTGCCTTCGTCAACGCTTGACCTAGCCGGCCGTGTAACATTCAGTAATACTGTTTCTCACTCTCAAACCATGACTTTGGTGAGTTGATATTTTATATTTGTGGGCCTACCTTTAGAATACAGCACCACAAACTTTAAAGACACGTCATAATACTAATTTACGCAAGAGCCACATCACTCCAGTCTACTGAGCTACAACATCACTACAGGTTTCTGAGCTACAACATTCCATGCCTCCAGGTTACAATATCACTTCAGGCAGCAAGGCAACTTTATCCTTTCATATCACTGCACAGCAACATTTATGTCAAATGCACAGGCTATTTTCTGGAGTTGATGTATAAATGTCTATCAGATGTCCAATGAGTCAACACTCAAAAGATACGTAAATAATAATTTATTCAACTTGAAATACAGTTGCATGTTTAACTTCTGTCAAGTACACAAATACCTGGACCACTGCACACATGTTTTGACAAATTAGTGTTTGTAAATTGATTATCCACTGACACATTATGAAACCTTATGAAATACTTTTCAGTGCACTGACAGATAATGGAACAACTGGTGTGTTGCAGTGGGGCGTGAAGTACGAGTAAATATACTTTTCTAATATCACTATAGCTTGTACACAAACACAATTTCAAAGTGCTTTTAAAACAAACTCAGTATATTCATAGCATTTACAAAATAGTAATAGTTCCGAAAGGTACTCATTCTTATTATATCAAATATACAAGTACAATAAAAAATACTTTAAATTGGTCACTGTTACAATATTTTTCACGTCATATTATGACGCTGTTCTGAAGATGAACCAATTGTAACTGACCTTTCCACTGCACCATTGTCCAATTTCGATGCCAGAAGCACATTACATCACTGGCAAATGGGAATAGGTTCTCAACACAGTATTCATCCATACATTTCAGTACTTCCACAAAACAGCTGACAAACCATCAAGGCAAAAGTCTGCTTCTGTTTATGCTGTATGAGTGTTTAATGGCTATTTAAACAGTGTCATCATGTTATCGTGACAGACAAGCCCTAAGCAGCACCAGTCTAAGATAGTTACCGTTTGGCTGAAGGAGCAGGCTCTGAGCCAATGAAACTGAAATCCAGAAACTTACTCACTCCTGGCATAACTAAGGGACAGCGAGGAAGTGAGTGGGGTGCCACTAACCTGGGCCTTCTTTCACAAAGCACTAAGGTGATGGTAAGTGACTAAGGTAACCTTAGCGCAGTGTTAAAGAATAGGAGCTAAGCTTAAGGTTAACCTTAGTAAAGGTTGCTTCGTGAAAGGTGCCCCTATTTGTTTGCAAATTTTTTTAACTAATCTAAACCATGGTTGGTTTTGTCAGTGTGTAATGTGTTCCAGGCCCCTCGTCATCCTGATGAGCAGTGGAGGTCCCCATCTCAGTGCCTCCAGCCTACATCATGTCCGTCCACCATCTGTGGCTCCAGGAAGCCACGGAACATGGAGCCATCAGCCAGCCATCTGGCTCCATAGCCTGCAACATCACACAACATTCTCATAAGTCCATACACATGTACACATACGCTGCCATTTAGGTTGATACAAAAAAAAAATGGCGATTAGGTGTCTCACTCTGAGAGTGTGGGTTTGAATCCAGGATGAATGTCAACCGAGCAGCGTACAAGAATCCATATTCTACTAAGAAAGTGTATACCCAAGAAAACTTTGACAACTTTCTAAAATGCATTTCGTATCATCAAAAATTTAGTAAAAATATTATGCCTGATGTGTCAACTCACCCTCTTCTTGTCTCATTTCCACTATAATGACATCATGCTGAAAATAGGAGGACAGTGTGCAAGTCAACCATAACACATAGAGCTGTCACTAGCATCAGTACACTAAGGCTAAGTACTGGAACTGAGCATAACTTGCAGGGGACACTTGCTAACATGGATTCCCTATATTGGTAAGGGCATTGATGGTCTTACGTCCCTGGCCAATATTCCAGGAATTAGACTGTGAGGACAAATGTTGTTTCCACACATAGTACCCTTGTACCAAATGCAAAAAGTCCCTAAAAGGACATACATTCAAACTAGACACATCTCTTTCTGAAAGGCTGTACCCTCATTGAAACAAGATGACAAAGCCATCACTATCCCCCCACAATGGCAAAATATCCTTCATAAACATGTCTAAAGTTACGATTATGCCAAATGTTTTGGTGTGCATGGAGCACAACCACCACTTTCAGTCTAAGTCAAACTTGTTGTTGCCATAGAAATGCCCTGGGGGATTTCAGAATTCCAAAACTACCAAAACACACCAGTACACCACCAGATCAATCTATGTGTCAAGTTTGGTGAAGAAATAGGGAATGGTTTCAGAGTTCTGCTCCAGAAAAGTGCACTACCACCAATTTCACTTGAAGTCAAACGTGTTGCCATGGAAATAAAAATATCTTATTCAGAATTACGAAACTATCAAAAGGCACCAGTATGCCACCAGATCTATCTATGTGCCAAGTTTGGTAAAGATATTTTGAATGTTTTTAAAGTTCTGCTCCAGAAAAGATAAATATGCCTGGATGGATGGATGGACGGAGAGACTACATTTTAATACACCCTTGTGGGGAATAATTATGAATAACAGAGCCCTGACAAAACAAACCGATGCATGAGCAGCAATTCATTAGACACATTACAACAACCAGTGTTCAGTGGCCACTGAACCATATCACCTCACTGTGGACCTACTTGCCCACAGTAAAACAAGTTGACAAAAGGGACTCACTGGCAGCCAGTGGATGTTGATCCAGGTGGCATTGTCCATGATCTTGTTCAATGTCTTAAGGGCATGCTGGTTCTTGTCCATTTCAGCTGAAACACAAACCATCAGGATGAAGGTGGCATGATTTACCAACAATACTTGTACAAAAATAGTTAGAGATAGCTGAAATTTTGAATAATGATCTATTTATTCATTGATACACTGATAAAATATCAATCATAAGTATATCCCTAACTTATTTTGTCCAGTATATTAAAATCTATACTTCAGTCAGCTAATTAAGTCTGTCAGCTGTACACTTACATCAGGTAACATGGTCAGTCAGCTGTATACTTCTGTCATCCATAAATGTCTGTCAACCATATAACACTGCAAGCCATTGATGTGTCACCCACATACCGATGCTAGCTACTGATGTTCATCATCCATGTCCCTCAGCAAGCTACTGATGTCTGTTGACCATATATCTGCAAGCTACTGATGTCTGTTAAACATGTATCTGCAAGCTACTGATGTCTGCTGACCATATATCTGCAAGCTACTGATGTCTGTTGATCATATATCTGCAAGCTACTGATGTCTGTTAAACATGTATCTGCAAGCTACTGATGCCTGTTGACCATATATCTGCAAGCTACTGATGTCTGTTGACCATATATCTGCAAGCTACTGATGTCTGTTAAACATGTATCTGCAAGCTACTGATGTCTGCTGACCATATATCTGCAAGCTACTGATGTCTGTTAAACATGTATCTGCAAGCTACTGATGTCTGTTGACCATATATCTGCAAGCTACTGACGTCTGTCGCCCATATATCTCTATGAGTTACTGAGGTCCGTCTGCTGTATATATCTGTCAGTGTTTGATCTTGTCTGTAGGGTATACTCACTCCCAGTGCTGGTGCCCCACCAGGAGTTGCTGTTGTCTCGGTGGAAGTGCTTGGCCAGTGCTCTCGCTCCCACCCACAGCTCTGAGTTAGGCCTGACAGATAGAAACAGTATCCTAGTTCGCTCTTTATATCAATATGTGTCTATTGATACCAAACTGACAACTCAAGGGCAGACGTCTGGTGACAATGTGCAGCCACTGGCTCTTATGACATGATCTGAGAACCAGATATGTTTTGTCTGTTTCTCTCGAATCTGAAGGTCCTAATACTATCATGTTTTGAATGCTCTGTTGAAGAAAAAACTCTGAGTTGTCCCAATCATTTATAATAATAGTGTATCCATTTAAACAGCGCCAAACTTCACACCAGATATGCTCATAGCGCCAACAATCAAAGCACAGTCCATTATTACCCTGGATAACCCAAACTGCTTGTTAGGCGATAGAAGTTTATAGTCACATGACCTATCCCACCAGGTACACATTTTCTGCTGGTTCATTGTATTGCAGTTGCACACAGCAATATTCCAGATCAGGGTAGGTTTTAAATAATCACGTCTACAGAAGACTAACCTGAGATGTATATACTAAGCCAAGAGCATCAGGACATAGTGATATTCAAACAACCAAATCACTGAGCTCTATCTACATGCAGTTAACTACACCATGCATTTATCTATCCTGATTAAAGTGGTAGCAAATATCAGCTTACGACTGTTTCTCCTTGAAGGATTTGACTAACTTCTCTTTGGACACTGGCCATATCTCCTTTGTTCCAACCGTTTTCCTGATTCCAAACAGATCCAAGATGCCACGCTTTCCCAACAACTGAAGCAAAGATGACATAATCAGGTGCTGACAGTACTTTATTAGAGTCTTTGAAGGGCATTTAGAAGTAATACACATAAGTAATAAAACATAAGAGTTTTTACAGATGACAACTTCTTCATTGTGAAGAGTCACGACGTTCGAAGTATGTTGTTACTTTTTCATCATTCACCTGATGAAGAACTAAGAACAAACCTCGACACGTCGTGACTCTTCACAATAAAGAAGTTGTCATCCATAAAAACTCTTGTCAGTACTTTATTAGGTTACAAAGGGCACCTTTTAGCATTACGCCACACTGTATAGATGTTTCTCTGCCATTCTCTTTAGCCCTCCTGTAATCAAACATACTGTTGTTAACCTGTGTTACCATGCATGACAGTTTTCATCACCTCGTAAAGTGTCCTACACTAAATTAACTGTGTTCTTGCTTGCACTTGGCTAACATCACTGGTGGAAACATTACGTTTAACCTTTTTTAGATGCATAAATGTCTTAGTTTGAATCACAGTTTAACAGAAAACATGGCAATGTTTCGTTGACAAGGATTATGCCCACAGTCCCACATTCCATCCATGGAGTGTCAACAAGTCAATTTTATTTGGATTTGCTGTTCAAATCCTACACTGGCAGTACAATATTGTTTACAGTTATCACAGATGTAACTAAAGTTATATGGAGCAGATGTTTACCTGAAAATAAACCATCTTCAAACTGTTTATGATTTATTTTCATAGCAACACGGGGAGCAGTCACGTCACTGGAAGAGCTCACCAGCCAGCCCTGATCAAGGATTGTTTATTTAAGCCACTGATACCATTGCCATTCTGTTTGTTTTTTGACTGTGTGTATTATTTTTGGCATCTTGAAAAAGAAATACAGTACGCTCTACCCCAATGTGTTAAAACCTGAACTAAAATAAAACATTAAAGCACTCGGATGCAAATGTTCTAATACACTAACTTATAATAGTTTCGGGCAAAAGTGTAGTTCATTACATTATACATGGAGGTAAAGAGGACTGTATTTCCTAAATACCGGTGACCAGTACAGGCCACTACTGACCAGGAGGACCTCTCGGATCCTGTACTTGATCTCCTCCCGTCCCCACATTGTCCACAACGTCTTCAGGCCCTCCAGCAGGGGAGTGATGGAGGCAATCATGGCGTTCCTGAAACACATCTCATGTCATTCATCGCTGTGTCTGGAATGGTGTTAGGTCCGGTGTTACAGGAAGGAATCAGTGCTCACTGTCCACACAGGTACCACTATAGAGGTACAGCTGCTGGTGTACCTTCCATCACTGTTGAAAACGTGTGCCAGTCTAAATGTCTGTTTATGTGATACAGCCAGCATTTTGTACCAATGGTGTTGGTGTTCTATATTAACATGTTGATTTCTTGATAAAATACAGTTACTTGATTTTACAGAATGAAAGAGTGAGTGGGATTGTGATTGGACATTGATGTGTCCCAGATAACTTGTAACAGTCATTCCACACATAATCAACTGTGTACTTCATCCATCATTTAAAATTATTCTCAACTGGGTTTAGTTGCACAAAGCGTTAAGGTGAATGTATCTTCAATACTTTTTTATTTATTACTCATTCAAGTCAGAAGACACCAATACACAAAATACATAATGCCACACTACAAGTACACAATAAGACATAAGTTAATGTTTGTAGATATTACACATACTGGAAATATGGCAATAGTGGTGACCATTTTCGGTCACATTGTAACATTTTACCATTCTTATTAACAATGAACTTTTCAGTATTGAAAATATCACCTAACATTTTAGAAATGTATCCAATGATAACTTGGTGTTTTTAATATTTGATACAGCGACGAATTTTTTTGGGGCAAGAAGTATATATGGTTCATTAAGTCATTTCCGCCAATAAAGACTATATTTTGTAAGGGTAAATCTTTCTGTTGTTTTATCTTCGATATATTCTTTCAGTTTCAGCCAGAATTTTTCACACATTCACATGCCCAATAAAAATGCATCAAACTTTCAGACATTAAAAATTATCAATTGAGCAACGTTCATCATCAACAAATTTAATTTTCAGTCATCCTTTTTCTGTATGTATATAATATTATGAATAAATTTAAACTGATAGTCAATCAGTTTAGTATCTTTCATGCATCTTCTATTTTTTGAAAATATGTTCCCAGGGGATTACAATGTCAAAGAGTTGTTGCCATTTTTCACTGCCATTATCTCCAATACATTAAAGTGGATTCACAAATGCTGTTGTACTACTTCTGTAGTTTGTGGATAAGGGCCTATTAAGTCACTGCTGTTCAGTCATACCTAAATGAAACCATGACTGACAACTTTAATAGGACTTGCCAGTGTAGCGGTCCTGCACAAATCAATCTGAATCAAACACTGCAAGCATGCATAATACATGTGATAATATTCCAGGCAACATTATTAGACTCAAACTTCAAACGTAGTTCCTGGTTTGCAGTTTAGTCTTCTGATCATGTGACCAAGACCCCGTTTCACAAAGCTCTCATAAGATCTTGTAACATTTCTTGAATTTGTTCATCTGTAAGAGTATGTTGTGTTAAAATGTTCCCTCCAACATGAGCAAAAAACAATGTGTTAAAAATGTGTTACAAAAAAGCTGCTCTGGTTTCTGTTAGCAACAACTGGTAGAAATATACCGTGTGAGCACGTCAACATGTGTAAAATAATATTCTGGGAATTTACTCATTTTGTGTTGCTACACACATACCTTGACTCTGCGTAGGTTTTCTCATCCAGCAGATCATACTTGGGCAGATTCAGAGCAGGGCAATATCTGTACAATACAAGAGCTGTGTTATCTTATCCATAATGCTTAAGAGAAACTGATGCTGAGATTACAGAATGTGCTTTGTTTACTTTTGACAACACTTATTTTGGCCAGTTCTCTTTTACAATTAGGTAAGTGAAACGAGACATTTATCACCACCATTTATGAAATATGGCAAATATATCATGTATTGCGTTGATATTGGCAATTGGTTATCTAGACAAATTGCAAGTGTAATTCCATTATTCCATTTTGGTAGTAGTACTGATCTGGAATTATAAGTAAACCATTTAAGAAAACAAAGATGCCTAACTATATGAAAAATTGTATGATGAAATGGTCTCTAAGACTACACACAAGACCAGATGTTTTCTGAATTCCTAACAAAGACCTAAACAGATACATGGTAACAAAGGGGCAACCATGAATAGCAACCAAACGCCAGTTAATAATAATAATAGGAGTACTTATATGGCACCTCATCCACATCACTAAGGGACATGCTCTAAGGGCATAACATACTGAACATCATTGTTATTACCCAAGATAACCCAAGGTGCCTGTTAGGCGCTAGAAGGCTATAGTCACATGACTTTATCCCACCGGGCACCCATTTTCTGCTGGGTGAACAGAGGCAATTTTGAACAAATTCACTTGCCAAAGGTGAGACCAAATGTTTCACATGTGCTTCGCTGTGGGGCAGGACTGATATCCTAGAAAGTCTCTGGAGTCAAACTGCCAAACACAGCCACCCATCCAAGGACTGTCCGAGCTTGATGGTGCTTAACTTTAACTGATTTGAGACCTGAGCACTACGCACAGGACCACTCGCAACTACAAAATTAGTGACAGAACAAAATTGTCTATGATCCTAATAAAGGAAACAATTTGTAAATGTTTAAAAGGCTCCAATGCGCTGGGTATAAAGATAGGTTTCCCTTACTTCTCCTCCATCCATATTGTCAACATGTTGCCCAGTTCACGGTACAGTGGGTGTATGGGATAACCAATAATTGTCTCCCTTGGTCTATATTCATTATCTTCATTCTCCGCCAAGAGAGTCTTGATATCATCTTCAGTCAAAAATGCATCATTTCTCAACAGTTCATCTTGAAGAACCTGTATCAAAATAACCAGGATTATCAATTGTATTATTTGTATAAATACATGCAGCACATGGTCTTTCAGCTATAGAGGCGCGGCCCTGCTGAGCACTGTCAAGGGTTCCTGGTTGTAGGATTCCATCATGGCTCTCGGTTAACACTAGTCCATTAGTGCAAGAGCAAATTTATTTCATATTGTATTTCCTCTAATAAGAGCCTGGACACTTGTTTTTTTCAATAGAGGTCCAGTCCTGTGGTTATTGTAGGCCTGGCACTGTTGTGCCTACTGGGTCTAATTTCTATAAGCGTTAGTGAGCTGCTATACCCCCTGCCTTTATCAGAGAGAGTCCTGGCGCATATTAGATACAAGGCGCTTATTCAGTGTTTGCCCTGCTCAGATAATCTAAGCTTGTAATTTGCAGTTGTTTTCAACTTCTTAGTTTAATGTTCGCCAGATAAGTACACAGATAAGATAAGTGCTGATTAAATACCTACCCTGCTTTACCTAGTTCCATATTGTTATTACACAATCAAGTTGATGTCTTGACAAAAGTTCCACTCTGAAGTTGACTCCCATAAACATGTCCACGACTCCCTCTCATGATGCAAGGGAGTCATGATGAGTCCTAAATTTTCATGTCTAGGGTTAACACTGCTTATTAGTGAGTGAGTATGGGTTCACGCCAGAAATGGGCTTTACACATTATGTCCATGTGGGGCCTCCCGGTCTTCGGCATGATGAGCAAATGCTTAACCACTAGTCTACCTTAACCCTCCTCAGTACTTATTAGAGGAAATATGGTATATTGACAGTATTAAAAGTTGACAGGTTGAATGTCAATATTTACAGTATGTTTGACCACAGGCCCTGTTATACAGTGCAAAGACCCTGTTAGTAACAGTACATACCTTGATGGCATATATATAACAGCTAATGATAAACCTAACCCTAAACTCATTATGTCCATGTGGGGCCTCCCGGTCTTTGGCATGATGAGCAAATGCTTAACCACTAGTCTACCTTAACCCTCCTCAGCACTTATTAGAGGAAATATGGTATATTGACAGTATTGAAAGTTGACAGGTTGAATGTCAATATTTACAGTATGTTTGACCACAGGCCCTGTTATACAGTGCAAAGACCCTGTTAGTAACAGTACATACCTTGATGGCATATATATAACAGCTAATGATAAACCTAAACCCTAAACCATCGAAGTTGTCATAATAAATAGAACACATTTCATGAGGTGGTTACGGGAGGAACTCATGTCCATGTGAGGAATGACATTGCCCCGTTTTGAAAAGCTTTCTGCATTAACATCATTTGACAATGGAATTCATGCTACTCTACTTGTTTGTCGATACACTTACTTCCTTGACATACTCGTTCATGACAAAATCCTTCTTCGACATGTCTGGCGATCAACTTTGCTGCGAGTGACTGACTCTCAATCTCGACTCGAGGTTACCAGGGTCGGTAACAGACGACGATATTTCAGTTAGATGCTGGATAGATTGCCAACAAACGCTTACACAGTAAATGCTGTGCCTGCTGTAGAGCCTAAAGTTACGTGTCAATCTGTGGTTGTTTGTTGCTTGCGTGTGATCATTCGAGAATGATCTGGAAAACCATCTCTTACACTACAGTTTCATCACATACAGTGTAGGGAGATTGTAAACACTAGTGCAAGGGAGGTAATCCTAATTTATGATGTCGTAATGACAGTCGGTAAACATTTTAGGCTTGACGAGGCCCTCCCTGGGCCCACGGTATGCTTTGATGAACAAGTTTCTTTTATCTTAAAAGTTTAGACAGGGATCATTTACCGATGCAGGGTCATTGTTCTGGGACAATGTATTTTACACCAGTCTAACATATACATGAAAATAAATATGAAAATGACCACACAAAACTACAAGCAAAACCTTATAAAGGAAATATAGGATATATAACAGAGTCGCCAGTCTATATTACTCGTCAAACCATATTCCGTTGGACATAAAAAGCAAAGCTTTTCTTTTTTGTCTTTTGATTCCATTCCAGTTCTCAGATATATATCACATCTCTGAAGCATAGATATACATGTATATTCATATAGATCCACAGAATATCGTGTCAGTTTCTGTAGAGGATATTTATGAGTAAAGAAATAAGGCTACTTACTATGTACCGAATACATTGGGAAGAGATTGGAAATATCAATTGATATTATATTATAAGAGCGCGTCATTGCTCACATAGAACAGCAGATCTATGTTTCCACTTCCTTATAAAGGGATCTAATTTATTGTTTTTCCTGGCTATATACATTTCGATCGTAGGTGTCTTTTAGTAAGAAATCTCTCAAAAGAGGACGCAAGTTGTTTAATGTTTGAAACATAAATGAATCTTTTGGCTAGAAGTATAATATGATTTAGTATTTTATTGTTTGAATAAATTCCAAACATGATAGTGAATTTTGTTAAAGAGACATTACACTAGAGGTGGGTATTTAGAAATTGTTCTACATTTTGCCAAGAGATTTTAACTAAATCACAGTAAAAGAATGCGGTGTGTCTTCTGAGATATCCTTACAGAGATTAAATGCATTAGTATCCACTAATTTCATCTTCAATAGTTTCTTTGTATAGATTATTCTGTAAATAAATCTGTATTGGAAGTCTAACAGCTTACAATCACTGGTACATTTCCTGTAGTATCTCTCCAAATTATATCATGTTTAAAGACAGTATTCCAATACTCTAGTACCTTACAGATATTGTTGTTCTCCATCAATTTATCATAAAATACACTTGAACCTTTAACATTTGAGATCATATCTTGGTATACACGTTGGTGTCTGTTCCACCACACTGACACAGTGTGAACTTGTTGGTCCAAGAAATAGGACTGGCCGTATGTGTATTGGTATTTACTTATCACATCACTAAACTGTTGTGTATGATAACTTGTAATCTTTATTAATATATGTGAAATTTAAACAAATGAAGGTTTCGGTTTACAGGTGGCACACAGAGAAAGAACCCATTTTGGGGAAACTGTTGGCCTTGCCCTTCATCGCTTCAGAGATCCGTGAGATGTTTACAGAGCTGACCGTCACCCTCATTTATTATAATAACAAGCTTCATCAGCTAGTAGGTTACACCCAATGGATCTACAGGAAAACCTGTCCTCCTTCAAGCCTATCCTGCTTCCGACAGACAACAAGAACAAAGAATCACATTGAAGATAGATATCTTCAAAATAATATCTAATTATTTCAGCTATTTAAGTTATGCTTAATCTACAATCATTCCATATATATTAACGAATTTAATGTGAGTTAATCAATGTTGAGCACGACAACATTTCCTTTAAAATTTCTTATTATGTTTTCAGGTTGGAACCAGCGCCTGAATGCAAAAGTTGCGACTCAAACCCTGCATCGGGAGGTGTTCCTGTTCCCAATCAAGATCCTCCTGCTGAAGGAGAGCAAAGTGAGAGCAAGAAACAGGGACCGACCCACCAACACTTAAAAGGAGATCTTTGCTCCATGGGAATAGTTCAAGGATGACCAAATTTCTGTTCAGCGCTTCTGTCAAAAGTCAGCCCACGAATGTTAGAAACAGAAAAAAGCATGTGATTTCCTGTATGAGGAACGTCTGCATGAGGGTTGTAATATTCCAGTTTGCAAAGTTCTAGGTTGTTTTGATAAGTATTATACCATACAAGTTGTGATTACACAATGCCATTTGTTGACAAAGAACTATGCATTTACAACCAATAAAGGCATTATACAAACCTTTCATTTTCATCTTGTATTTTTTTACAAAATTATTCGTATTACAGGAAATGTATCATAAATAACTAAATAACATGTTAAGAAAATAATATGGAAGTTGGTAATAACTATTCATTTATGACATATATTTAACCGTTTTAAAATTGGGGCATTTTGACTACCCCTGGCGTATTTTTTACCAAATCTGGGGCGATTTGACTGGCACCCCGTCGGAATGAACTGTGGTGATTTGGAGATTTTACGTGCGCGTTCCAGTATGTCTGTATATATATATTTTTCCGTCAACCTTCCGCTACAAAGTGGTTGTGCGGACCCAGGATAGCCACTTTGTTAACATAACTACATTTCGTTTGGATTCAAATGAGAACAGTGAATGATGGTGTAACTCAAAATAGGGATATGTGCCAAAAACATAAATAAGACACGTATTTCTGAAACCTCTGCGCCTAAGAGGATCTGAATATGACGTTTTGTCATCCCACTATCGGAACAGAAAGACAACAACTTGGAAAAATGCACACGATTATCGAACGTTGAGTTATTGAATGTGTTTCATAGCTCTCAAATCTGAAAACAAAGCCGCAGTTATCGCCAAGAAAGCATGGAGCATCGGTCGCTGCTGGAAGCAAAAGTAACTGTAATGGGTGCTTTTCACCAACATGTGGCAAAATACGACGATATGCAAATAACGGCACCCCTCCCGTCACTCAAAGCGCACAGGAAAATGGCGGACACCGGAAGCGAAGTTTCTCAGGTCAGTGTTTATTTCTACATTATCAGTGACTTTTAATTTTTCATCCTATAGCACATTGTGTCCATTGAATTTCTAGGATATAACTCGACTAAAACATATTCGTAAGTGTGATTGTGACGGTATATTTTCGGAAATAAGTGGGTTTCAAATATTGTACCTATCGAGGCCTTGACTGAAGTTACAAAATAGGTTGTTTGGACATTGAATTCTCGATAAAAGCCGATGCAGGTTATGTTTATAGTTTTATTCTGTTTTATATTTACTTTTTATAGTAGAGCAAAGTATTTTAAGAACCAAGATCGAAACAGACAATTCCTAAGACAACAGCATCAGTGACATGTGGTAATCACCGTAGACTACGTAAATCACCGTCGACTACGTAAATCACCGTCGACTACGTAAGTTATGTCCTTGCGTTATTTTTGTAGTTTGCTTTCTTACATTCATACTGGTGTTTACAAAATATCTAGCCCGAAATATTTTCCAGGATTAAGATACGTTTTGCTGTTTATTTTTATTATGTTATATGTTATAATTATGCCCTTTCATATTATTTTCTTATTTTAAAATTTTAATTTATTTTATGATATGTGGATAATGATATTAAATATCTTCAGATATTAGTCAATCATATTGAAGTTGATCACATCATAGCTAAATTAGCTGAGGAATGTACTTGATCATGTGCTACTGAATATATGAACTTGTATCGCTACATTTCCTGAATATCTGTCGTAGTTGATAGCAGCCATAAGAGTCAGGACACCACATCAGAGTTTGATTCAAGAATCCACCAATGAGGACAATGTGGAAAGTGCCTCTCAAGCAAGTCATCAATAGGACTTCAGAATACATGCGATACTTGAAAGATTTTAATTTTCACTGTGATTTTAGTGGGAACAAATACCGCACCAGTCAAAGATTAAAAGAACATGTTGCCAATGAACACTCCGGGGCCCGGATTCACAAGATCTTTGGGAGATCCATGGATCCTTTTGTGGCATGAGGGAACATGTGAAGGAGCACAGAGGCGAAGTGCACTCATGCAGCCAGTGTAGCAAGACTTGCAATACAAAGGCCAATCTTAAGAGACACATTTCATTCGATTAAAAACTATTCAAGTGTGAAGCATGTGACAAATGTTTTGGTACCAATGCCCAGTTGAATACACATTCAGTGATCCCAAGTATGCTTGCACTGTGAGCTCCTCCACATCCGTTTGCAAAGCGAGTGTGGAGAGACATGTGAAAACAAAACAAGGAGGCCCTATGAGTGTGATATATGTGGCTTTGGTTTTATGGCCAAGAACTCACTTTGCAAACACAGAAACCGAAATAAGTGACAAACCTAAAGCCTGTGACATGTGGGATTGTTACCAAATTGTGATATTTTGTGATAGTTGATACTCATTAACATGTATCAAATGTAACATTGATACATTGTGATAATGAAGAATGTCGGGTAATATTTGTGTCATACATACTTCAATGTTCATTGTTATTTTTGGCATTAGTCATGAGAGAAAAATATGACTATTACATCTCATGAGCTTTCATTAGTTAGAGTAGCTTCATCTAGTGGAAAAGGTATTGTGTATTTTTGAAAATTAATTGTATGCCAGTGCCATTTATATTGTCCATGTTTGTTTTATTCAGCATGATATATTTCCTTGTGACAGTTTGTGTCAGTGAAGAATCTGGGGTGGACTTTGTGCCATACAGTTCAATATATCTGCCTTTGCTTTAATGTCAATAGCATTCACAGCATAGGCAGCAGGTTAGAGTAGCTTCTTTAGTTGTTATTCTAGAAACTATCTTGTAACAGCTGGTGGAACAGCTGTTTCCTGACAAATAGCAGTAGGGACCATCTCAAAATATCACAGGTCACATTTAGCCTCGCTCGGTTTATCAACCTCATGCCCAGAATCGCGTGTGGCATTACCCACTGTCACCACTATGGGGGGAGGGGGAATGGTAACTTCATGCATTCCACTAGGTAACCAGTATCCTCGTTCTGCCTCGTCCTCAACTGTGGCCACACACCGCTTCCATATGTCGTTATGCAAGCCTCGTATACTGTTACCATGCATAAAACATTTAAATTGCATGTGGGCAGACTCCCGGCATCAATCGTCATTGGTGTGCACCTTGAAAATGTCCACTGGGAATAATCTCCAACACTCAACCCTTTCCCCGAACCCTCTCTGCTACATTTTTATCATAATCTGTAAAACATCATAAAAGTAATGTTAGCGGTAAAGGATAATTAACTGATGGCATTCCTATCACCGGGGATAACAAAATACACGTTTGCTCCAATAAAGAAGTCAAGACTGCCAAGTCGTGTCACGACATCCAAGTGCATATCACCATGATAACGGTGTGATCTACATGCACCGTCTGCACCTGACACGGACCATTATGTTTCACCTGACTGTTATTCTAAACTCTCTTTCTCGGTGAGTCATACGGGTGATCATGTATTCAGTGTACCCTGTGGAACCTTTAAGGAAGTGCGTGTAAAAATATTAAATATTCCGACATACATCTCCCCTCCAAACACCTGAAAGGTGCGTAATATAATACATATGTTAATAAACGAGACACTGGCAGGCACTAAACGTAAATTTTAAACAATGTATCAACCATTCTCCAAATATCGATGACCCCTGCTTGTCTCACGTGACATGTATAACCGTCAAACAGACGTGACAGCGCTCCAGTTATCAACTTGTTGGCCAATAATGGCTGATCAGTAATTAGAACACTCAGTTATAACTGCATTACTAATGGGATTTGTGTCTCGAGGCATGTTGCAAAAAATGTGTCGCAATGAATGTCGTACACGCCTTATGTCCAATGTCAAGCAGTTCACCTAACGCCCAAGCATTTAATGTCAGTATGTTACAACTAAAGCCACGTCTATCTCGCATATTGCTTGTAAAATAATGACATTTAGGCCAGGAGCATTAGACACAAACAACAGGTAGCGTTGAAAAAATAGCAGAAAGCTGAATTGTTCAGGAAAACTTCAGAACATCATTGTCATGCGCAAAATACAAAGTTCTGCAAATTCTACCTTGTCGCATTTTCAAACAGATATTTTGTCAGTATTTATGCTATGTGATATATTAAATGAAAGCTCATTTCACAGGGATTTTAAACATATTGATATCATGCCTTCTGGCATTTTTAAAATGGCCGCCAGTTTCAAAATGGCCATCATTGTACATAAAATGATCAAAATACATGTAGTTTCACAAAAATGTTTCTTTTTAATTAATCATAACTTGTGATATACTAAAAGAAACACGTTCTCAAAAAGAATCTACATATATTACTTTTAACACAACACACATTACACATAATTTCATTCTTCACTACTGAGTACATCCTATGCAAAGCAATGTGCATTCAATTCCTGCTGTTCGACAACTGCACCGTCCCTTGCACTCAAACTTGCATCCAAGAAGATATCATCGCCAAGACTTTCTCTGGAGCAATAGCTTTATCTGTCTCAATAGGAATAAGGACCCCATCCTTGAATTGCCATCCCCACTCTGCTGGTGAAAGCTGGTGCTCTGGGTAGCTGTGGATTTCAGCGGCAGTAAAAGTTGGGGGATGTGATTCCTGTTTGGAAAATGAAGAAGACACTGAGGCTCGATGAATAGATTTTTAAGTACATGTTCTAGCGATGTTCGTCCAGTGATGTTGAGTCCACAGCTCCATAGAGTTTAAGCATGAACATCTCTCCAACTTGTGCAATGTCATCATTTGAACTGCCGGATTGAAGGAGAACATACAAGCTTTCTTTCTGTCCTGATTGTAGATGGCTGATGCCATGAAGACACTTTTTAAGAACGTCCATATGATCGGTTGGAGTGTCCACATGTTTCATGTTGCTCTGACGGTTTTAAACACTAACGTTTACCGAAAGTCTTTCTTAAATAGGAAAAAAATAAATTATTATGGTTTGTTCATTTAAGTCCCCAGTATAACTGGAAAATAGTACGTCCTAGAAATTATTTGAGCAGCAGGACATTCAAAGTGATTTTTTCAAGGGACTGATTTTAGCAAAAAAATAAAAACAAAAATGTAACATCTTATCATTTGTTTATCTTTATCATTTATCTTCATTTGTTGAGTCTTTGAATTGTCTGAAAATTAAAATTTACATGTTTGAGAAATATCATGATGAAATTTGCAATTTCCCGTCCCACTAATGACCTTGTTTTTGTCAGGCAAGTTCACTTCCAGTGCGTTTATCAGACAACATATCACATGTGGATTCAATAGTAAGGTGTTTATTTTTATTTTTTATTTTTGAAAAGAAGAAGATGAAATCATCTTTCTTGAGAGAATATTAAATCTGTTGATCAATAACAACTGAAAATGTGTCAAGTCAACCATAGTGGACATTCTGTAAATACATTTGACGTTTGGTACCAAATGCACTTTTGGTCATTTTGAAAATGCCAGAAGGTAGAATTTGCACTTGGCAATGATGGTCTGAAGCTTTCCTGAAAAAAACCCAGATTTCTACAGAGTTCAGTAAATACGTCAGTATACTATGAGCATATTTATAATCGGTAATCAGTTCCAGACCAAGCAGTGATCTGTATGAAAGGGATCTCTGCAGGTTCGTTATGGCGGTGCTCCTTTCCCCAAAAGCCCCAGACTTCCTCTATTTCACAGCTAAACAGTTTGTTCATATGACTCGTTTGTTTCCAGATATATCTCAAAGGCATCGCACATGTAAACTTGATCAACTCTCTTCTGTGTTGTCGGAAAGCAATAACATGGCGATAAATACATGAAACTGATCCCCTTGTCTCCTGCAGGTAGGGGCTAATGATCCTGACAATGAAGTTTGTTAGTATGTGAGTGTAGATAAGGTCACGTATACATCCATTCCACATATACCTTGCCGCCAGTTCTTCTCCTACGTGGAGAGCAACCATTGGTGAAGTAATTCTCAGCGTAATAAGAACATGCTCTCAAGTACCGGAATCATTGTAAGAGTACTTAACTTAGTAAGAGTTCATCGCATGCCAAATTGAAAAAATAATCATTATCTGTCTCTCTGTCTGTCTGTCTGTCTGTCTGTCTGTCCATCCGTCCGTCCGTCTGTCTATTCAAACACATTCTTGGTAACAGAAATGACGAACGCGGTTACAATCACAACTGAATGGTTTATTCAAGTTTAGACAGCCTCCCTTAAAATGTATAATTGGAGGGCATCTATTACTGACTTATCTGATTTCATAGATAACGTTTCATGACCAGGTCAACTGCTCGCAATGCAGCCTCCGACCATCCTTGTAGTTTGTTCGGCCACCAAGAACCAGCCACATGAAAGACTTCATGGTTGAAAAATGGCTTCAGCATATAATCCCGAGTCTCCTCCATCCTGAAACCTGGCTTATAAATGTGCCATCCAGCTCTAAATGGATATGTGTCCCACAGTTGCATCGCCCCTCCTACTGTTTCAGGAATGTAGGACACTGGAATTCTGTAGATTCTGCTCAAATAGGAATGCAACCTATTCCTTACTTCTGTGGACACCCTTTGTGCCCCTGGCAAACTTCCAGCTATGGTGTTACCTTGGCTTTGAAGTTCCCGCCAGAGGGCTACAGAACTCTCGCCATCACTATAGGTAGGCAGGTGGATCCAGTAACCATTACTGCCCTTTCGCCAGTCGTAAGTAAACTTGCTTGGTAGATTGGACCTTGCATGAGTGATGTTCTCATTCACTTTGTTAAAGTCCGTCCAAGGGTAGGGATAGGCAAGGAAGACTTTTTGTGCCTCTACGGGAATAACAGCGTTCATTCGTCGACGAAATTCTGTGCTCTGATAAGGTGCAAAGGTCACCTTTTCCACACAGTCCTTCTGTATAGCTAAGACCACCTTTCTGGCACACACATGCCTGTCTGGTAGCTGCAATTAGAGAACATTAATGTTGGCAATGCCATTCGCCTTAAGGGTGTGTGTATGCATTATGTCACACGGTTTACGTTGATCGATATAGACTGAGCCAATCATATGGGGTCTGGTGGTCCATTCTCATGCTCCCCAATTTACTGGCCAGAACTGCGTCTCTTAGGAGCGCCAGGTACCTATGATCTTAGGTTGAAACCCAGAGTAGGTTCGTCAACGTCATACCCATGCTCACACATTTCACAAAAGTGGTAAAAGCTAGTATGTGACTTCGGGGTTCCAGTCATGCCAGTGAGACCCACGAGTAGTGACATTGTGCCCGAAATGCTGCATGTGATGAATGTTTACTGTGTTAATACAACACTCGGGCTTGAGCCCCGAGTCGTAGCGCTATCCCACTGTGGAAGGGGGTCCTGGATATGATGGCGACAAGGACATATCAGTTATTCGAATCCAACATGCTTCTAGTTTTGGTACTTAGCTGACCGGACAACTTTTACCAGTTATGTAGAATTTCCATCTCACAGACAGGTGTTTATTAAGTAGGACAATGCTTTACCAATGTTGGTTTAGTGTAGCCAGCCACGGTCCTGGTTGGACGGAAGGTCAGTCTGTAGTTGCCAGGGCGTCCTCTCATGGATGTCAGCAGGTGGTTGAGGTGGACGGAATGTCTAGAAAATGAAATGAATGTCATCTTGAAAATACCATACTGACAGAATTGATACACGCCGTGTGTCATAAATGTTCTGTGGATTTGTTAGGTACAAAAACACAATCGCTTCATACTTACACCAACGACAGTTATTAACTGCCTTTTAAGTTTGATTTTTGGAGATTTCTTCAAGTCTGCTTTTGTTACTATTATTCCATTCCATCTACACTATACTGATTGCGTGGGCGTACATATGAAAACACGAGTTGCCGAAGACCAGTTCCGGGATTGTCACGAGCTTGTCTTACGTAGCACATTAAATACTGTTTACCTTGGACTGGCCCGTAAAAAGGCGCTCAATAGCCGTTTGGGAACTTGGTCCATGCCATTCTGTACAGTTTTCAGGTCGTCAGGGACGCCTGAATCAGTGATAAAGGTCAGGAAATCGATTCCAATTTGAGCGCCAAATCTGCCAGTTGCTTGATGCCAGACCAAGGCATCCCGTAAATAGCTGTAGGCTTCTCTGCTTGCGTAGCGACTCAGGAAGTTGTCCATGCTGGGGATACAGCAGAAACGATACTGTTACGTGGCTAGAACATATGGTAACCACGTAAGAATACAATACGTCACACATGTTACAGGTTTTAGAAAGGTACTGTGCTCAATGTACAATAATGCACTGATTTGAAATCATGTTTGGCTACGATCCGATTCGCAAACGTTAAAGCAATGGGACGAACAACAGGCTTGAATTTGACAATGGGCAATAAGTACATTAAGGATATCTTGGTAAAATGGGTTATAGTGTATACTGACATACCTCATGGTGTACAGTGGGTAGCCGTCCGTTGTGTGTATTTTGTAGATCTCCGACTCAGAGGGATACGCCAAAGCGCTCATGTTGGTGTTCTCTGTATATAACTTCCTGAAATATGTCAATATCACAACATTCGATGGGTTAAGAAAACAGTAAGCTGTAAGTGTTCTTCAGAAACTGTTCACACTCTCCCTGATCTGTTTGACTGGCATATTAGAAGTTCATGAATGATAAAATATTTAGCAAGATAAGAGCTTAGCTTAGTGCCGAGGACTGGGTTCGATTCCCCACATGGACACAGTATGTGAAGCCCATCTCTGGTGTCTCCCGCCGTGATATTGCTGGAATATTGCTCAAAGCGGCGTAAAACTAAACTCGCTCACTCACTCATTCAAATGTTTTCATAAAACATATTACCACAAAAGGTCACTGGGGCTGAGTCTCTCGCTTGGCCTCAAGTTGTATGGTGTCTTTGGCCCACCCAGTTCATCCGGCAGAAGATGACGACCACGGAGATAGTATACCGTCTCGTTCCGGTTGCCGTAGTTTAAAGGGAAGTCAACAATATTGAGTCCAAGCTGTTTTGCAGTATACACAAGAAATGTGTGTTTTTTGGGATTCAACCTCATTGCTCCGAAGTCTACAGTCGTCCCAGGAACAGTTGGGATCTGGGCTGTGAACATGCGGCCTCCAATCCTGTCGGAGTACTCAAATATGGCTAGTTTCAGTCCTCTGTTTCGGAGCCGGTAGCCCGTGTATGTGCCACCGATACCAGCACCGATGATCGCAACATCGAGACAGTCATCTTCGTGGTTGTCTGTAAGAAAGCGACGGTTTCGACATATTTGGGATTTAGTCTTGATAGTGACGCTGATACCTGTTCTCGAACTCACACAGCGGTATTGCTTTTGTATTGTGGTATGCCTGGCTCAACAGCGCTGTACAGATTAGGTATTTGTTAAACTGCTAAACTGACATAGCTTTAGTTATCATGTGGGTGAGTGAAATTAGTTTTACTCCACTTTTAGGAATGTTCTAGCAATATCGCGGTTCGGAACTCCAGGAAATGACTTCACATATTATGCCCTTGTGGAACCTAAGCGTGACGAGCTATGGTGACGTTAAACCATCTCACACACACTGCTCTGTACACTACAGACATGCATAAGGTTCTTACATAGAATCAATCACCTGGTCGCCCACGTCGCCATGATCCGTTGTGCAGAGTTACGTCCCTTAGAAAAGTATGGTTATGGTTTGGAGTCCAAGCCTCGCCCCATTTTGTTTCTAGAACTTTTCAGCACTTTACATGTGCTTGTTATTTTCAAGACAAGTGTAAACATCCGTGACATAACTGAAACACTGTCACTGCGACCTTAAAGAACTCGCTCACTCACTCACTCACTCACTCACTCACTCACTCACTCACTCACTCACTCACTCACTCACACTTGCTCACTCGAGTACTCATGCCTCGTAACATGAGACCAGCATACACTGGGTTGATTCGACAGAAAGGTTATGTTCATATCAATATCATAACCAAACACACAGATGTCATGATCATGACGTATGTACATTTTCTAAACTTACGTTTTAATTTCTTCTTCAAACACTAACTCGAAGTAGATTATCTGTATAAAGAACAATTCAGTTTGGCACACTTTTGGTATTTATATTTCCAGTCTCTTGAGGTAATTTAACAGGATTTTAGAAACAGATTCGTTTTGGATGATTAAAAACATGTCAGTTAAGGAAATAACTCACATTCGGGCCATAACCCAGGCCATGTACAGGTGACGAGAGGCAGGAGCACTGGAAACAGATATGTGTATATCACGCAGAATGAGTGGTTAAGTTGGCAGTGGAGAGTCGTGTACATGAAAAGGTGTGACATTTTTAGTGTGTTTAATATGCCATTGCTTGTGATATATGCGAGAAGCGATTAATCTGTAAACCTTTAAACACGTAACTAAAAATGAGTTCTCATAAAACATTAGTAGTAACATAAATATAAAACAAGAAGCAAACTGTTATTTACAGCTAGCATGTCTGTTGGTGGGAACAAGCTGAAAATACTCACAAATAAACAACAAAAAGGTCATGCTGTATGTGCGTCCTCTCACTAAAAAGATAGCAAAATAATATTAAAAATTAACTCCGCTGGTGCACGTGCGTACATAACTTCTATGAATGTGTTGTTTAATCCTTATAACATGCATGTCTATGTATGTGAAGTTCACTCTCACCTTAACATCCACCACTATTTGGTTGCGAGAGATTTATTGCTGTATCACCAAGAACTGACAACAGACATTAACGATTTTATAACTGTGAAGAAATCAGTTGCATACACTTGTTAGTATCGTGAATAGTTACTTTCACCCCGTGGGAATGAAAATGTAAAGTTAATTAAAAAGAAAAAATGTTTTGCGTTTGCTTATCCTCAGTCAGTTCCTTTTTAAGGTAACGGTTCTTTTTGACTGCCTCGTGTTTAACAATCCGAGGTTGCATGATCAGAAAACACGTTACGACTGTCACGTTCCTCGTGAGGTAAGCCACGGTCCCACTGGTTGGATGGAAGGTCACTTTGACATGACCCATAATGTACCCGGATGTTGGTTTGACATTAGGCAAAATTTAAATCTGATGTTAATGAGATAATATTAGCTCATCACCAAATTGCAGCAACACCCATACGCCCGCCGGCCCACACGCAAGCCATTGTATTATCATTGCCAGAAGCATTTCTGGCTTGACTTGCTTGTGTATAAGGGGCTACGAATCAGCTTCAGTATCATTGCTGCTTTGAAGAAGGAGGAGAAGAAGAACTGTTGTGACAAAGTTTTGCTATGATATATTTCCGTTCAATAATTCCGTACATTCGTCTACACTATTCGGATTTTATGTCTTAAAAGAATTAAAATGGTTTTACATACTTTAAATGGACATATTAGAATGTCAGTATATTACTATAACCCACACCCACTGTAATACGTCCATTGAAAGTGTACAATATAGTTAACAGTGGCCTTCCGAATACCCCTAAAGCCACCGTGTATCCACCGTGCAGTACAATGTTGATAATACACGTAGCTTGTTATGACACAGCTTATTATCAACTGAATTGTATTCCTCTATTCCTGCAACTTACGCTGAACATGATAATTACAGTACTATTTGCACTTCCACAATATGAAGAGATGATTAAAGTGGAGACTTAATATCTCTCAGATGAGTTTATTTCATCTTTGATTTTCAACTGAAAATGTATTGAGAAATATAGACAACGAACTGAACCGTCGCATTGTCTGTACAGAACTCCTAGATGTTTATATAAATTTGACTAAAGTTATTTTAAAACCTCTTGAAATAATGACAGGACATTGTTCGCATGTTTCAAGATGTGTACCGGACCCTACTAATGTGTTTTGTCGGAGCAAATATAAAAGAGATAAGAGATCATGGGGTTGCAAATACATTTCTTTCCCATGTCTTCATTGAATCAACATGTATAGTTTAAACAACATTACACAGCCTCAGCCCTTAACAAACTGTTGCAGGACAGAATAATGGTTCAATAAACATAAGCACATAATTAACTACGTACAAGCACAAACTCGGCTTACATTGCCTTGCTCATCTGTTAATATTATTAATATCAAAACGCTCAGTGGACATCACCCTGGACTGAAGCAAAGACCTTTGCACACGAATCAGCGCTTCACCAGGTATCTTCTAATGCATCTAAGCCAGAAAGATTATACAGTGACGATCACCGGCTCACTTTTCTTACCTGTCTTTATGAGGACATCCTGGTTACACTGTAACTGCTTCCGTGCACGGTGGCAGATGCCAGATATATACACTACCACGTGACACGATGCATGTCACCTGAGTTGACGGAAAATGTCATGTTTGTTCGTAATCATAGGATTGTCTGTAAAACACTTTCTTCCCTGAAACGCTCGGATCGACAGGCAAACCCGACATCCCTGTTCCTAGACTGACATGTAGTCTCTGCAATGAACATGTATTGAAGAAATACAGTTGTTACGTTCACTTGTAATTGACTTTACTGGTCTATTCTTGGATGATTGATCGGCATTTTAGAATTTGAAGAAGATAAATATTTTTCTGGGCTTCGTCACTTTTATTCTTTGAAAACAACGTTTCAGGGCTTATTATGCATCAACTACCACATAAAACGGAACAGTCATCCGAACGGATGACGGGGCCATACCAAGAAACGTATTCAAAGAAGAAAAGATGATGCCCAGAAAATTCATGTTCAAGGTCTCTAGTTGTTAACGGTTTCAGGGTCAGGTGAATGTGACCGGTGAACATCCGGGTTAGAACTGATCTTCAGTAACAGCTGGTCACTGAAGAGAACATGTGCATGCATGTGGGCATTTGCAATTGTTTTCTTTTTGGTGATGAAAATCCAATTATTTGGAAGCTGCAACCAGTGAAGACGTGGGTTAGAATTCCTCTTGAGCAACCCATGCTTGTCGTAAAGGGCGATGCTCATACCGCCAGTCACTGGATTCATTCACCCGAGAAGTGTCCGAGACGTATGTCAAGTGTGTCTGGGAATTCTTAATTGAATTTACAATTGTTCGTGTATACGAAAATATCTCAAAACAACACATGATACAAAAAAACCAACATTTTGCAGAACATGTACGAGAGTGTAAACCCTTATACCTAGTTTTATCTCCGATTTTCAGAGCTCAACTAGTACAATTTTGCTGCCCATGATAATTGATTATTCACAGTGAGACTGATTACTCTCTGTGGATGCCGTTCATATTTTCGTTGATACAAGGTCCATTGTGTTACAAAGAAAAAAAGGCAACAAATTGCCTGTTGATATTTATGTGCGGTTGTCCATCACTGTCAATGTGTAACCTCCTTGTTCAAACTATCCTGTGAGTTAGCCTGTGTTACGCAACACACAGTGCACAGTAGACAATATCCTTGTTGATTTATGCTTAATTTCTGCCCATCTTTGTTTCGTGTGGAAATGAAGCGTCTCATATATTTCAATATCTATTCGAATGATCTTGAGAACCCTTACGTGTATTATTTGAAATAAACCCTTTTCCTTACCAGCAGCCTTCACAGTCAGTGAATGCACCAATTGTATCCATACACATTCCATATACATTTCTGTCTGTAAAGAAAAATATACGTATGTGCGTGTGTGTTATTCTTCTTTGCAGTAAATATTGATTTGTAACTTTGTTAAATTTGGAACACAGCTGTTAACCTGAAGATTTCAAAGATTAAATTTGTGTTTCAATCAGGAACTGACAAGTGAAAGTGTTGTCTTAATGAATTGAACTTAGTAATTTTTGTCATACAGTTGCTTTTTTTAAACGTGTCTTTTTTACCATAAATGAAGCAGGTTTAGCCTACCGTTTAACATCATCTCATGCCGTGTCCTGTCGTCCACTGTTTGTTATTAGTTGTATTAGTTAAAAGTGTAATATGTGTTGTCCAATATTTGTGCTGATGATGGCTTCGTTGCATCTCAGAACTGATACCTGAAGGTGCAGGGTGTCAGTACTGTTAAAGATTCTGATTATGTCTGACGCCATAGGTCGCGAAAGTGATGTCCCCCGCACAGATCTCATAAATATATTCATCATGTTGAATGATCATCAGTTCTCACGGTTGCTGCACTGAATCCATCCATCACAGATTTCAGTGCTACTTCCATCCTTGTCTTCCGAGGTCTTTTCTTCTCGCCCTTCACCTGTTCATTTTCTCCATTAGTAGATTCCTTTCTTTTATTCTTTCTGCTTCCCGTGTCTGATGCATTTCCTTCCTTTTAGTTTCATTATCAGCATGAGATATAATGCCAGCATAACTGTCACCAGCATCCTGTATGTTTGCCTGTGCTGTATCATCAGCCTCACAGGATCCCCTCCTTCATCCTTCTCGGCCTGTGTGTCCATAACCTTCAGAAGCGACGAGACTGGTCTGGCACCAAGAATGACGCGCAGTGGTTCAAAAAACTTACAAAGTTTCCTTCCCTTTCCACTTTTCTTCAAGTTTGATTTACACAGTCTCTACGAGCTCTTTAAGGTATGCAATCTCCCTTTACATTGGTCAGATGTCCTGCCCAATCAGCACTTTCATTTCATTTCAGTCATTTACGTCGCGACAACATTGTGAACCGAAACATTGTTGCTATGGGGGTTATCCCCTTATTCCTCTTTACCGTTATCTTCCCATACTGCTAATAGGTATTTTATTTCGTCGTCATTCCAAGCGGAACCGCGTCTCTTGGCAAACCGGGTTGCTTTCCGGTTTGACATTGTCGTGTGCCCTTAATGGAAGTTAGACATCAGCTTATACATATCTGACCAGTAAGGCGTGCAAAGTTTGGGCAGGAAACTACCAAAAGTAGCCATTATGAAATCCAGCGGGAAAATTACTCACCATGAATAAACTTGCTATGCGTTTATACGAGCATATTTGCTTAGGGTAGCAAAAGGTAAACATTTACTCACCGATAGTGAAACATTTGCACCTGTCAAGAGCAGGAGTTTAGGGTACTAAAATTTGCATGTGCATATGCAGATAATACACACGTGTTCAAATGTCTCCGTATAGCAGACAATGCTATATTAATACTTTGAAGGATGTTTTAAATGATTGTTATATTTGTACCTTCATAATGGTGTTTTATGATTGCTGTCGCTGTGCGGTAGAAAGTGTATTTTGGGACTGCTCTATTTGTTATTTACAGGGTATACTTTAGACAAGTGCAGAATACCGAGCGTCAAATCCCACGTATGAGTTTTTCACAGAAGTATAAAATGTCTGTTTGTCATCCAACAAGGAAACAGATTCATATCCTTAAGCGTCTGCCACTCAATGTTAGAAACGCATGAATACATACAAGACGAGAACGAACCACAAACCCCACGATGTTACCTGGTAGAAGCAATGATGATAATACGAATACCAACTATCAATATACATTAACAGTAGTAAGTGTGGACCGTGCACAATACTCCGGTACAACGCATGACTACATACAAGACGAGAACGAACCACAAACCCCACGATGTACCTGGTAGAAGCAATGATGATAATACGAATACCAACTATCAATATACATTAACAGTAATAAGTGTGGACCGTGCACAATACTCCGGTACAACGCATGACTACATACAAGACGAGAACGAACCACAAACCCCACGATGTACCTGGTAGAAGCAATGATGATAATACGAATACCAACTATCAATATACATTAACAGTAATAAGTGTGGACCGTGCACAATACTCCGGTACAACGCATGACTACATACAAGACGAGAACGAACCACAAACCCCACGATGTACCTGGTAGAAGCAATGATGATAATACGAATACCAACTATCAATATACATTAACAGTAATAAGTGTGGACCGTGCACAATACTCCGGTACAACGCATGACTACATACAAGACGAGAACGAACCACAAACCCCACGATGTACCTGGTAGAAGCAATGATGATAATACGAATACCAACTATCAATATACATTAACAGTAATAAGTGTGGACCGTGCACAATACTCCGGTACAACGCATGCTCAAGTCAAAGAGGTATATCTTGAAATACATTTGGTGTATAGTGATATGTAGTACAGTTCAGATTCAGAGATCTGTTCCGGGAACGAAATGGAAGCCGAAGTGAGCTGCAAAGGACAGGTTTTATGTCACCTGAGACGGTGAACTTTTCGGAGCTCATCTAAATATTTGATCTTGAAGCACCAATGAGAAAGCTAAAGCTAATGCAGACATCTCAAATCGTAGACATGTTTTCTCCAGTATCTATTATACCTATTTACAGAAGTGAGACTTTACCCTTTAGCAGTGTACAGATGCAGCAAATGTGTATTATTTTAACGTGCAGTTGATATCAGGGTGAGTCATTAAGCAGAATGTAAATGTGTATTTGATACTGACTCCTGTGACACGGTGGGAAGAAAGATCTGCATAGAACATTAGTCTCACATTCTGCAGATAGGTAAGTGAGCGAGTCTACACATGTCGACTTCAAGTATTTGTACTTTCTAACCATATATACAGTGAAGCCTCGTCAGTCCGCACGCCGATAATCCGGATATCTCGCCTCCCTGACGATTTCAGCTTGTTACCAATCAACGCCTATACAATTTGACTCGATAATCCGGAAATTCGGTAATTGCATATTTCAAATATTTGTATTGTACCATGAAACCAAAACATGCCCGATGTGAATCCCATTTTTTTAACGTAACCATATGTTTCCGCATTTTTTCAGGTGACCAATATTCTTTGCATGTGTATGTTAGGCGTTGCCACCACTAGAACAGGATGCGCTGATCAAAGTACTGTTTGATAGTGATTCACATTGTGGTTATCCATGGAGGTATGGGGATTTCGTATGATGGCGGGAATGGGCTAGCTTTTTTTTTGAGAAAATATTTGTTGTCATTGTCACTAGCTTTGGTCATAACATTTATTTTCCATCTAGGCATTATGGAGCGTATTTATTTCAACTTTCTCGGAAACGTTTACTTATATATACATTTTACTAGAACTGACTATACATTATATAAATTTAGATTATTATTACAGGATATTTATATAGCACACATATCCATGCAGTTAGTGCTTGCTCAAGGCGCTGGTATTTGTTTCCCTTGATCACTGGAAGTCAATCTCAACTCCCTGAGGAGTATAAAACTCTTGCCTCCACTAGGGGCACCAAGTGTATTGTGACTCCCTCATCTTAACGAGGTTCCCACAGCTGAGTGGACTGGGACGCATAGTCACAGTACTTCGTCCAACTTACTGCACGTATGTGTACCCGCAACTAGGTGTTTGCACGTATTCGTGTGGCCACAACTAGTCCTGTACTAACGGATTTAAGTGCACAGGGTTGCGCACTGTAGGGGTTGTGACAACATGGAAAGAGTCTGCATGACTCCAAGGTTTTTACACCCGGTCACAGGTGGGCTCAGTTTCGACACCTCAACCTTGCTGGATCACTAGCTTGGCGCTTTAGCCAGCTCGTCCATCGTGATCACAATCACTCTAGTCATCGATTCCTTAGGATTCCCGGTGAAGACAGGTCTTCAGCAACCTAGGTGGGACCCTGAAGATACGGGTCAGAACGGGTCTTCAGCAACCTAGGTGGGACCCTGAAGAGACGGGTCAGAATTGGTCTTCAGCAACCTAGGTGGGACCCTGAAGAGACGGGTCTGGATTGGTCTTCAGCAACCTAGTAGGGACCCTGAAGAGACGGGTCAGAATTGGTCTTCAGCAACCTAGTAGGGACCCTGAAGATACGGGTCAGAATTGGTCTTCAGCAACCTAGGAGGGACCCTGAAGGTACAGGTCAGAATTGGTCTTCAGCTACCTAGAAAGGACCCTGAAGATACAGGTCAGAATTGGTCCTCAGCAACCTAGGTGGAACCCTGAAGATACAGGTCAGAATTGGTCTTCAGCAACCTAGGAGGGACCTTGAAGGTACAGGTCAGAATTGGTCTTCAGCAACCTAGGAGGGACCCTGAAGATACTGGTCAGAATTGGTCTTCAGCAACCTAGATGGGACCCTGAAGGTACAGGTCAGAATTGGTCTTCAGCAACCTAGGTGGGACCCTGGAGATACGGGTCAGAATTGGTCTTCAGCAACTCAGCGTTTGTCGTAAGAGATGACTAATATAACAGCATCATGTGATCAGGCTCGAGCTGACTTGGTCGGCGCATGTCATCGTTACCCTAATGTGTACGTCGATGTACATTTAAATTGGTAATTGGATTGGTCCAGACTCGATTACTTACAGACCTCCGCCACATACCTGGAATATATCTGAGTGCGATGTTTAACAAAAACAACGAAAACAAACAAACAAAAACCCAAAACAAACAAAAACCTCAAACAAACAAACAAAACAAAAAAAACAAAAAAAACAATGTAGGCATAAAGACGACGTTGTGGATTTGATGGTCATCTTCGATTATTTGGCTGACTGCATGCTCTGGCAGTCCAACATGTTTGATCGCTGCTTCCAAAGACAGCAGGATCTGGTCCGACCTGAATTGATTATTCATAAACAGCCCTTCCTGAAACTTGAATATAAATGCGTGTGGCCATGTACAACAGCAACACCAACAGCAACAACAATAAATGACATACTGTTTTCGTTATGAAGAAAATAACTTCTAACACTTAAAGATATGGTTTCATCGGAAAGTGCAAAACAAAATGGACAGTGACTACTTTACCCGATACGGTAATAACGTAAGAAAATTACAAATGTACCCTTCTCCGCTAATTGGACTGACAAATACAGTCGAGCAACGTTATCGAGAATGTACGTCTGATATCAGACAACGTGCCCTCGGACCGGCAGTCCGCAGACTCCTTCTGGTTTTGCTGGCGTAGGGTCGGACTCTCATTCCGGCATGGGTCTTGGTATTGCTTTAAATTAGGTCTCAATAATTGATCCTCCTCGCTTCTTTATTTCGCTGGTGGCAACATGTTTCCACAAGTCGGTTCATGTTCACGATGGCACCGAGGTTTCCACAGTACATCCTTACATCATGCATGCTAAGAACTTGCCGTCAAGAAAACAGCACTTCTAATAATGTGGACATCACAGCCAACAAGCGATCTACAACTTCTGAGATATTATGTGAAGGACATGCTGTACATGTGCATCCCCGTATACTAGTGTATGATTGACAGTTTGGACAAAAAAGCTCTCATTTCCCTTTTAATTTAGGTGGTGTGTAATTGAAGCGCATGCTCACGTCGATGTCGAATGCGAGATATAAATGCAGAACCTTAACTACAATCACGTCCAACGTATATCTTGAAGACAGAATTGTGTTTTTGTGTTTGGAAAGTGAGAACAATATAGTTTTTAGAAGTGTGTGTGTACATGGTACCGTCCTTCACATCCGAGGTAGGTTATTACAATAGTATCACTGAAGTATCACTGACCCCAATTAATATATCTTGACCACTGTAATGTGAAGTTTGACACTGTATGGGAATCATTTCAGTCAGAATATCTCCACGGTCTGCCTCCTTGCTATGTGGTGCGCTGACGTCGACCGAAATACAATACTACTATGGACGATAAAAGTTACCAAACTAACGTGTTTCCTCACACTTGCAGGTGCTGGTGGGCACTGACGACCTGGAAATGAAGCTTTGGCTGTGTCTATGTAAATAGTCTTGTTCAAGAGTTTATATGTGAAAACAAGCTTAGGGTTCATGCCAATACTGGTGTTTCTATAAGTGCTAGTGCTTAATATATAAGTTTACGTGAAGCAAGACTTAGTGTTATGTTGGCACAAGCGTTTATGCCAGTGTTAGTAATCATGTAAGTGCTAGTGCTTAATACACACACACACACACACACACACACACACACACACACACATACACATCAAAGGTACGTGAAGCAAGTGTCTATGCTAGTACAAGCTTTTATGCCAATACTAGTGTTTGTGGGAGTGCTAGAGTGCTAGTGGTCATACACCAGTGCTTATGTGAGTTCTTGACTATCGACATTCTACCAAGCAAATCGACTGGAAGAGACTAATTATACACAGAATCGCTACCAGATACAGCTCTGAATAGACAGAGCGAACAAGCAATTATCTAGACTTTGCGCAATTCATTCAGAATGCCACATGATGTTCCAGGACCAGCATCAGTTTGGATCCAAGCTATATATTGCTACTCACTTCAAGGTGGGTATCAGTTCCACAACAAACTGAGACATGATGTCACCTGTGCAACACTGCCTACTGGTCTTCTGAGACACATGATGTTCCAGGACCAGCATCAGTTTGGATCCAAGCTGTATATTGCTACTCACTTCAAGGTGGGTATCAGTTCCACAACAAACTGAGACATGATGTCACCTGTGCAACACTGCCTACTGGTCTTCTGAGACACATGATGTTCCAGGACCAGCATCAGTTTGGATCCAAGCTATATATTGCTACTCACTTCAAGGTGGGTATCAGTTCCACAACAAACTGAGACATGATGTCACCTGTGCAACACTGCCTACTGGTCTTCTGAGACACATGATGTTCCAGGACCAGCATCAGTTTGGATCCAAGCTGTATATTGCTACTCACTTCAAGGTGGGTATCAGTTCCACAACAAACTGAGACATGATGTCACCTGTGCAACACTGCCTACTGGTCTTCTGAGACACGTGATGTTGTCATGTGACCATTTGAGGCACCATTATGACAACTGCGGGTCAGTCATCACAGACAGATACACACATCAACTGACATATTCTTTCCAGGCGTCTGTACACAATGTACACCAACATGAGCACTGATACTTACCCTTCAGAGTCCGAGATATACAAGATATACACGACTGATGGCATGCCGCTATACACAATCACGTATGTCATACCGAACGTGAATACAAGCCTCGTGTTAAACAGCTATCTATTACGATTCATTTGTCAGTTTGTGAGACGCCAGCCTCGGAATGTAGATACTTGTCTACATGAAATTATCTTGCTGATGTATCATGGTTGTGGTGTATCTATATATGAAGTGTATATCTGTTACAGACTGTAGATACTTATCAGGTGTATGTCTGTTGCAGAATCGATGAATTCCTAGCCCGTTATGCTAGCAGAGAGGCCTACAACCATTTACATGATGCTCTTGTCTGGGAACACGCTACAGGAAGGTTTGGTGCATTGATAGGTCTGATTTTCCTGGAATACGGTGGTGTAGGTTCCTTCGCTGACCTGAAGACTATCGATAATGGCATAGATCAGGTGCCTAAAAGACTCCTCACCAGATACTTACTGTCCAGTCTAAGGTAAACTAGTGTTGTCAAGTAAAGGTAAATATTGTCAAGTGCAAGCTAAATTAATATTGTTAAGTGTTATAAAGAAGTCGCAATGCATAAAATGTCTTCAATAAAGCGAAGGTTATTGTTTTTAAGCGTATAGTAGTATTGTCAAGAGTAAGGTAATGCCGCCAAGTGTAAGGTAAAGTAGTATTTCAAGTGTAAGTTAATGCCGCCAAGTGTAAGGTAAATCCGCCAAGTGTAAGGTAAAGTAGTATTTCAAGAGTAAGGTAATGCCGCCAAGTGTAAGGTAAAGTAGTATTTCAAGTGTAAGGTAATGCCGCCAAGTGTAAGGTAAAGTAGTATTTCAAGAGTAAGTTAATGCCGCCAAGTGTAAGGTAATGCCGCCAAGTGTAAGGTAGTGCCGCCAAGTGTAAGGTAAAGTAGTATTTCAAGAGTAAGGTAATGCCGCCAAGTGTAAGGTGAAGTAGTATTTCGTATTTCAAGAGTAAGTTAATGCCGCCAAGTGTAAGGTAAAGTAGTATTTCAAGTGTAAGGTAGTGCCGCCAAGTGTAAGGTGAAGTAGTATTTCAAGTGTAAGGTAATGCCGCCAAGTGTAAGGTAAAGTAGTATTTCAAGTGTAAGGTAATGCCGCCAAGTGTAAGGTAAAGTAGTATTTCAAGTGTGAGGTAATGCCGCCAAGTGTAAGGTAAAGTAGTATTTCAAGAGTAAGGTAAAGTAGTATTTCAAGTGTAAGGTAATGCCGCCAAGTGTAAGGTAAAGTAGTATTTCAAGTGTAAGGTAAAGTAGTATTTCAAGAGTAAGGTAAAGTAGTATTTCAAGTGTAAGGTAATGCCGCCAAGTGTAAGGTAAAGTAGTATTTCAAGTGTAAGGTAAAGTAGTATTTCAAGAGTAAGGTAAAGTAGTATTTCAAGTGTAAGGTAATGTCGCCAAGTGTAAGGTAAAGTAGTATTTCAAGTGTAAGGTAATGCCGCCAAGTGTAAGGTAAAGTAGTATTTCAAGTGTAAGGTAATGCCGCCAAGTGTAAGGTAAAGTAGTATTTCAAGTGTAAGGTAATGCCGCCAAGTGTAAGGTAAAGTAGTATTTCAAGTGTAAGGTAATGCCGCCAAGTGTAAGGTAAAGTAGTATTTCAAGTGTAAGTTAACGTTGTAGAGTAGGACTATGTTGTCAAATGTAAGATAAAGTAAGTTTGTCAAGTGCAAGGTAAAGTAATATTGTTGTGTAACGGAAAGCTGAAGGAAAGATAAAGCAAGAGTAAGGAATACCATTATGTGTTTAACATTGCGAACAGTGGCGTTTAGAGATGGAAACGATGGAATAGTAAGACTGTAATCTTTCGAAGAATATGGACTCCTACTTTGGGGTCATATTTCATGTTTAAGACATTCGATTCACCTAAATCGTCAGCTGGTGGCTATACAAGGACGACCTGGCAACTACAAATTGACATTTCGCTACACCCAGACTGTCGATGGCTATGCTACGCCCACTAAGGTGATATTATTTATTCACCTTGCTAACCAACCATCTCAGGGAACAAGGTTATTCGCATGGTTGTGTGATATGTTTGACTGATTCTGAATGGAAACAAGCTGGCACTTTAATGGCTACTATATATCCACGATCCCATGTATGTATGTATGTATGTATGTATGTATGTATGTATGTATGTATGTATGTATGTATGTATGTATGTATGTATGTATGTATGTAGAGAGAGAGAGAGAGAGAGAGAGAGAGAGAGAGAGAGAGTAGTAACTGTAGTAACTATGTCCACCAGTGACTAGATTCCATGATTTACATCTGTAACGTTAATAAGGTCCATCATCGTAGTAAAATTACATCACCTACTCTTTCAGTTTTCAGACAGGTATGTGTGTGCCAGAAAGGTTGTCTTGGGTGTACAGAAGGATTGTGTGGAAAAGGTGAATTTCGCGCCATAGAGACTCAGTAGCGAATTCTGGAGCCAGGTAAACGCTGTACGCCCTGTCCAGGCTCAGAAAATATATCTTGCCTACCAGAACCAATGGTGGAAACGCCGATATCACCCATGGGAGATGCGATCTTCCCAGTGACTTCAGCTACGACTGGCGAAGGGGCACCAATGGCTACTATATACACCTCCCGTCTTACAGTGATGGATCGGCTAGTGTTGCCAGCTGGTGCAAACTTCAGAACCAAGGCAGCACCATAAATGATAGCATGCCAGGAGCTCAAAGAGTCACAACAACGGTGCGGTAAAGGATACACACGTACATGAGCAGATTGTACAGAATACCAGAGGCAGATATACCGTCAACTGTTGGCTAGGCCATGCAACTGTGTGATACATATCCATATACGGCGTCATGGCATTTTTTCAAACCGGGACGTCAAAGAAAAAAGGTACTTTATATTGTGATCAGGCTCTCCAAATATATTAAGGGTTTAAACAGCTTTGATATTAGTACTTTGAATTTACTAGATGAACGCCATCAGAAATGGACATTCATCTGGTTGATTATTTGCCTTTGGTAAGAAGCCTCTGCATGGCCACTAATAGATATGATCTATGTGTTTTGGCAAATGTAAGACTGTCGAAATACATTTGTCTTCCCACGATATTTGAAAGACTAAAAGCGGGAGAGGAATTTTCGTTTGGTTGTTCATTTTGTGGCGCTCTGTCGTCTGAGATATCTGAAAACGGACAGCCAAGCAGAGATGCTGTTATTGTGATTGAGAGCAAGTCGGATCTATCCCTCTTTAGCGTGACGTGCTGGTCTATTTGTTACCTCAGAACTCTGCAATACAGGCTTTTACCAGTAAGCATCAATATATTGGAAAGATACAGTTTGAGTGTTATTTTGGTTTTTGACAAATCTTAATACCTCGTAGCATTGTGTCTTCACAACACATAGTTTCTCGTGATTACAACCCACTTGATATAACAATCTTAATGAATGGTTAAGTCAGCTTCAGTGAATGAAAATACATTTCTTTACCTGTGGAAAATGTTCATCGTCTCGCATACTATAGTCGGTGTCTTCAATAGCGTATTCAACGCGTCTTTGTATAATGATTACGGAAGCAGATTGTAAGCTGCTATTATTGATGCGTATATTTATTCCTATAAAGAATGTCTTCAGTTTGTGTTTTGCATTAATTACTTTTCTTCGTAGCACAATGTGTTCCACTCTATAATCTGTTGAAAACGCCAAACGTTATCACCCTGTGGATCCTGACTGAAGAGAACTGAAAAGAACTATGCACGGAACAAGAACTATTTTGAGAGTCACAGTTGATATTTATGGGCAGCTTCAAACTCGTAATTTGAGGCGTCGCGCTTTACTAAGCAGAGTTGCGTCCCTTACATGCACCACACGGTGGCTTTATTTTGGATCATCAGTTCACATTACCGTAACACGCCAGGTTAGCATAATGTCACAGAATCTCACTTTATGAAACACAATTTGGGAATAATATAAATTACTTCGGACAATCAATCAATCAATCAATCAATCAATCAATCAATCAATCAATCAATCAATCAATCAATCAATCAATCAATCAATCAATCAATCAATCAATCAATCAATCAGTCAATCAAATCAATAAAATCAATAAAATCAATCAATCAATATGCGTACTGAAATAAGTATAGTTATTTCTGGAATGTATATCCCAAGCTGTGAGGGCTGCTTCAGTTACAGCGATACCTAACACCCACGATGTCACCCTGACACCGCAATGCATTATCCGACTGTATTCAGCCATTGCTGATTATTGATTCTCAGCGGCAACTACTTAAAGCTGTTGAATGTATAAAACATATAAAAATAGTTTTTCAACAACAACAACAACAAAAAGGTCCAAATCTATTCGCATTTTAGAGCATTGTCGGTTTAGAAATAAAAATAAAATCAGACATATTACATGTTTATTTAAAAACATCCTCAATAACTTTTTCTTAAAATGGCATTGAGAGCTACCATTCAGTGCGGACCTTCAACATGGCGGCCAAGGTATTCCCCACTTTCGGTTCGCAAATCAATTCGGAAGGAATAATTTATTATATGACTGCTCAGTTTGTATTAGTGATAGATCTTGTAACGGTATGTCATTGCTAAGGGAATTACATTGCATCTGGTTTCATTAAAATCAGTTAGATTGAATAATCCGTCCATAAGAACCCCTACAGGCGCTTTTGCCTTGTGTGTCTATGGAAAGAGTTCCGCCGGTACCCCTCTCCATTTACATAGTAAATTTGCCCCTTTCCCTGTGTAATATTCCAACACTGACATAAGTTCACTGATTGTTTTTATACCTGTTGTGGTTTAATGAATGTATATTTACCGTGTGGTATGCGTGTCAGATTTTATCTGCCCCATATTACATGAAGTGCAGTCACCTATTTGATACAAGGTTCAATAGCAGTGACACAAACCCCTTCCGTGACTGATCTGACATATTACATGAAGGGCAGTCACCTATTTGATACAAGGTTCAATAGCAGTGACACAAACCCCTTCCGTGACTGATCTGACGTATTACATGAAGGGCAGTCACCTATTTGATACAAGGTTCAATAGCAGTGACACAAAACCCTTCCGTGACTGATCTGACATTATGTAGATGTAGGCTGCAACTGATTCGTTAAGTACGCAGTTATGCTGTGATGTATCCCAATTAAATAGCAACTGTTATTTGAGTGATTCCACAGGAAACCATGAAGACTGTTTCTGTAACACAGCTTCTAAATAATACCGTAATAACCCCCAATTACGTATACCGTTAGATATAGAATAGTCATACACATGATGAAAATGTATTCAAACTGCTTTAAAAGGTTGTGGTTTGGTTACAGCATACATCAAGGGTCATTCATCCAGTTCATTAAGAAAACAGGAGGTAGTTGGATATTTACAATAATGGGTAGGAAGATTTTTTAAGTCTTAGGTTTGATAAAGATGGACACTGAAGTGAAACATTGAATTAGTCTCCAATACAAGTACTAGTTCTTTGTGATTTTATGTATTTTGTAATGAACATTTTTGCTTTGACAATTTATGGTTTGATATTCTAAATTTTACAATCCACTTTGCTGAATTGTAGGTACGCTGTATCAAATATTCATCACAGAGTTTTGTGTGTATTTGTGGTTTGCATATATATAATGTGGTTTTGATCCTGGAACGTGTATTCACTTGTGCCTATTTTAAATTAATGTGTTGTACAAACAGGTCGAGAAACAGAAGCTGTAAGGAGATGGAGATCCATACAGTGCAAGGCTCGACGTCCATAATACGATCTTCCAGTTTCGATATTTTTGGAAGAAGTCATATCCTAGGTACAATGCACGTCCGTACCCGTTCGTGTGCGTGCTTGCGTGCTTGCGTGCATGCATGTATGTCTGTAGTGATCAGATGTTTTTGATATTTTCGAATTGAAACTTAGAGTCTTTAGGGCTGACTTTAAGCTAACAATATTGTGCATCAGAAACCTGAGGAAGCAGGAACACGTATTTGACATACCACAATCTCTTTATCCTGATGTGTGGTAAATGGTAGATGTGAGGGTCTGGATTATTTGCAGATCAATGTTAACACAGTCTTTATGCAATATTATTTCAAGTAAGTCAGTTTAGGGGTAAACTGAATTCCAAATGTATTTCGGAAAAATATTTGCATAATGTCCAATTTCCTTCAAAAGATGGCCTTAGAGTTTGCATATCATCGACTGATGATATTTATATTTTGCTATTTACATATTTCACTGCCGCAGTATCTTGGTTCTCACCTCAATGACATAGAAGTTGCTTCTATGCACGAAGGCAGTGGTCTTTACCACTCTGCTAAAAGCCAGTTATGAAACAGGTGAGTTCCTGGCAGTTAACCACAAAACTGTTCAAACTGACTCACCCTGACTCACTCTGATATCTGCTCCTGGTGTATTATGAATTGTTATACATTTGTTTCTCATGTATGCATGTGTGTGTGTGTGTGTGTGTGTGTGTGTGTGTGTGTGTGTGTGCGTGCGTGTTCAGTGTATTATTATGATCATTACTCACACGTGATCTGATGTTTTTGTTTCTTAAAAAACTAAGATACATGCTGTGTTGATGAGACTGATTGTGCTTAATACATGTACCCACCTTTTCTTGCAGGCGACCTAAGTCAGCTGAGAATGTTGATTGTGTCCCTGGTTGGCTGCGTGTTGTTCTACATGTGCCTCATGTTCTGTATGGTCATTCTTGACAGACAGATATGCACACGAAAGACACACATTGGCAGGAAGGTGAAGCATCTCCTGCTGCATCTGTTGAAGATGCCACACTTTGTGAAGACATGTGTGATAAGAAGCATTCGAGTAGGATGGTCAATGTCAAGGCGATGGTGTTCTACACTCAGTGGCATGGGGCGATCTCTTCAGGATATTTCAAGACATCTATGTTTAGAATTCTATACATGTCTTGCATTAGAGATAACACCGCTGTTTGTTGATTTATTTATGTTTCCGATCCACTCTGGCATTAAGGTTTATGGTTTGATCTGTGAAGCTTTGATAATGTTCTGTTACTTTGTGAAAAACGTATGTGCTGTGACACATGACTTTGGAATGACTTTCGTCAGTCCCCTCAAGCGAGCATGGGTATGGGCAGGAAGCTGGAAACTGAAGTGTGGTTGTCATAGAAACAATTTGAAAAGAGCTCAAGTGTGTTCGAACCAATAGACAGGATATAATAAACACGATAAACGATTAAGTATGTGTGCATTACCATTCAAACTTGAACATGTTATTTAGCTTGCAATATGTTGCTTAGAGCTTATGTCCTTGGAACACATTTAAGCAGCCATACAAGGATGTATCTTCCACACTGATTTGTGTGTGCCTGTGATGCAGCTGGATTTGTGTGTGCCTGTGATTCCGTGTATTTCAGGTAGTTTTGTATGTGCCTGTGATACAGGGAGATTTGTGTATGCATGTGATTCCATGTCTGGCAGGTAGATTTGTGTGTGCATGTGATTCCATGTCTGGCAGGTAGATGTGTGTGTGCATGTGATTCCATGTCTGGCAGGTAGATTTGTGTGTGAATGTGATTCCATGTCTGGCAGGTAGATTTGCGTGTGCATGTGATTCCATGTCTGACAGGTAGATTTGTGTGTGCATGTGATTCCATGTCTGGCAGGTAGATTTGTGTGTGCATGTGATTCCATGTCTGGCAGGTAGATTTGTGTGTGCATGTGATTCCATGTCTGGCAGGTAGATTTGTGTATGCATGTGATTCCATGTCTGGCAGGTAGATTTGCGTGTGCATGTGATTCCATGTCTGGCAGGTAGATGTGTGTGTGCATGTGATTCCATGTCTGGCAGGTAGATTTGTGTATGCATGTGATTCCATGTCTGGCAGGTAGATTTGTGTATGCATGTGATTCCATGTCTGGCAGGTAGATTTGTGTGTGCATGTGATTCCATGTCTGGCAGGTAGATTTGTGTGTGCATGTGATTCCATGTCAGGCAGGTAGATTTGTGTGTGCATTAGATTCCATGTGCTTCAGGTGGATTAATGCGAGCATTCCATTCCATGTGTGACAAGTGGATGAGTCCATGAGATTCCACGTGTGCTTCAGATGAATGTGTGTGATCACGTGGTTCCATGTGCACTTCAGATGGATATACGTGTGAATTAGATTCCATATGTGTTGCAGGTGGATTTGTGCGTGCATGTCATTCCATGTGTGCGTCAGGTCGATTTGTGTGTTCATGGTACCCCATTTGTGCTTCAGATAGATTTGTGTGTGTATGTCATGTCATGTGTGTTTCAGATGAATTTGTGTGTGAAGGGGATCCCATGTGTAACAACAGGTGTATGCATATGATATTGTCATGTGTGTGAGACATGTTCACACATGACTGGTGTATACATAAATTCATATATCCTTTTGTATACAGGCTGACATATGCATATATCTTAGGTCTCATGTGTAGAAACATGGACTTCAGAACGCATGAACTGGATCATATGTAAGAGATGGACTTGTGTATTTACATTCTAGATATCATGTGTAACAGGTATACTGGTGTGTGCATGTAGTAGGTTATACTGGTGCGTGCATGTAGTAGGTATCATGTGCAACAGATGGACTTGTGTGTGCATATGGTAGATATCATGAATAGCAGGCGGACTTGTGTGCACATATGATTGATATAATTTGTTACAGGTAGACTTGTATGTGGATATGATATATCATCTGTAGGAGATGGACTTGAGTGTTTATATGATTGATATCATGTGTAAAAGATGGACATGTGTGTGGATATAATAGATATCACGTGTAACAGGTTGTCTTGTGTGTGCATTATATTACATGTCTGTGTCAATATTATATATTGTTTATATAGTGAGCAAGTCACATAACATGATAATTATGATTTTAGAATGGCATCTGAAGGTCAGAGCAACTCAGATTAACACGATAATGAGCATGCATAAACCCACCGCTATTGGCATGTTTTCATGCCATGTGTTCAAAACATTGACAGATAACATACAAAATGGGAAAGATTTTTACTGTAATATGTTGAATGATATGTTTTGTTTTGTTTATTGTGTTTTGATTGTTGATGGGATATGAAGTTGTTCGTTGAAATCATAGTGGAAATTCGATACAAAACCTCATACTGGCCTCAAGTGTTTTCTGTCAGACCACTGGCATTAACCTAGCATGATTTTGGAATTTCATCATAATATTCCTCATCATTTTATGGCATTTATAGTAGAAGACTCAGTGACGAGTTTAACAGTGACGATGGGCCAAATCCTCCACGTCACACATTTCTTCCCAGGAGTGATCGCTGTATGAGTGCTATGTAATATGTCGTCAAAGATTTCAAATGACATTTGTCAAAGGTGAATTGTACAGAAACTACATTTATTCTGCTGTTTAACAATACATTGCATTATATCATGAACTATTTGGATATTGGTTTGTATTTGATTTCACTGTTCCCATACAGGTTATGAATATGTTTTCCTCGCTATGAATCTTTCATCAGTTGGAATGGTACAAGCTGTTTGAGCTATTTCAACGGTATCAGGCTCCCATTTCTCGAAACTTGAGTTTTGACTCAAGTTCGAGGTTATATTCAAATTTGAGAATATGCATTTCCCCAAATGAACTGAAATCGTCATTAAACTCAAACATTGTAGATAATTTGAGTTTGGCGGATAGATTACTTAAGTTGTTTGGGATTTTTATTTTAAAAATGCATTTGACTCGTAAAAAATCAATTTTTCCAAATTGTCAAACTCAGTTTTTTGAGTAAAATGTGTTTTTGTTCCAGAAATCGGGAACAGGTCATCCATGTACCTGAAACGTCAAGTAAACTTTTTAGTCAAATTACAGTGTGTGATTTTGCCGATACTGCTACCAACAAGTAAAGTGTGCTTACTTGTCTAAATTTTTGATTTCCGAATTCCTTATGACGTTATATCTGAGAAAGTCAAGTATTTCAAGTAAGTGAGATGTGCTCTCATTTATAGCGAAGTCTCTTTGACCAATGCCCTACCAAACACGTGACAATCCCTAAACGTCTTCCACCACTATTTCATATTCCACCATAATTCTGCAATAAATGTAATGACGACAAACAAGGAAAAAACCCGAAAAACAAATCAACAAATCAGTATGTCTGACATATTTTCAGAAAAGGTTTTACTTTGTCAGTGTTGACATGTTTTGTCACTGAATGCTTCTGCTTCCTATAATGTATGATCTGTATCCACAATCTATTTAGAGCGTTACTAGTTTAAAACACGTATACACAGAAACATGGTACAAATACCGATAGGAGAGGTTATTTGGTTTGCTGCCAGTATCGGAAGACGTACCCAAGGGGGCGGATTCAGTATCAAAATGTCTGTCTTTGGAAAATGTGACTTAAAATAGATAGTAAATAGTTTCAAGCTCTAATCAAAGAAAAAAACCCAGCATCTAGTATTTAACAGGTGATGTAAATTCGTATAAATGCACTTTATGATGCTCCATCAGTTGCTGTGTTTGATGGACATGCCACACCATGTTATGTTAATAAAAAAAAACCTCAGTAGATACAGTGTTTGTATCATTGATTCAACGCCAAACCAGTCTGAATCGCTTTTTAAGCAGACATTTAAGGTAATGCAGTGAAGAAACATACATGACCAGAGCACTGAAAATTATGGAACATTAAACGGTGATGACACCAGGTGTTTGCGACAAGTATTTACGTGTCGTGCCTAGGCGTCTACAAGCGTCATTCTCCAAAAAGACATGTCATTCAGTATTGTAGTGAGTCAGCTGGTATTTATCGTCACATCGGCAATATTGCATTGTAGTATTGTGGAGAACAATTAATTATTACATTGTGTATTATGAAAATTAGAAACTAAATCTCTGTTGATGAAGAAGAGCACAACCGCTAGTATATCACATATATAATTATATCTAAAACAGTTTAACTGAAGAGGACAATACTGTATGAAAATGGGGTATACATTGCCAACAACTGAATGCCGATCACCACACCAAGGACTGTGGGGACTTGCAGTACAATTGCTTCCTGTATGGTACCTAGATGGATTCACACCACCCCCTCACCTGTTAGCAATTTAGGCACATAAAGTCATACATTAAATTTACACATATGCCAAGATTAAAAACCATAGTTATCCTACTCTATTAAACATAAAAAATACGTTTGCAGTAGAAAATACATTCTGGAATCGCTAGAGGGATCATGTATGATTTCATATTCATTTGCTGCTGACAAAGACCGAACTGGGTAAAAGGCTGCTGCTTTGTTGTCAGAACTTGCAACATGTTCATGACTGTACCACGCCGGGGCTACTCTCAAGTTTGATAAAACTGCCTGCAGCCTGACTCCAGCCATGAAAATATCACACGAAAATGGACTAACGACATATGCAGTTTGAGAGAAGTGACACGTGAAAACTTGTCTCGAAACATCTGGTACAAATGTGTTACACGTAGGACATATCGATGTTAGCACAAAGGGTGGGAAAATGGTGAAGAAATGAAACTTAGCAGATATGTTTTACAACACTTCCCACACAACATACTAAAAATCCCCCAAATCCCAATTGGTGCTAAACTCATAGTGCACGTGCCAATATGGCGACCATATGCAACCTTCTGCTAATGTTGAAGATCAAGTGTGCTTTACAATTTACTGTCACAATTTCTCTATATTTCTGTACATAGCTACATAAATGTTTGACATCTGAGTGAATATATCTCAAGATGGTTGACAATAATTTCAAAAAGAAAAACAAAACCACATTTCAGAGTTGTGACCCTTTTTTGTGCTATGTTCATATGTTTTTACCCTTGGTTGACACAAAGGCCTAAAATGATAAGGCTCAGATATGTCCAAAAGACCTTGAAGTGTATTGTTCAATGTCCTTTTCACCACAAACCACTAAATATAAGGTGATAAAATCATATTTTAACATTGTGACTGAAACTGAAAAATTGAAAGTCAATGAATATTCAATAAATTGCCCAATAATTGCTTGATTTTTACACTAAAAAAATCAAGCAAGTGAAATCTTAGAATTTAAGTACTACTAGACATTTCCCTGCTTTAAAAAGTGTTATCACAAATAACTGATATTAGAACACCAGGACAATCAGGTTGGTGACAAGTTACAGATGCCTTGTTTTGCTTTGTAGCAACATCCCCTTTGTATTTTTGTTTGTAATCCTTTCAACAAAACCACTGAGAGTATTAGGCTGGTCACCCTGTGATTATGAAAAGCATCATCAGCAGGAGTGTAATGGTCAGTTCACAAAGCATTAACTTGATGTTCTAACGTATGATATCCACATCTGATTTCACTTTGCACAATTGTTCATCTTCAGGGTTCCCAAACTTCTGAGAATACCATGCATCGATAAGGATCTTGTGGCCACTATTTCTAATGCGAAATCACGGTTTCCTTCCACGAGTGTTAGAAATGTTAACACCATCACCAAAATCAGCTAGCAATGTTGATCTCAGGAATCTTTTCAATACATTCAGTCTCAACATCAACATGAAACGGCAATTGACCTGAAACCGAAAATATTCGAAATAATTTTTCAGCAGTTCCATCTTTGCGCCTTATTATACTTTGTAGTAAGGTAGTTACATCTTTTGTGACGGAGACAATATCACGGGAGATAAACCTTTGCTGCATATGATACAACATTCTGTTGGATCCATGGCGAAATAAAACTTGTCCATGGAACTAGCAAATTGAACGTCATTGCTATTCCAAACAATTCCAAAATTATCTTTAAGAGAAAAGATGGAAGCAAGGATTGGAAATGGTGTGAGAAGTACATGCAATCGTTTTCTCAGAGCTGATGAGCAATTATGGACGAACAGAGCCAGTGGTTATGATTTCAGTCATTCGTATCTTCTTTTTGGAATAATTGTTGGTTAAGGGTCAGTGCTTTTATGATTATTGCGATTTTCAGTGGAAACGAAATTATAATGATAAAAATAGTTATTATATTAAAACTTTCAGAAAATGTTCAATTTGCCATGAAAGTGTCAAAATATTTACTTCTAAGTAACGCAAGGCAAATAATATTTTTTTTACATTTTAAATTACATAAAATTTTATATATGTGCACTATAATCTATCATACCTGGCAAATTGGATGATATTATAGTCATGAATAAACATTTTATGAGTACGTTTGCTTTTAAAACATGATTTTCTTGAAAGAAAAATTATATTAGTATAAGCGTGTTTGCACGTGCACCGTGGATTTAGCTTAGATAGGATTTTAGGGGACTCTTAGTATGTGATGCAGAAAGTTCGAAAGAATATGTAAGCCAAATTTTGTGTTAGTGATGTGCAGCTACAAGTGGAATAATAACGCTTGTTAATAAAGCTTTTATGCGTCAACTACCTGAAATAACAGACCGCAGACCGTGTTATGTTTTTATGCATGCGTTTGCATTGAATTATGACATGTGGCTTTCAGTTTCGAACACCCCTTACCTTGACACAAACCGGCCTACCATGAACTGCCAAGGGCAATATAGAAACCATTGTATAAACAAAACAATTACATATCATATAACCATTACACATATCTTATTTGGTAACAGACCTAGACGCTCGCGCTTTAAATGCCCCTCAACCAGTCTTATGAAATAACTTCCTGGTAAATGTGAAAATGTATACTATAAACCGAAAACGGATCGAAAGGCATAGTGTTGTTATTAGCTTTGGGAATCGTGTGTCACCGAATGAAGACGTTCGTTCTTAATCATTTTAAATGTTAGCAGTAACTTAAACAAACGACCATAGAATATACATAATCTATGATGATCTATATCCGCTTTTGAAAATCATGTCCTGTATTTTGATAGCTTTATCACGTGGCGTTTAACGGAAGTTCTGCACATTGCGTGGAGACACGATTTCACTAAGGTTTGACACGAGAAATCTTGACGTACATTGACTTTTACATTAACCATGATTGATCGCATGTATTGACTTGCTAATCAAAACTTACCAGCTTCATATATGGCATTATGGCATTATGTTAATGCTTCCGTGTTCGTTTTTTATAGCCTAGCCTTCATATTGAGTGTTTTTAACCAGTTGCTTCAACTGTTTCTAAGATGATAATGCGTTAGAACATGCACAGCCAGACATAATTGTTTGGTATCAGAGAGAATCCTGGTTTATTTAGCATCTCGTATACAGATAAACGCACACCCAGCAACTGATGATAAATGGCAAGTGGTATTGTGTATTCATGGCACTGTGTATTTATGTTTATTTCCCATGTGGTGTAACATAACCAATGTGATATCTCACATGTGCACACATCACTTTTGTCAAGCAACCACTGTTTCTTTATTTCGTCGTCTGTGACGTCATTAAACAACTGATTGCATTAAATGACATCCATCACATACATATGAGAAAACACATCAGCATGTGTAGACATATACAATGGCATCCACCACACACGTATGACAGCACACATCAGCACATGTATACATATAAAATGACATCCATCACACACGTATGACATCACACATCAACACATGTGGACGTATAAAATGACATCCACTACATACATATGACATCACACATCAGCATGTGTATACATATAAAATGACATCCATCACATACATATGAGAACGGGTATCTCAGACAGTCATATCTCTGTCTATAACAGACCTTTGGGTACATTCGATGTGATGACAACCAGTTGCAGTTGCTATTTTAGAATTACAATGAGTAAATTGTGAATGAACTGCACTTTGACTGAGGAAATAGTAATATACACATGTTTCAAGATCAAGAACTGACTTCAATATTTATGAACAGTTCAAAGATTCATCAAGACGACTGCCATTACTACAGTTTTCTTTTTGGTTTTACGCCTCGTTCAGGAATATTCCCGCTAGAGGGCGTTCCATGACTGTACCAAAGTATCAGGTAACGATTGAATGATTAACTTATCCAAACTAACCCAAACCACGTAAACACATACACTCTTTACCTTTGTTACCCATACTATCTGTAGTTTCGAGCTTTCTGCAAATTTGATATGGCAATTTATACTGTGTAAATACAAATTAACCTTCACATATACTTGACATAATTATGTATAGAAGCTCTCGATGGAATTTCCCATATTCACTCAATACCATAACATTACAAGGCGACTTAGCAATTTAAGAATATTTTCATGAGGAATGTGATCAAAACAATCCTTCTCCATTCTGTATTTAGATGATCAATGATCAGGGTGATCAGCCATCATTAATAGTACATATATAATCTGTAAGGATAGAAGTTCCATCAACATACTCACCTTTACCTATGGTCACACGTATGTTGGCTTCGTCATGTGTTCCTGGTATTGTCACTAAGATTGTCATCTTCCACTCATTGTGGGTCTACCCTTTCACTGCGGACACTCATGCCAGTCATAGAGACACTGCACTCACAGTTCCCGTTTACTTACTGCTCGTATGGACTGAGTGTGTTAGGCCTGGCGGTTAAACTCACATTCAGTTCAACACATGTGCTCTCACATCAAGTCAATAGCCCAAACTCTACAATTTGTATTGGATATCGAGATGAATTTCAGATAAAACTGCGCATGTCAAAAGCGTTTCAAAGCTCTCTCAATACATCCTATCCACTAATATCAAACAACATAGTAATACATGTTTCACAATATTGAGAATGCTACCTCCTCGAATGGAAACAGCAAAACCATTTCCAAAATAGTAAATTATGGCCCTTGCAATGTGAGACATGCACCATTAAACGAGGGTTTTGTTAATAAACATATATTACCTCTTATTAAGATCCCTGCAACTGTACTTTCAAATCAGTGTCATGTTAGTTTTCAGATGAGGACAATGCAGTTAATCGCCAAACTGATCTGCTTTCTAGCACTACCTCCCGGAATCAGATGTATGGAGTGTAGTGAGGAACAACACATGAATGGCAAGATTTTAATTACTGATAATCTACTTCTTGCTGGAGCCTTTAGTTAGTATGGTGATCTACCTTCAATTGTTAGTATTTTTGTCTTCTATAGTTAAAGGTTTTTTTAGATTTCATTACTAGTTTTAATATACATCTGTGATACACTAGTTGTTTTTACTATCCTTTGTCGACAGCTATTTTCAATTAATTACCTTGTTTTCATCGCTATATGGCTGCAGTTTTGCCGATGCGATGTAAAATTTTAACTCACTCACTATTTGCAGAGATTTAGTACACTTTTCTCCTATTTAATTCATTTTTCATAAGGAAAATGGGGCTGATGTTATTATTACTTTATCGGTCTGATTTAAGCAATACGTAAAACAAACCCCTTCAAAACAATTTATAATCTGTTGATTACTTTGATGCAGGACCATTTAATGCAGATGTATGTGTTCCCCATGAAGGGGCCATAATGGAAGCCAGGGAAGGCGTGCGGTGATGATATGTTTTATTGGTCAATTTAGGAACAGCATTTAAGGAACTGAAACCTGTCAGCACTAAGAGATAAGAATCCATTGAAAGATGTTCATGACATATACTGACTCATATTAACGATTCGGCATTTGACAGAAATTTCATTATAACATCGAAAAACTATGTTTGTCGTAATAGGCAACTAACGGGATCGGGTGCTCAGGCTCGCTGATTTGGTTGACACATGTCATCGGTTCCCAATTGCACACATCGATGCTCATGGTGTTTTATCACTGGATTGTCTGGTCCAGACTAGATTATTTACAGACCGCTGCCTTATAGTTAGAAAATTGCTGAGTGCGGCGTAAAACTAAACTCACTCACAGCATGGTTGTATGCCAACTTTAGCAATACTACAACAATATCACAGGGGTGGAACACCAGGAATGGTCTTCACACATTATACCTAATAGTATGTAGAGAATCGAACTGAGTGACGAGCAAACGCTTTAACCAAGAGGCTACCCCCACCGCAACACGATACACTTGCAGTTGTCGAGGCTCGTCTGCACATATATGAATCATGATGTAGATAATGTTTGAAGTCATAAACTAACCTAAACTAAATGGTGATTACATAGTTTAGTAATATTTTCCCTCCACATCCCAACAGGTATTTCCCACCCATCGGTGCTCTCGCTTCCGATGTGTAGCTTGGTCAAACCACAGGATACACCAGACGTGTGTGGAGCAGACGACAACGCCTACTGGCGGGAAGTGCAGCAGTGTCCCGTTCCCATACACATACCATGGCTCTGTAGATTGCTAGGTAAGTGAAATAGACACTTCCAGTGATGCCATTTAAAACCAATCCAAACTCGGACGCGCATACACACGTGCAGACATACGCACAATTGTGTTCATGTGGAAGGATAGATACACCGTTTCGTTAACGCTAGGTCTCCCCAATACATAAGAGTATTGACGAACAATAAACTCTTTTAAACACTTCCAGCAATGCACTTCTCCTATGGGGCATTACTGTTTTATGTTTATTACGACAGCAGATCCACATGTGCACCCGCCTATGCATTATAAAAAATAATACATTTTGAGATCACTTTCATAAAGACTGAATTACGAAATATAACGCAAAAATTATTTATTACGAATGTGACTATTGCTCTCTCTTGTATTCAGATCCTCCTGTGACTTTTCGTCTTGGCCTATTGTATCAATTAATGCTCGTGCTGGAACTACTAGTCGTCACTACCTCAACCTTCTTCCTCTTGCTATACCTTATGGTAAAACTGGACCGACAACGACACCTACGGAACAGGAACATCAGACGTCGACTCCACCAACTGATGCTTCACGTGTATATGTACTGTGGGGCAGGCTTCCTAGCGGAAATCGCGAAGTCGGTGTATGTGGAAACTTGCGGATGGATTGGCCGACAGGGCATGAACATAGATGAACAACGGGAGAGGTTGGAGGAGAGAGTGGAGGAGAGGTTGCAGGAGAGAGTGGAGGACAGGTTGCAGGAGAGAGTGGTGGGGAGGTTGCAGGAGAGGCAGGTTGAAGCTCCGTGTGACTGCGACCCGTTTGCTGGGATAAGGAGGTCTCATGACGTCGACGATGATCAAGCAAGTTTCGAGCATGTTTATGCCTGAGTCCATTTATTCACGTTGTTGTCTAACAAGAACTAACTTCCAGCGTTGTGATAGCGTCATCTTTGGGTCTCTGGTTGTACTAATTTACAACAGGGACACATTTGATAATGAGTGGCAATCACGTATTTGACTGTTGCATGACGTAATCATAGTATGCATTTTGTTGTGCCTCCGTGATCTCATCGACTAACTGGAAGATTCAGTGTTTGAATGGCATGCGATGCATACTGTAGACATTCATTGTAAAACTGTGCCCCAGTGTGATACGTACAAATATCAGATGATGTAGTCATCATCCCTCAAAGTTACAGTTTTACACTGAAATACCATGGTTAGTAAATGGCAAATATACAAGGGATACAAGTAAACCTGAGAACATTCTATGCAATAAATGGTGTTATTTAAAGGGCCAGAGACGGAGTCCATGTAAATAGTATAGTTAAATCTCGTGTATGACATCTTCCAACCTACCTCATGATATATGTGGCTGTTTTAACACAGTTTTAACACACCAGCACTTGGATGTCATTAGGAGGAACATGACATACTAAACCGGCACTAGTGTGAATCTTTTAGTCACTGGGGTTTCTAAACACACTTACATTTATGCTGTATGTACATTATCCATTAAGTGACGAATATGTAGTATTATACATCTACTGGTTTATGACATTAATACTATCTGCGTGTGTTGTACGCAGAGTTAATTGTACCTCAGAATGAAATACAGCATTGTCATATTCATAAATTTATTCTACCTCATAATAAACATTTTATTTGTTTTTGTTTACTGTTTGCCCCGTTTCAAGGGTTATCAATAATGTTTTATATCCAGAATCATGCAGTTAACTGTTTACAGAGGTAGGATATGTTACAGCATGCATAACTATTATGAACAATGCACTCTGTGCTAATGACATCGACATTTTTGCTGTCAGAAAAAACACGGTGTATTAAAACTGTTTTCAGATATAACGATGGAGTCGTGTTGTTATGTAACGTAATTTTCGTTGCTCTCCGGAGCAAGTGAAGCATGTTTCATGTCCTGGACACTCATTTGTACCTACATCTACAATAATAAGACTGTTCCGCACTCCATGAAGAGTGCATCGATATAATCGAACCTGGACTAGACACTAGACATAGACTACTCGCATCTGAGTGAGTGAGTGAGTTTAGAGTTTAGTTCTGGGGGTCTCCAAAAATGGCTTCACAAATCGTACCCACGAGAAGAATCGAACCCGGGTTTTGGGCGAGGCGAGAGCACGCCTTAACCACTAGGCTCCTCCATCGCCCTCATCACAGCAACTTGCCACGGGCTGGCGGAGTAGAAAATATGAGGTTTTAGCTGGCTGCTGTACCCGGTGCAAAGACAGGAGTTAGGGAGTGTAGTTTTTCGCCGGCGTGATATTCCAGCAATATCACCATGGTCCCTGGTATGGTGATCTATCCTCAGCTGTTGGCGATCTATAGCCCTTTTTCACACTGTTTTGTCCAAAATATTATTTTCTCCATTTTAAGATATCTGCTAGCTAGTTTTAACAAAGTCTGTGGTATTCTAGTGTTGTACTGTCCTTCGTCGACGGGATTTTATATATTATGTGCCTGTATTATAAATTTAGACCTAATTTTTGTCACGATATGGCTGAAATATTGCCGATATGACTTTAGATCTAACTCACTCACTCACTTCAGCAACATGCGAGTAATCGAACCTAGGTCTTCTCGAGACCGTCCATCGCCCCTCGAGGGATAGCAAATGCGTTCAGAAACTATTTCATAATTGTAATCAATCTCTGGAAAGATTTGAATTTATCCAGCATTTCTGATAGGACAGTTTCAATAAGTACGAAACAAGGTAGAGTCTTATTGTATTACAGGTAAATTGTTTTCTGGATGTGTGAATATTCTGTCTGCAACAAAGTTAAGTTGTCTTTTAGGCATGCTAGGTCTAACTGTATAAAATGACAAAGTCGTAAAAAGGTGACTGTTATTTTGTGACAACGTGATGGAGAGACACATAATAAATCATTTATGCAGGTGTATTCAACATATAGGAAGTTTACAGAAGAGTGGTATGAACGTTTCTCTAATGAAAGTTAAGCTGAATGTTTAAATAGAAATTTATTTGTATTTTTTATCTGTTATTATGTAACCTTGTTGATAAGGGAAGCCCATTTCCACTGTCCCCCAGTCGTGATATTGCTGAAATATGGCCTAAAAGTGGCCTAATACTAGACCCACTCACAGTAACCACGTAGGTCTCCCAGCAGATGGGAATTGTTAAAAGTGTTCTCAATCAAAGGGAGATAAGTCAAGGCTCACAGGACAAACAAGGTTTTACTCACGCAGTTGGCCAGTTTCCAGCTTGAGGTTGTCTTTAAGAGATATGTAAATTAACAGATTATCACAACATTATACAACTCGACGATATATTCATGTAACACTTTGTCGTTTATCAGCGGATGAAATTGCGGAAAGGAATGGACTCAAATGTACATGACTCATCGGGATTTTCAGATGCCTGGTAGCTATAAATAGCTTAGCGGAAAATACACAGCTACTTTCGTTTTGACATGGGTTTTAGGGAAATGTTTGGTGGTCGGGTAAATACATAACCTGTAGTCTTAAAACCTACACGCAGATGCGGACCCTGAATATTCAGAACTGATCGGGAACAGAAGTGTGTCGGATACAGCTTTGTTTAGGGTTGAACGTTCTTGTGTACATTATCAGCATGCTAAACCTCATCGTGTACTCCGTGTTACTGGTTGAGTCTAGCCTTACTTCCCCAGTCCAACGGGTATGCCCATCTGGTCAGTATCTGGACGAAGGAAAAGGCACGTGTGAACACTGTGGACAAATATGTGAACACGCTGCGATACAGCTGACCACAGACCTGTGTCTGCGACATTGCCCAGGTAGGTTAGTGTAGCCAGTATCCGCCTTTCTGGCTTTCGCTTCGGAGTAAAAGGATAAAGATTGTTCGGCTGGTAGACAGAATGTTGAGTCAGGGTACGGCTTCCATGTTAATCTACAGTATGGGAGTTAAGTAGGTTTGCGGTATACAATCAGCATTAATTCGGACTAGTGCAATACATCTCATTACTCCTTTCATGTGTAAATACGAATATTAAATGTGAAGATTTTGTGAACAGAGTTTATTTGATTAATGTATTTATCAGAACAAAACCATCCCGCCAATTGTGCCATGCGTGAACAAGTGAAAGGTGAAATGTCCGCCCGACCCTAAAGGCTCAGTAGAATTACGTCCCTTGGCCTTAGAGAATCACCAAACATGTATCTGGCTTTGCCCGCTCCATTACCACATTCTTTGGTTCACCTGAGTAGTAAGGGCAGTAGGGTAGTCGAGTGGTTAAAACGCTCGCTCGTCGCGCCGAAGACACGGGTTCGATTCACCACATGGGTACAGTGAGTGAAGCCCATTCTGGCGTTCTCCGTTGTGATATTGCTGGAATAGTTCCAAAGTGACCTTTGTCTCACAATCTTCTGACTTGTGAGGACTATTTATTTATCACTGGATATTTATATAGCGCACATATCCACGCGACTAGTGCGTGCTTAAGGCGCTGGTGTGTTTTTCCTCGATCACTGGATGTCAATCTCAACGGCACATTGTACCATCGTCATCAACTCCCTTTGGAGTATAGACCTCTTGCTGCGTCTAGGCACGATATAACTGGAATACTGGCGTTAAACCCAACTCACACATTCACAGTCCGGCTATATGACTGGATACGCGATAATACCATGTTGGAAGCAATTGCAATCTCTCTTATGTAATGAGATATGTTATAGTTTGGGCATTGCGATAGTTTCTTATATGATCTCCTCATTTCAATGCAGGTTACATGTTCCAAGGACTCAAAGGGGTGGAAAGTGTGAATGTTAAGGACCAAACAGAGTTATGCCCCCCTGACACATATCTGGACAAGGTCGTATTAAGGTGTGAACCATGCGCGGACATCTGTACTACAGACGACGAAATAAATGGCGCATGTGCACAGATGTGTCCAGGTGAGGTATAATTCGTTTAAAACAAGGTTTTTGGAGCACAATAGCTCGAAGCATTTTTACAATTACGTATAACAGGTTAAATTCAGTGACTTGTTTTTGATATTTTCTGTGAATATCTTTTAGATAGATAGTTTCGAAGTAGTGCATACATTTACATAATATGTTGCGTAGGTGTGTTTGTACTTGTTGTACATTCTGTAATTCTTTTTCTTGCACCCAGGAACAAAGAACAAAATGTTCTCGTACAATTCTTTTTTTCTTATTTTGCTGTAATTCCGTGTAACTCTCATTCTGATGCCTCCTTTATTAATGGCATTGTGTGTCACACGTTGACGGGTGTGTGACTGACGACCATGTGAAAAGTTATGGTCTCGGGTTTAAACGCTGCACTTATGCTACGGATGACTGGTGTCCAGTGACCCATACCATTCACATACGTTTTACATATTCCTCTAACACCCGAATGGAAGCTGTTGCAGAGGTTTTAGATCTCATAATCATAAAAATGTCGGAGATATACACTCGGCGTCGTTAATGAAGGGTGGCAATGTTTGAAATGCACCTATACACAGCTGAACGATCAACAAGCTTTACAGTAAAAGAAACAATAATACAAATTAGGTCGTTGAAATATCATTTACATTCTTTAAGGTTATAGGCCTTTTGGAATCTGTTCAAATTCAGCGGTAGCTTACTGTCAGCTTTAAGAGTCAGAGTGCTATTGGTAGACTGGAGCAGCCAGTGGGTATGTGGAATATGCACGAGGACCAGGTCACCCTGGAGTCACAACAGTCCGAGATAGGCATGTTATTGATAGGCATACTATTAACACTGCGGTACGTAACGGGTTCATCAACGTAGCAGATCATCAGACAACACTTCAGTAAACAAGACAACATTGTAAACATATCCTGGAGCCGTTTAAGAGCAGTTCTCCCACCACTAACATCACGTCAGAGACAGGCATGTTTGAGATGGAGTAGACATCGTGGCTGCTGTAATCAACATCTATGATCTCGTGTGCTCTTCACTGATGAAAGCAGATGAAATTTATCCTTCCTTAATGGCCATCAAAGGTTTTATTTATCGTCGCAAGGGCCACGCATAACCGATTTGGCGGGGTCCGTCATAGTGGGGATAGCTCCTACTGGACGAACTTCACTGCAGGTGGTCGACGGTAATTTTACTGGGCAGCGATATCGGGATTCTGGCTCAGTACCATTCCTGCAAGCTGTGCATGTCTTTTATAATGGGCCCTCTTTATTGCAAGACGACAACCCTTGGCCTCATAGGCTCAGGCTTGTCACCGAATTCCTCTGACAGCAGGGTGTAAAGCAAAGGGAGTGGTCAGCATGCTCGCCAGACCTCGTTCCAACTGAGCACACGTCATGTACACACGTCACCCAGTGGAACTTCCTGGACTTCGCAGAGCTCTAGTAGAAGGATAGAATGCGATGTTTCTTCAAGCTTTCATTGTGAACTTGATAAGCATGAGAACAAGGTGCACCTGTCTTGGATGCACGAGGATGGTACACACGATGTTGAATGACCGAGTGCTTCATGTTTGTCATTTTCATATTTAGGGGTTTGGTCTGTACAAATGATGTTTGCAAGTGCTGTTTGAACATATTCTACATGTTTTCGTCTATTTCAGATTTCCCCAAGCCAAAAAGCAAGTTCCCTTTTGTCCAGTTGCTGTGGGCGGTGTCCGCTGTCTTGGCAATCATCTTAATAGCCATGTTATCCTTGATTACTTTCCGGCTCTGTTCTGGGCGATGTAGAAATGGTGTCAGAGAAGATGTTTTAATACAACGAGTTTGCAACAGAGCACCACGTATGTCCCTAACATTCTTTACAATTTTGAGTACGTATGTTAATCAGAGTGTCCGTATCTTTCGATAGTGAGAAAACTCTACTGAATCGGTTTTGTACGTCTCTGATATGAAACTGACGTTTGAAGAATGCTTTTTATACGTTACTTTAGGAAATTAACGGTTAGGTGGATCACGGAATCGTTGGCACAAACATAGAATTGTTATTTTCAGGTGGTACGACATATATGATATTCATCTGTCTGTTCATATATTTTCCTGTTTGTTTCTACATTGCCTTATGAACTTCAGTCTTGTTCCCAGGGTTGACATGAACATGCGGAGACGAAGGCTGTTGTCCGTAACCATGTACAGTCACAGCGGATATCCTTATCTCTAAATACATGTGTAACATTACACTATCTCCGTCTAAATATAGCGACACGTTGTCACTGGGGCTGGGCATGTGGAGCATGATGTGGACACACAATAGTTTGCAGTCACCTTATAAGGAAGAATGTGAAATTGATCTTTAAGGGATGTTCAGTTAACAAGACTGCCTTATATGAGCTTTCTTCTTTCAGTTATAAAGAATAAAAGTGCAGCTCCGACATCGGAGCAGAGTGTTGAGCGGTGGCTGACCTACTTAGATGCTGATGATCTGCAAGAAGACTGTCACAGTAACAGAAGCTCCATTCTGAACAACAAGGAAGAGTCCAGATGATCGGGAGCACCTACACGATAACTATCATGTGTGTGTTATACAGCTCCACTATCGCCTGTGCTGTTCGCGTGATATGTTGGACGTTATGCAACCATATTATGCACTTAAGGCTTTTGCCAGTGCTGTTCAATATACTGAAGATATACACTTTTACCGGGTCTCAAAAGCTTTGTTAATCTTGTATAAACCTTGTTGCAAAAAACTTGCCCAAACAATAGAATAGAAGAGGGTGATATATCTATAAACTATATACAGTATAGTTCGATATACTGCATGACGGACACTTTTCATATACCCTGTGTGAATCTGCACACATACAAGTGAAACTTTGGTGGGTTTCCCCTAAAGACTTGATGAGATTAATACGACTGAGATGATATCTGTATTTTCTGCTTCAGTTCGTGAGTTAAGGAGTCACTGGCTCTCTAACAGAAAGTATTGTGCACAGATTTACACACGTTTTAGAATGTAACAACGTAACGATGATTTGTGAATGTTTTTGTCATTTATGAAATTCAAGACTGAGCTGCACAAATTCTCATTTGAACTATTTTCAAAATGCATTTACACCGGGAATTCTATAATGAAGTTTGGGGTGGACATTTGACTTTGTTTTGTAGGTGTTACTTCTTGACTGAAAGTCTTCATTTATTTATTAGTGATAACTAAATAGTTGTGATTTGTCCAGAATGTCGTAGCTGACAATCAGAATAGTTAGTCATAACGCCAGAGGGATCTCCTTTGCATAAATATATACTGTAAAAAATGTAGATGATATTTGTGGAGAAACTTCTGTACATACACGATGTCTAGTAATGAAGTGATTTAGGTGCCAATAGCATTTCCAAAGAAATGAAGCTTCCAAACAAATCATCATAGCATCTACAAAGTATACATAACGAACATGAACTTCATGAAATACAAATGTGTTTTGTTCAGATAGTCTTTCAGGGGGATTCTAATACACTGGACTAAACTGGTTAGGGATACATGTCAATTTTGAAATGATGAATAATGATCTATTTATTCATTGACACACTAATTGATGAAATATCAATCATAGAAATATCAATATCCCTAACTTATTTTGTCCGGTGTATTTTGTTTAATTCAGTTGCGTCGTGTAATGCTTCTGCCAAAACTCCACACCTTGCTGATGCTTAAGATGTGTCCACAGCAGTCATGGACATTTATCTGACAGATGACTAGTGGGCAACCACTAATAGATATGGTCTGTGTGTTTTAGCAAATGTAAGACTGTCGAAATAAATCTGTCTTCAGATGATATTTGAAAGACTAAAAGTTTGAGAAGAGTTTTCGTTTGGTTGATCTTTTTGTGGCGCTTTATCGTCTGAGATAATTTTTGGGTGAAGGTACATATGTGTACCTAACTGGCAGCCAAGCAGAGATCCTGTTACATTGTGCTTGTTTGATCCAGTTAACCGGGCGTCTCGCTATCCGAACGATTTTCGAGTAAAACCAAAACGTCCGGATAAACGGGTTCGACTGTATTGTGAGTGTAGTGACCGTCATTGATAGTAAATCTAAACCTAAATCTAATGTAAATCTAAACCTCCATGCATGTTTAAATAGTTCGTCTGTTCAAAACAGGTAACCAAAAATTAAAACAATCTCTCTCTCTCTCTCTCTCTCTCTCTCTCTCTCTCTCCCCTGTCTCTCTCCTCTGTATATGTCTCTGTCTCTGTATCTCTCTCTCTCTCCCCCCCTCTCTCTCTCCTCTCTCGTTAACGGGTTAGACCCGCTGACATTGTTGACACGTGTCATCGTATTCCAATTCGATATTCATGTTCGTCATCACTTGGTTGTCGGCACTCTATTATTTACAGACTGACGCCATGCTGATATATTGACGAGTGCGGCATAAAACTAAACTCACCCACTCTTGTTCGGGTGTGGAAAAGTGTTCTAGGAGATTGGCTATGGAATTTGAAAGTTCCCTATCGATATCAGATCATCGATACAACTGAAGCTTGGGTTAAACACTTGGCCACATTACCCTTGTTGGGCTCTGCCATTCTGAGAGAAAAGAGCGTGTGTCTTACTCTAGCATTTTATATACGCCATTAATGCGGACCCCGACATAGTTCATGTCGTCTCCAGTGACTTCCCTTTTATATTATAAGTTACTTCGATATGTACACTTACTGTTGGCGTTAAATAGCGATATCATGGCATCATTTTTTGTTTGTATTTTATTAATGGAATAATGCTCCAGAAGTTGATATCACAATCATTTTTTTCCAGTAGTCACAGAGAGAACTTGATTCAAGGACAGAGAGAAGCATCTATTACAACTCTGAATCAAACCATACTAGTATATGCACATCACAGATCGAAACACCTAATGCACCACGCTTGAGAAGCCATTACAGACAATGCAAGTAAAAGTATTGACTAAACACGTAGTGTTCAAGTACCTGCATTGTATATCTATGATTATTGTTTTTAAATCTTTTTTATTTATTTCAGAGAGGTATAGACGCTGGTTACACAACTGGCAAGATAGGTTTACCAGTTTTAAGCATAAAATTATAGGTATACAGAGTCGGGGAGTGCACGACTACTGCCGTAAACTTCATGGTTACATGCATGTTCGAGCTGGTTATACAACAGCAACAAAGAGTCAAAGTAATAAAACACAGGTGTACAGAGTCACAGAGTGGACGACTCCAGGAACAAACTTGGTCTACACGCATATTTGAGCTGGTTCTTCAGCGACGTCATGACGTCACAACAGATAAACCGACTGCGGTGTAATTTTGTTTTAGACAAAGGTGTAGAAGCTGATGTTTGTCTAAATGTGCATTCATCCTAAAAATGACATCAAGTAAAACATTCAGTGCCAGTATTAGTGTGTGAGTGAGTTCACACACTGTTCCCATGTTCAAACCCGGGTCTTAGGTGTGACGAGCGAACGCTTTAATTACTGAGCTACCCCACTGCCAGTGAAAGTGAGTTGGCACATCGTCCATACAAGTGTGACACGATCCGATTCGAAGTGATAATAAAGGCGCTGTTAATTCATAAACAACTAAGCCCAACACTCAACACGGAGGCTACACGGACACCGAACGCACTGCAGACATCAGAGTATAGACATCCACGGAAGAGGTCAGGATGAGGCCCACCTGGGGTAAGGTGCTTTTCGTTCTGCTGACTGTTTCATTTAATATTGTTCGTGAACATAGGTGAATACATGTGTATATAGAGAATCTCACCCGAGTATCTTTTGAGATCAAATATATCACTGTTACTTGATAAAGTTGCATTCGAGACAGTGTCATTCGAGACGAGAGATGGCGAGGATATTTTCACTTGTTATCAAGGAGTATTGATATATTGTTGATAAAAAATTCACTGACAAAACGATATCTCCAGTGAGATATAGTTTGATCCTAAACAAGCAATACTTCAAGTCGAAGACAAGATGATAAATCATGATCTGTCTGCATCATCAATTGTACCCAGTTTCCGTACCTAATGGCTCGAGGGATCCTAAAACGTGTTCTTCATGTGTTCTTCATTTGTCATAGACTCGTTCAGTGATTTGCAGAATGGTTGATTGGTACCAAGAAACCATTTCTATGGTTACTCATATCAAGTACACAAAGTTAGATTAACGTAGCTGTTTGTCTAGAGAAGGGTTACCATATTATTATTTGCCCAGTTTTAATGGATTTAGTTTCCAATTATAAATAAACTTTTAAGTAATGTGATTTTTTGAAACCATATTTTACCCACTCAGCCACCATGGCTTCCAGAAAAAGTGGCAATGGGACAACAAGTGTAGTTTGACATGGCTTCAAAGGAGATTTATATGCAACTTATGTTAACTTATGAGATTCTAGTACTTTATGCACGATATACTATCGAAAGTCATATGGATATCACCAAACATTACTAGTCCCAAGGTTGTGGTTGTCGAACGCAGACGACTTAAAATAGTCGAACATGTAATTCGTACTTTAAGAAGTCTGGTGAACCTTGGCAGCAATGCGATCGCCGTTTGAGGTCGATTTCGTATCGATCGATCTGTTTTCTTGTCGTTGTATTGAGGCACCCTGAACATGTTCCATCGTCATCATTTTGGGATTGTTCCTTTCTGTTTCATTGTCTACGGATCACATGTGAAACATGCAAAGCAAAATAAGTCAGAACAGTATGATTCTACTAGAAAACATAAATAAATGGACAGGCACAAATGTTTTATACCGACTCTTTGTGTTTCATAATTACTTATAACTGAACATTAATGTAAATTTCCCTGAATCTCATTTGATCAAGTACACCAATGAACCTACGATCATTTTCACAGATTCATGTGATTGTGGTGCCATTAGGGCGTTAGCAGGGGATACTCCCAGCTGTACCTGGGTATGTCACACCGACACCCTCTGCCCGACCACTGACACACAGCACTGGTCCAGCTTGGTGACGTTCATGTGTCGGGGAATTCTGTTCTTTCTCCTATGAGTCAGGAACCCTGTTGTCCCAGACTTCAACCGGAGTGTTCCCAACATCCCCTACCCTATCCAGGAACAGAGTACGTGTAGATCAAATATGATCATGTATGTTTGTAACGTGTATTCCTGTTATTAGAAGCAAATACCTGTCCTCTTCTATCTCTACTTACTGGCAAATTTAAATGTTAAAATGAGGTGAAATGAGTTTGAAAGATCATTGTACTTGTGACGCGACAAGTATGTATGTCGGGGAGTCGGTTGATAAATACAGTGTGAGAAGTAAGGATTAGGTTAGGAATACAGTGTGAGAAGTAAGGATTAGGTTAAGAATACAGTGTGAGAAGTAAGGGTTAGGTTAAGAATACAGTGTGAGAAGTAAGGATTAGGTTAGGAATACAGTGTGAGAAGTAAGGATTAGGTTAGGAATACAGTGTGAGAAGTAAGGGTTAGGTTAGGAATACAGTGTGAGAAGTAAGGGTTAGGTTAGGAATACAGTGTGAGAAGTAAGGGTTAGGTTAGGAATACAGTGTGAGAAGTAAGGGTTAGGTTAAGAATACAGTGTGAGAAGTAAGGGTTAGGTTAGGAATACAGTGTGAGAAGTAAGGGTTAGGTTAGGAATACAGTGTGAGAAGTAAGGGTTAGGTTAAGAATAGTGCAAATATGAAGAAACTGGCGTCGAATAGTTACTTCAAACATAGAATTCGATGATATTTCGATGTTCTTTATTATTTTTTCGGCCGTGATCACCCAGACCCACGGAGTTCTGTTGTGCAGCTAGACTTTACATGGATATCCTAGGCTATCATGGATAAAAACATGTGTAAACCTACAAACAAATGTTAGAATGCAAACTGCATTGAACAACCGTATACTAGTATACCATTACATATGTTTGGCTGCACAGTTTCTTCCACTGACATGTTAGATATAATTCTTATTATTGTCACTTGACAATTTCAATAGCTATATATAATGTATATTACTCTGTTGTTATAATAGGAGGCAAACAGTATGTCGAAATCGATATAAATGATTTTCATCTTAATATGTAACCATATCTCATTTGTACTACTATCGTTTTCAATAGCTTTTCATATTCGAGTTCGCTTTCAAATATTGTTTTGTATTGTAATTACCGTGACAGTCACTGTCTGAAGGCTGGGTACATCTTGAAAGATGTACCATATTTTCTACGCCATAGATAAGGATCTTTAAGTAAATTTATTGACAATTGCCTTGCCGAATTCTGATGAAAGATCGAGCTGACCTGGTTTCATCATTAGTAATCAAGGGTGAAAGTATTTTCGAGATACAAATGGTGCATAAATTTCAAGAGCGCAGGTAGATAAGGAAACTTTTAATTATTTCACGAAATTCAGGGTGGTGATGGTGGTGGTGGGATTCGCTTTGAAAAGTAAGGAGCCAGTGAGATGCAACAGTCGCCATTCGCATCAGACTAAGGTTTTCACAACGATGGTGTTCGTGTTGGTGTTGGTGTTGGTGTTGGTGATGGTGTTGGTGATGGTGTTGGTGATGGTGTTGGTGTTTGTGTTGGTGATGGTGTTGGTGATGGTGTTGGTGTTGGTGATGGTGATGGTGTTGGTGTTGGTGTTGGTGTTGGTGTTGGTGATGGTGTTGGTGATGGTGTTGGTGTTGGTGATGGTGTTGGTGATGGTGATGGTGATGGTGTTGGTGTTGGTGTTGGTGTTGGTGTTGGTGATGGTGATGGTGATGGTGTTGGTGATGGTGTTGGTGATGGTGATGGTGATGGTGATGGTGTTGCTGTTGGTGTTGGTGATGGTGTTGGTGATGGTGTTGGTGATGGTGATGGTGATGATGTTGGTGATGGTGTTGTGATGGTGATGGTGTTGGTGTTGGTGATGGTGTTGGTGATGGTGTTGGTGATGGTGTTGGTGTTGGTGTTGGTGTTGGTGTTGGTGTTGGTGATGGTGTTGGTGATGGTGTTGGTGATGGTGTTGGTGATGGTGTTGGTGTTGGTGATGGTGATGGTGATGGTGTTGGTGTTGGTGTTGGTGTTGGTGTTGGTGTTGGTGTTGGTGATTGTGTTGCTGTTGGTGTTGGTGTTGGTGTTGGTGTTGGTGTTGGTGTTGGTGTTGGTGATGGTGATGGTGTTGGTGTTGGTGATGGTGATGGTGTTTGTGTTTGTGTTGGTGATGGTGTTGGTGTTGGTGATGGTGATGGTGTTGGTGTTGGTGTTGGTGATGGTGTTGGTGTTGGTGTTGGTGTTGGTGATGGTGTTGGTGTTGGTGTTGGTGATGGTGTTGGTGTTGGTGTTGGTGTTGGTGTTGGTGTTGGTGTTGGTGTTTGTGTTTGTGTTGGTGATGGTGTTGGTGTTGGTGTTGGTGTTGGTGTTGGTGTTGGTGTTGGTGTTGGTGTTGGTGTTGGTGATGGTGTTGGTGATGGTGTTGGTGATGGTGATGGTGTTGGTGTTGGTGTTGGTGTTGGTGTTGGTGTTGGTGTTGGTGATGGTGTTGGTGAAGGCGTTGGTGATGGTGTTGGTGATGGTGTTGGTGTTGGTGTTGGTGTTGGTGTTGGTGTTGGTGATGGTGTTGGTGATGGTGTTGGTGTTGGTGATGGTGCTGGTGCTGGTGCTGGTGTTGGTGATGGTGATGGTGTTGGTGTTTGTGATGGTGTTGGTGTTGGTGTTGGTGATGGTGTTGGTGATGGTGATGGTGATGGTGTTGGTGTTGGTGTTGGTGTTGGTGTTGGTGTTGGTGTTTGTGATGGTGCTGGTGCTGGTGATGGTGATGGTGTTGGTGTTGGTGTTGGTGTTGGTGTTGGTGATGGTGTTGGTGATGGTGTTGGTGATGGTGATGGTGTTGGTGTTGGTGTTGGTGTTGGTGATGGTGATGGTGATGGTGTTGGTGATGGTGTTGGTGATGGTGATGGTGTTGGTGTTGGTGTTGGTGTTGGTGTTGGTGTTGGTGTTGGTGATGGTGTTGGTGTTTGTGTTTGTGTTTGTGTTGGTGCTGGTGTTGGTGATGGTGATGGTGATGGTGTTGGTGTTGGTGTTGGTGTTGGTGATGGTGTTGGTGATGGTGATGGTGTTGGTGATGGTGTTGGTGTTGGTGTTGGTGTTGGTGTTGGTGTTGGTGTTTGTGTTTGTGATGGTGATGGTGATGGTGTTGGTGATGGTGATGGTGTTGGTGTTTGTGATGGTGTTGGTGTTGGTGTTGGTGTTGGTGTTGGTGATGGTGTTGGTGATGGTGTTGGTGATGTTGTTGGTGATGGTGTTGGTGTTGGTGTTGGTGTTGGTGTTGGTGTTTGTGTTTGTGATGGTGCTGGTGTTGGTGATGGTGATGGTGATGGTGATGGTGTTGGTGTTGGTGATGGTGTTGGTGATGGTGTTGGTGATGGTGTTGGTGATGGTGTTGGTGATGGTGCTGGTGCTGGTGCTGGTGTTGGTGCTGGTGCTGGTGTTGGTGTTTGTGATGGTGTTGGTGTTGGTGTTGGTGATGGTGTTGGTGATGGTGATGGTGTTGGTGTTGGTGTTGGTGTTGGTGTTGGTGTTGGTGTTGGTGTTGGTGTTGGTGTTTGTGATGGTGATGGTGATGGTGTTGGTGATGGTGATGGTGTTGGTGTTTGTGATGGTGTTGGTGTTGGTGATGGTGTTGGTGATGGTGTTGGTGATGTTGTTGGTGATGGTGATGGTGTTGGTGATGGTGTTGGTGTTGGTGTTGGTGTTGGTGTTGGTGTTGGTGTTTGTGTTTGTGCTGGTGCTGGTGTTGGTGATGGTGATGGTGTTGGTGTTGGTGTTGGTGATGGTGTTGGTGTTGGTGTTTGTGTTTGTGTTGGTGATGGTGTTGGTGTTGGTGATGGTGATGGTGTTGGTGTTGGTGATGGTGATGGTGTTGGTGTTGGTGTTGGTGATGGTGTTTGTGTTTGTGTTTGTGTTGGTGTTGGTGTTGGTGTTGGTGATGGTGTTGGTGATGGTGTTGGTGTTGGTGTTGGTGTTGGTGTTGGTGTTGGTGATGGTGTTGGTGATGGTGTTGGTGATGGTGATGGTGTTGGTGTTGGTGTTGGTGTTGGTGATGGTGATGGTGATGGTGTTGGTGTTGGTGTTGGTGTTGGTGTTGGTGTTTGTGTTTGTGTTTGTGATGGTGCTGGTGCTGGTGCTGGTGATGGTGATGGTGTTGGTGTTGGTGTTGGTGATGGTGTTGGTGTTGGTGTTGGTGATGGTGTTGGTGTTGGTGTTGGTGATGGTGATGGTGTTTGTGTTTGTGTTGGTGATGGTGTTGGTGTTGGTGTTGGTGATGGTGATGTTGGTGTTGGTGTTGGTGATGGTGTTGGTGATGGTGTTGGTGATGGTGATGGTGTTGGTGTTGGTGATGGTGTTGGTGTTGGTGATGGTGTTGGTGATGGTGATGGCGATGGCGTTGGCGTTGGCGTTGGTGTTGGTGTTGGTGATGGTGTTGGTGATGGTGTTGGTGTTGGTGTTGGTGTTGGTGCTGGTGTTGGTGTTTGTGTTTGTGTTGGTGATGGTGTTGATGTTGGTGTTGGTGTTGGTGTTGGTGATGGTGATGGTGTTGGTGTTGGTGTTGGTGATGGTGTTGGTGATGGTGATGGTGATGGTGACGGTGACGGTGTTGGTGTTGGTGTTGGTGTTGGTGTTGGTGTTGGTGTTGGTGTTGGTGTTGGTGATGGTGTTGGTGTTGGTGTTGGTGTTGGTGACATAAATTTAGTTTTAGACCAGTTTTGAACCAGAAAAAAATGTCTGTTCGCGCCCAAAACATTATTGAAGTTAAGTATCATAAACATAAGTAGGCCTACTGGAAATGCTTAATAATATACATTTGTTCACAAGCAACAAGCAACAACAACAACAACAAGAAAAACCGCAACCAACCAAACCAAAAACAAAACACACATAGAAATGTTGCTCGCTCAATAAAAGAGCATAAAACTGAAAATGGTAGATAGATAGATAGACATATATAGGCAACTGCATATATATATATATATATATATATATATATATATATATATATATATATATATATATATATATATATATATATATATATATATATATATATAGACACACACACACAGACATAAGTATAGAGTGTGTGTGTGTCTGTGTTTTATTGTCCTCCATTGTGGAGAGACATCAGAAGAAGGTGTTACGTCTTTATCAACAAATAATGTTGTAGGCAATATGTGCACTGTTAAAACAACTCCATTAGTCAGTACATATGTCTTCCAGTAGAACCAACATCCCACACGTTTTGCCATTTAATGGAGACCGATTTCCCCATGGAGATTAGTGCAAACAGAGTTACCTCCCTTCCAGTGTGACAAACGTCTGTGTTCAGTGTTTCTAGCCACATGACCTACAGTACAGTTGTTTTATATTTTCACATTGCACAGTCACGTGGATATATAAAAATATACATACATCTATTACTGTCTAATTTCCCAAATCACTTTTAGGAATACTGGAACGGATTACATTAAATTTATAGTTCTTGAATTTAACAGGTTTTCCGCCACAACGCAAGATATTCCCCTTCTTTGAGTGGCAATTTAGAAGCTGGGAAACACAATATTGAATATACTTTATAGATAACAACTTCTTTATAATCGAAACAGATTCTTTTTCAAGTATCACGCAGATGTGAAGAAACGGAAGAGAATGTATAATACTGAACAAACAAACAACTATAATTAATTATGTTCAATATACACTGATGTCAGAACAAAGTAAATCGGAATTGATATATCATGAAGAACGAATGAAGGGTGTCATCGAATTCATTCATATTTTAGCACGTACGTACATACCAAATAACAAAGGACAACAGCCCAATTGTTCCTTTGTGGTCTCTGTATAAAGTTATTCAAATACATGTAGCCGAAGTAATCTGATCATACTTGACTTATCTCCATTTGATTAAGACACATTTCGGCACATTTGAAAGAGAGTCGTTACGCCCTTTTATCTTGTGGCCGTGTATCTTACACTGATATAAGCCAACATTCTCATGCTTTAGTGACAGACAGCTAAACAAAGAAACACATTTCTTGTATTTGTAAAATTTTAATGTAAGTTCTTCAATTTAAGTTAATCACCCCGAAGAGAATATCCGTGAAGATCCAGGTCAGAACTGGTCTTCTGCAACTCATGTTTGTAGGAGACGATATACCGGATCGAGAAGTCTGACTTGGTTGACACATGTCTTATCCCAGTTCGTAGACAGAAGTATACTGTTGATCAATGGATTATCTCACCCGGTCTAGATTATTTGCAGACCGTCGCCATATCGCTGGAACATTGCTGAGTCTTGCTGAACAACAAACCAAACGAACTTACGCCAAGAGGTGGATACTGAAACGCTCGTACAATCTCCATGGCAATCTCTCCTGTCTGTTAAGGATGGTTAGCATGCATCAAGAAATCACGATTATTGGGGTCTTTGTCAGACTTACATCTCGTACAGGTGTCTGACATATTGTCCCGGTAAGACTTTTGCCTCACAATTTACTTGCATTTTTAGTCTTGTAACTGCTTCTCTTAACAGAAATAGGACACTTTACATTTGTGGGTTTTCGGATAATTAAGAAAGGTTTTCTGCTATCATTTTTGATACGTGAGTGGCTATAAAACATCTCAATAACGTTAACTCATAAAAGATAAATGTATCGTAATCAGGACATCCCTGAATCACAACACTTCCTGCAGGCTCCAGAAAGCACTGCCGTCCGAAAACGATACGATACACCAGACTATACACATCTTAAATTTCCATTATAATAATATTTTGTATCGCTGTCCAGAAACGCAAGGTGGATATATAAGTAGTTATACTGACATTAATCTTGCATTATTTAAAATGAGATCGAGATTGATTCGCGATGTTTTTGCAAAACACTATGTTAAACATGTCCAGATCATAAAACACATCTGCCTTTTGTCGGTTGTTGATTCTTACAGCGTAAGACGGTTGCAACTGAGCTGCAAGAAAACCGCACAGCCGACATATACTTTCGCGTGCTGACTTTGACGATGAGTATTTTTAGCTCAGGTTACTTTTGTTCGAACATTCGAGGGATCTGTCCGTCACATGATGCGTTTGTCAAACATATATAATAACTAAATATTTGTGTTGGCAACATTCTGGTGGTGTTCAACACTGAGAGTCGTGATGTAATTTGCAACTTGTGCATATAGCTTTCATGCTGTCTCCATAACGGATGAGTCAGTGTGTTTAGGATTAAGCCGCTTTAAGCAGTTGCACCCATGTGGGGAATCGAACACCAAAGGTGTGACAAGCGAACGCCCCTTATATATAGCTGTTGAACACTCACCTCCGCTCATTCGCTTTCACTCTATTAGGGGTGCAGGTTTTGACGAAGACTTTTCATATGGCACTGTCTCCTCTTTAAAAGCTTCCTCAATCCATTCTAAGAACAGGAAAGGTTTCATCGATAATGTCAGACGGATGTAACCATGTTAGTGCATTAAAAGCATGTATAAAAAGGCACTCACAACCAGCTTCACTGTGTAGAGTAAGCATTTATGTATCCACGATGTAAGTACTTCATTCACGTTCCATGATATTGATGACATGTTATATAGTTGTTGTTCACGTATCACGAGGGGAACATAGGTTGATGTGCCTCTATGTCTGTTTATGTCCCCTGACGCCGAAGGGGAGCATAAAGATAGAGGGTAACACTGTAAATCTAATATCAGTACTGTGTTCAGGGATGTACATTTTTCATTGTAATGAAATTTCAACTGATGAAGAATGATTTGGATGATAGATAAAATCTCATCCTCGTGTCTACTGATATCAATAATATTCACACTCGTTGATAAAGGTAAAACTATCCTCGGCAAGCCTCGGATATTTGTTCCTTCATCAACTCGTGTTGATATATTTGATATAAATAGACACTTGGGTGAGATTCTCCATATAGCATGCTGGAATCATTGTTTGGGTTATTGACATGGTTTTGATGGGTGATAACTGCTAAACTATACACATGGTAACGACATTTGATGTTTTTTGTTTTTCTTACAGATCTGCTTCTTCCAACTGTTGCCGTGGCTGACTAATGAAGCGTACCCTTGTTACAAATACATTATTTGTACTTCGATTTCGTAATTCCATGAAAGGTCAATGCCACGTCATTGTGATAGTCATTTGTTTGAATGTGTCATTGTTCAAGTGGGCGATTTCATACTTTAACCCCCATCAATATCACCTTCAGCGTCATCCTTGACGTCATTCAGACGCACGGAGCAGCATCACTGGCACCATTATGGTCCATGTCACAAGGGGAATCACTCACACCACCTATGTCGAGCTTCATGTCCTATAAGTCAAGGGAACCAACCACCTAGTTTTTAGCAACAGATTTATGTTCACATATGCCTTCAGGCTCTCCTGAGAATGAACGGTTGAATGAGCATTATGTAGACGACCATAGCTTTGACATATCAGTATGAACTAAAGAATATGTTAAACCTGTTCCTATGCATCTAGTGGATATGTAGATATGCTTTTATACTTTCGTGAGAACCACAGGTTTAATGTGCATTATTTAGATGTCCATAATAGTGTCTACCTGTGTGTCTTTGAAAGAAACCAAACATACTTTTAAACCTAACGAACATCTAATGCCTCAGTACATATACTGTATATTCCAGAGAACGAAAGGTTGAGCGTGAGTAATGAAATGTTTCAATGGCAATAAATCCTTTTTTGAAACTCAGAGTCTTATTAAATCTTTCATCAAGTCAAACCTTGAAAATATGATATCAAGTGAAGTGCAGAACTGCACAGCTTGAATGTTTAACATGGCAGAAATGCTCGAGGCTATGCTTGTCTCAGAGTCTACAACTTTGATGAGACCCACGACAATCGGAATAGTTCCGGCAAATATAATCTTTGAATCGAACGCATAATATGAATGTGTCGGGGAAACTGAAGTAGCTCTGGGAGCCGCGACGCCTTGAACTACTCGTAGGACTGATGCCCCCGTGAAAAAGTATGAGCATACTGGCAAACCCGAAAGCATGACAAACACATGTAGCACGTGCGTTGTCGAAAAGGGCAAATGGTTTTGTGGGTAATGTTCATAGGGCAGTGAATAAGTACCCGGTAGGGCAAGATGGTAATGTGATGGTAGCCTTTGTAGTTGATGTCTAAAATTGAATCGAGTGACCAACTGACCGGGACACTCGACTGATGACTAAGCATCACGAACATTCTCTCATTGACTGGAATCAGGAGCATGATATCGATGTATATCATAAAACAGAACGCACATATTCTAGAAATAACTTCAGACGTGGAGTCTGGGACACTGGTGTAGCGTTTTCCTCAACCGCTTTAGCAACTTCGTGCAGGATGAACGAGGATTTACCAGCCATGTCAGTGACGTAGTGACATGACTTTAACTGAGGTCAGGGAATATAATGGCAGTTATTTGATAAATGTAATCAATATCATTGAAAGAAAAATTCTGCATTTCATGTTGAAAGCAGTGAACTGATGGAATAGTGTGATGTGTATGAAAAAAAACTGTAATTGTATTTATTTGCTTATTAGTATTTTGAGTACTACATTACATCCTTTGTGTACACACTGAAGAAAATGAGAGCTTTGAGACACAGCTGTGGTAAACACATTTCTGTGAATCACATTAGAGGCAGACTTGACTTGGAAAAGCTAAAGGAACCGTTTGGCAATTCCGTCTCTTTATGCGCATAGTTTCTTGAAGGAATTACGCTGGCTGGGACAAACACACTTCCATGAACAGACTAAAAGTGAAAACCTGTTGAGGGGAAAAATAAGAAAATAAATAAATCCACAACTAACAAAGGGGAAAGTTGACGACCTGGTCGTACTGTGTGCCGAGTGTCATGAAACTGCAGTGTTTAGTTTTGTCGACATATTCCAGACACAGACACCGATATGAATTGTTTCCTGTATTGTACATTGCATGTTATGACTTTGTCAGAAGGAAACGAGCAGTCGATGCTACATGTAGACCCATATCTTTTGAAGTTGCACCACATCGTTATCGTTTAATTGCTCTGGAAGGCGAGTATCAGGTACCAAAATCGATTTGACGTCGGCACAAGATGGACCTCACATTCCCGCTACACAGCACTGCTCCATAACGCCAGCAGCGAGGCATTTTGTCCAGGTAAGACTGGCTGGAGTGTTTTTGCCCTCTGGGTAACTTCGCTTACGATTCCTCAAGATGCACCTGCTGGTAGCAGTGTAATGAATAACCTCAACCATTCAGTGATCTATATCAGTCTCTGACTGTAGCTAAAGGCTGCATGAAGTTAAAGTATATATAATGAGGAAATAATAGTCTCATATCAGTTCATTAAGTGAAGACATTATAGTTTATGGCTAAAGAATTAGCTGTTAAGAATACAATTCAGTCTTGATATAATTCGTAATGTAATAAAGCGAATAGTGAAGATTAGCCCTGTATAATCGTGACCTAGTTATGCGCCCTGATACCACACAGGTCAGATTAATCTTTAACAAAGAGCAATCAGGTCAGATTGAACGTCTACATGCAAACGTGGCAATTAACAACCTCACTAACCGACTAGAGAAGAAGCATGCACATGCCAGCAACTACCACTCATTCCTCATAGGGAGATCAAGACATCATATGCTAAGGCCTTCAGATCGCATCACATATCGGTTCACAGACAATTATCTTCAAGTTCACTCCACTCCGCTCAGCCCAGACTAAGTCAGTCAAAAAGTTGGATTTGAATACCAGGACAAATCACACAAAGGAGATTCAACATCTAGTTAACAGCCAAACCAACAGTAGTACCAAGATTTCCACAAAATAAATGCGACTACCTCAAAATGACTTTTGCCAACCTAAGTGATTTTAACGTCACTGGACGGCAGATCAACGTGTTCCACAAGGCACTAAGGTTTACTCCCACCAGACCTTTACCACTTTGCGGAAATGTATTGATATATGCATTCACTGGGTAAGTGCCCACAGTGTTACTTTGTATTGATATATGCATTCACTGGGTAAGTGCCCACAGTGTTACTCTGTGTTGATACATGCATTCACTGGGTAAGTGCCCACAGTGTTACTCTGTGTTGAGACATGCATTCACTGGGTAAGTGCCCACAGTGTTACTTTGTGTTGATATATGCATTCACTGGGTAAGTGCCCATAGTGTTTCTTTGTATTGAGGTATCCTATGCCTCGGCGACAGTAACAGGGTCCGTCCTGGTTCCCAAACCGCGCGCATTGGATCGTTTGATCATTTATTGCCCCTGGAAAAAGCTGGAATATTGCTGACTGTGGCTTGAGATAACATTAATAACATCAATTGCTCATTTAATTAAATACAGAAAAAAACATTGCGTTTTTATTCAAACACCGCTGATGTCGACACATGGAAGAAATACGTGCAAGAGAAGCAGACGAAATAGTTGATCACGTGGTGACGAGACAGTTGATATACCCTGGTCGATATTGTACTGCAGTTGACACGCCGCCACAAACGTACTGACGCACCGTGAGGATGTCGGCACGCACTTTATACCATGACCATGCAGTTGATGAAGATGCGACTGATCGATGCTCTTCCTGCTGTTGATGCTCGATCTGTTGCTGTCCCATGGTTTTCTCATGTGTGGACCGAGTCATTTGTTTGAGCCGGATTCGAATATGCAGTCTTTGACATGCCCACATTCCAAGGGACACTCGTTAAGTGCAGAGGACATCCGTAGCTATTGTGTCCTAACTGCGAAGTTTCTAAATATGTTTACCGTGAGTATGAATCATCAGATGCGTCCAGCTATTCTTTCAGCAAATTTAGGACGCCTTGAAAAGGACAATTAAGTGACTACATACAACTAAAATATAACATCGTTGTTCACCATCTGTAGTTCACGGCCATCACCTTGACGTACCATTAAACCCCTTACAAACAACTATACTTGCACTCGCTGACCCCTTGCTGCCGGCCGGTAGCGTGATCTTGAGATCACCATTCATGGCCACAGCTTGTTGACATCGAGCAGATGAACCCTGCTGAGACAGATTTCAACTCTCATGATAGATATGGGAACTTCTATTTTAAGTCAGGTCAACACTGTAAAGATGTAAACAGGTCCTGAGATACAACGTTTTACGTTCTGCGGTTGTCGGAAAGACCTCCTCAAAGTTACTGTAAGGTTAATATTTGCTGTCACATAACACAAATATACTCGCTATGCGCATCTCTGACTTCCTGTACTTTTAACAAAATTTCATTGTGAACAGGGCGTATTTCGGTCCGCTTTCGGTCTCCATAAAAATCATCCAGTGTAGAAATACTGTGTAAAATAAACGGCATACGCCCGCACGCACACCCGTACTGAGACACACACAAAACTGATGATAAGACAAATGTTAATAAAATTACACTGTTCACTTTCTGGTCTTATCCTCCTTACTTTAACCCATATTACCCTGTAATACAGTGTGCTGCTGTACAAAACTTGCCATAGCCCCTCGCTCGAAAGTTAAGGTATGGGAGTAAGGATGACAGGTGCACAGACCATCTTTCAAGTTGGGTGTTATTTATAAATTTGAGTCATTGAGCCGTGAACACACTTTCCACCAATCATTGTAACTTTTCATCTTGCAAAGTCGCATCTCCAAATGTTTTCTTTCTGTTGCAAAGGACCTTTATTCTTCTTTCTGTGCCAGCTTTGTTTCAAAAGCGAAAACATCTTAATTATTCCCCAAAATCTCTGAACCTATACCTGGTAATCGAAAAATATATTCAAAGACTGTAGTTTCTGTTTTATCGATCACTTGAGTGTAAGATTTTTCTGGAGGCTGCCGTTGCATACTGATATTTGGAGCTGGGCTGTGAATGCTGACAATTTTTAAACCAATTTCCGCTAACACCTGGTGTCTTTGCTGATCTCCACTGGTTCATTCATATGATTTTCGCAGCTGTTTCTGTCCTTTACACGAAATTGAGTATTTCTGAGACAGTCAAAATAGGGTATATTTTTGGTGATGTATTCACCGAGGAGAGGGCGTGTTATTTGAATTTAAAGTTTTCTAATTGTTTCTTTAACTTATTCAAATTTACATACGAATATGGGAATTAGTGTTGATTTTGCCGGAGAGGTAATCCCCTAACGCAAACCCCCCAAAACTATATTCAGCATGAACGTTTCCATTAAACATTCATAGTCTTTGATTATCAAATTCGAGAATAAACTATTCAATCGGGCAAAACACTTCGATCAAGAGTTCAACCTATCACACAAGTTTAGGCAGGGTTACAAGTAAGAATGCCACATAAATGCAAACTAAGTCCGTATCATTGCCAGAAGATGTCTGGACGTTCTTGCATCCAGTATCGTATCGTGGATGAGGTATCGCGGTAGATCGGAACATCGGTGTATCGTTTCACCTTCAGTACTGGAGGTGTGTGGACAGATCATGCAGCGGCAAATGCACAGCCCTCAGACATTGTCTTCGTGGCTCGTCAGAACACAACCATCCACCTGGGGATGACCGAGCAGTGAGACTTACCAGTCTCATAGGGAAGAGAGAAGAAACACAGGTGCAACAAATATACAGGGTCACCAGGCAGCTGGAAGAAAACCTCCTGCCATGAATTTGTAATAACGTTTAAATATAACGCCTTAAAAACTAGGGGAACTGTACTTTCAATGTACGATTGCCGAAATTGGGAGATATATGGTATTGAATCAATCTTGATGCAATAATACTGGAAACTATCTGGATTTCATTCAAAGCAAAGTTCGTTCAGTTATCCCCCTTGTTCGGTGACTGGAGTATGACATGAAAATTTCTGGTTTACAATTTTCAGTCAGTAGTGTGTGATTTGACCCTGAAAAACCTGACCATGCGCAGATGAAAGAAAATTATCGAAAGAAAATGGTCTACAGTGATTTATCGACCTGCCTGAAAAACAAGATTTATAATGACACCCCATGCACGTGTAGGAACCTTCTACGTTGTGCACGTGATTCCCATGCATTGTGTTTGCGTGTGGTGATAACGTGAAATGATGCGTTTGAAAGGATACCAGACGAAAATCAGTGATAGACACGGGCAATACTTTTATCACACTGCTCTTACTTTTGATCTGGGAAATAAGAAGGAGGTACATACATTAAATTTGTTGTACTTTCCCAATGTAGGGTTGAACAATATATGCTGATAAAGCATGCATCCATTGATATCCATCCACGTCTCAGTCCTTATATAATTCAACACCAACCTGCACACACACACACACACACACACACACACACACACACACACACACACAACGACAAATATACTTCCTTTCACAGAGACATATAGAAACTAATACACAGAGCACACACACATACATAATTTATACAAAATACATTCATCTACACACGTGTACACTGAAACACTCACAGACAGATATATACGCGTAGACAAACTCACACATGTGTATAATTACCTAGTTGTACACAAATACAGACGTACAGAAACACTCACACAAACACAGAATACACACATGTGTAGACACATATACACAAATAATACTTTTGAATATGGTTCGCTAGACAGGAAAAAGCAATTATCAGTCATTTCATCAAATGTGATTTTCGCCACACAATTTCCTTCCTCTCTTCCACAACATACATTCTTCTTCGCAACGGTACGGGCTTAGTGTTCGGCGGACTTGGGGTTGGTAGGGTCCGGTATAACCTCAGTGGCAACTACGCCTCCACCCTCGAAGGAACACGTGAGCATGTCTACGCAGGAATCAGGAGATGACCCTCCCCAGGAGAAAGGTAAGATGGACCAGCGGGTCTTTATCCTATCTCGGGTTTAACCTATGTCGTTAAAGTTTGAGATATCTATCACAATGACCACACTCACACATCCTGATGAAAGAGGAAATACATCGATACTGCTCCAGCTAATGATACAAGCAGAACGTCCGATGAAAATCTTATAACAATGAACCATGTTGACGCTTCTTCTTCTTCTTCTTCTTCTTCTTCTTCTTCGATACCTCGGACAACGGTAAGATGGAGATAGGCCATATATCCTCATGATTCTACTCACACTTGTATCCGTGATACACACTGAAAGGAATCTGTTGGCTGGTTTGTTCGTTAACGCTGCAGTATTCCAGCTGTTCGGAGTCTGTTTGTGAATAATCGAATCTCGATCACACAATGCATTGATTAGCATCATGAACATCGGCATTCGCAGTTGGAATACGATGACATGTCTCAGTCAAGTCAGAGAGCCCGACCCAGGTAGTCCTCTTACGAAAAGCATGGGACCAGTTCTAACCGGATCTTCACGGGTCACCCGAAAGGCAAAGGGAATCAGAAACAGGAAGATCCCTACTACTCAGAAGTGTGAGCAGTTTTGTCTACTTCACAGCCTCCCCAAATTCATCATTAACAGTAATTTATGATACTCCAACGGCGACACCAATCCTCCCACTCCACCCCCAAAACACAGCCAAACAAAAGACAACAGCAAAAACCAGTAGACGTGTGTCCTAGCCAAATAGTCTTTTCCACATGTCTAAGACCTGTTTTATTGTAATGGTGTCAGTGGGGTAACCTAGATGCCGATTTTAGCCGTTATTTGTGTGTCAGTATATGTTCGAGGTTTAATAATCACTGGCGTTGATGTTCTATATTTAATCATGACGTAACATGTACAGTTATACCCATCCGTTTATAGTTTAATTGCTTCCACGTAAACATCCCGTTATTCTGCCTCTTGAGGGAAGTAATTTGCGAATTTGTTAATTTCACCATCTGATACATTTGCAAATAACTGACTTGAAAATAACGAGATATTTAAATGGAAGCGTTTAATTTAATAAATGTGCATATGGTCATGCCATGATTAAAAATAAAAAAATCAAAGAGAACATTCAGGAAACGATCTGACTCGGCCAAAAGTCTTCAAGAAAATTATTTAGAATAAACTCATTATTTTACCTCTCGGTGATATAATTATTACAGGAAGTTATTTGACTTGGCCAAGCGTACATAGATATGGAAAGTAATACTTTTTCCAAATGTATTTTTATATTAATCAATGTATATATTACATATAAGCAGCATGTTTTTGTGTGTCATCGGGTGGTCAGACTCGCTGACTTGGTTGACACGTCATCGGTTCTCAATTGTGAAGATTGGTGCTCATGCTGTTAATCACTGGATTGTCTGGTCCAGATTCGATTATTTACAGACCGTCGCCATATAGCCGAAAGCATTCACATCCTGCAAACCAGTGTGCAATTTAATATGAAGCTAATTTTCCAAATAACCATGTATCAACAAACCTTGAACAATTTGTTCATCTTAATAAACAACACTTTGGCTCAGTCATGAAACATTGGTAACCTCCCCAAAAGGTGATTGCTAAGAAGCATTACATCAAATCTGGGTTAAATGTAAGTTTCAATATTCATTCCAGTTACATGAATAGTCAACTGTGATCTTGTAAGTTATTCTGTTCCAAGACTGAATACTGCCAGACCAGAGTGTGGCCAAAACGTAGCATTTGTTGTTGTCTTTTTTCAAACTTTTTTTGTTGAAATAACTTTTATATGAGTTACGATACAAGTAATCACTTTCAGACGAATCTCACTAGCGAATATATTATATTTAAAAAAAAAAACAACAACAAAAAACATCGTAAAGCAGGAGTCAAGAAACTAAGTTAGTGCCATGTCGATAATGTTGTCTAAGCATGCCTGGTTCTGCTTTCAAACCACATGAATCTGATATGTCAGTTAGGTATAATTATTTATAGTATTATTTATTTTATTACCTTTCTGCTAAAGGATGCAAGATTCTTAAAAGATCTCTTGCTATCATTTCCAGTGAAGTTATAAAAATGACAGTTGTACCAATGTACCTCTCCTGCATGAAAAGAAATTATATTGTAACAAAACTTAAAAACAAATGATCTCTTAGTTAAGAAATACAATTTCATTTAATTCCCCCCAATATTCCAGAAAGTCACTATTCTTCTCGCATTTGTCTCGACCCACATCTGTTTATAGAAATTTCAAAATATTTCATGCATGGTTTTATGGACACTCATTTGAAATGCTTTTCATATTTTGGATATTACGTGATAGGCATCTGCTTTCACTGTACCTTTGATTAAAAATATTACTCTTCAAATATTTTGTGGTATTAACAGATAGTGTAGTGCATAGTAGTCCATTAAGATTGTCCTTTTGAAACTTGGCAACATCATAAAATTTGTGACAAATGTAAGAATATATAAGATCGAAGGCAACTATATCCATCACTTTGTAGTTTAATGTAACATGTTTTGCAGTTCTGGTCGTTCTTAACCGAAATTAGATCGCTGTTCGATTTGTTTGCATTGTGTCACGGCCTTCTCGCCTGTCTCGTTTCAGCTTTATGGTCTACAAAATCAATGCCCAGCATTGACTAAACCGTTAAGCAAAAACAGTGTTGTAGTTACAGAAACCATCCGTGTTTATAATACTTGCGAAGCCTTAAACTGTTAGTTGCTGTCCTCTAATTGTTAATGGGTTTGCACATGTGCGAAAGTGCGGAAATTCATGCAAATTCTCAACTTGGAGCAGACGTAGGTTTCGAGAACGATGGTGCCGACAATTAACTGATCGTGAGGCCTATCGCATGATCCACCTCAATGTTTTTGTCTTCACCAAAATGGTTCTGTTGAAGGTACTGATCAAATCGCAGCAATGTATAATAGATGTTGGGAGTTTGAGTGGCATAATTCGAAGCACATAAATGCGCCAGCTTTGATTGACAGACTGGATCGGTCTATTGCTTCAGTTTGTGCTTATCAGTGCATGGCTATCTAAGGAGGACACACAGTATTGAGATATATCATTAATTTTAACAGTTATGTGTTCACATACCACTTCTTTTGGAGATACTCACAAAGGCACTGTTGTATCCTTAATCCTCTGTAAACACTGCAGTACTGTTCACAAGTCATCGCAATGCCATTTCCTGTACCGTCGTATGTAATTTTCGGACAAGTGAGAAATATATCTATCTGACATTTATTCCTGATATGCATTTTTATTGCCTCTAAGCGTATGTTAGAACCAACATACAAAGACATATTACGTGTTAAGTGTGAGGACGATGCAACGGATATATGTATACCATGTATACATATACATTTTGGCAAATCTACCTCGCCACAACCTCAAAGTAATCATTGTAATCTGGGGTACACTTGGATTTCAGTTTATAATTTGCTTCTGTTTCTGGAACTAAATTTTAACCATTTTTTTTCTTTATCCCCTCTAGAAAATTCAGATATTTTTTCAAGTCTTCAGTCTCAGATACTGACCTTATTGTGCATTTACCAATGTTGTGGGACAAACATTTTTACTACAATTTGTGCAATTTATTTCAGGAATTCTTGCTTCTGTCATGACAACAAATACTGACCAGGTACCCGTGGTTATATCAACGTCTTACATCAAACGCAGGAATGCAGCTATCCTCGTTCTTGTCTGTGCTGTGTGCGTTGTTGGTTCTGCGGCGGCCAAGGCTGCCCACAGACATTTCATGCAGAATACACGGCGTCAGCATCTTTATGATCCCGTGCCACCGAGACTTGACGAGACTTTCAGGTATCCCACTCAGGAGTCGGGAGATCACTAAACAGCTACCTCAGCAAATGGCGGCTTCGTAATTGCATTATACGTCAAACTGTTATGCTTAACATAATTGTTAACATTCTGAAGACAATGAGTCATTCATTGTTCCTGATTGAATTTAACTACTGTTTTAGTGCTATTTTCTCACATCTTACGCAAACAAATACATTATAATAAATATTTCTAAGATAATTAATGGCAACAAGGTTGACGCGATTAAACTGTCATCAAATGACACAAAGGCTTGGGATCGTATATTTTAAAAAACATTTAAAAATGCAATAATACTCACATAGCAAAGGTTTCCCGAGTATGTTTGAGACGCTGGGTGGTGGGGCGGGGCAGGGCAGGGCAGGGCGGGGCGGGTTCGACCAATAAGTAACGATAAAGGACAGTCTGTTTCTGCCATACCTTTTTAGTAGAGAGGTAACGTAACCCATTTAACGTTGTGGGTTCAAGTGACTGAGTTTAGTTTTACGCCGCATTCAGCACTATTTCAGCTATATGGCGGCTTATCTAGGTAATCGAGTCTGGATCTGACATTCCAACATATGATCAAAAGCCTGAGCGTCGATTTACTCAGTTTGGAACCCATGACATGCGTCAACCAAGTCAACAAGCCTGACCACTCAATCCCGTTAGTCGCGTCTCATGACAAGCATTGGTTACTGAAGATCAATTCTAGCCCAGATCTTCACAGGTGTATGAATTTAAAGGTCCCAGTCATACAGCGTGGTCGGAGCTCCTCAACGGATATCAGTCACTGTATATCACGCGAATTTTGACACATGACATTAAATCTAGACTTATTTTTCCATGAATAGATGAACTTGACTGGGTAACAATAAGCAAGCGAGGGGGAGGAAGGGAGGCCCTAAGGGAACTCATAGATTTACTCATTTTAGATGCAGATGCATTTTAGGCCATCAGTTTATAGTGCTCGACGGGGTCATGAACGTAATGGATTGAGGACTGATTACAGCCGGTGACAGATTTTCGTCTGTCCGTGTCCACTGTCAGACAGAAACTGGTGAAGATCATTGGATGTAACTATAAAACAGCTTGTGCCTGACGCCGGTGTTTGCCAAGAATGGTTTGCCATCTTGTTTGTAGTCACTGTGTAGACTTTGATGGCATCAGATACTCTCGGTGGAACTTCTTTTGACTTTCAAGTTGACCTTCGAGCAGAACATGGGAAAGACAAGAAAAATACGAAGAAGAGTGTGCATATCATGATTAAGTTGGCTATGAGAGCTGAGAGGGTTATTTACTGAACAAAGTAGTTCGATCTTGATTGTTACCACAAGTTGTTGTTAAGAGTTGCAACGTGTGAAAGCATCTTTCCAACTTAAACACAAAGTTAAATACCATTCTCAAGATGATAGAAATCTGTCCATCTCTTAGTCTAAGAAATACATTTATATAAATGTATATGCAATTTTGTAATAGTTATTCATATGCATATACTTGTGTTGATATACTGACCTCAATAAATTCACCGACATGTTTTGTACGGACTCCATCTTAATATTTGAAAAAAAATGTTTCCTTTCAGTCTTTAAATCCACTTATTAGATAATCTGTGTCACCCACTGAATATCCACACTGCGATTTAATATCATCTCCTGTACAGATGGCTTAGAGGCAGAGGCTTGAGCATCCAAGCTCATAGATGTCGTATCAAGGGTTCATGCACATGAAGCAGACCTTCTGGGTTAGAGTAGTGAAAGACAGGTCTGCTTCGTGTGAATTTCACCAGAACTGTTAAGCTAATTTTAATTATGTTTTTCCTGCCAGCTAATCCGCATAATCTGGATTATTCGCATTGGTGATCTGCTAGATCAAAGAATTCAAAATTGATAATGTGTTTATTTACATTACATTTTATTACATTTACTTTAATTCATTATTAATCATACATTTTGACACAATTTAGGACAATTTTCAGCTAAAAGATGCAGAATCTGCATAGTCCATTTGTGAAATTTCTTTGTTACGGAGGCGTTGCTTCAGGTTCTGGAGGGTCTGCTCCAACTTCTTCTTTGAGGGTGGTTTCCCTCCAGCCTCGTACCGTTGTAGTTTTGATTCAGTTGACATCTGAGTTGACTTTATGAAGGTGATTGCCTCAAAGATGTTGGGATCGGCCTTCTTCACAATCTTGTTAAGACGACTATGACAGCTTTCAAAATAATTGTTGGTTCGTGTTGGTGTTGTGGTGGTTCCACTGGTGGGTATGGAGATCCCCCTCTATCCACTGGCTGGCCACATGAACTTGTGACCTAGCTGTACCTCTGCCATGGTGGGAATGGTGCTTTGCCAAATTATCTTTCCCTTAAGTAGTATCTAGACACAAACTCATTCAGATAAATATAATTGACAAGTGAAGACTTTTATTTTGAATAAAGTTCAGAGTTAATCCTGATAACTATTCCTGATTGAACACTTTTCAGGGAAATGATTAGCTAATTAGGGCATCTCATAGCTAAGCCCCTAAACAAACACCAATCAGTTAAAAAACCGGTTTAGTGAATATCAAAGGAACAAAAAGGTCTGCTTCGCGCATAGTTTGAAACCCAAAGGTCTGCTTCGTGTGCAGACATCGTATCAAGGTGCCAGTCACTGGATTGCCTGATCCAGGCACGACCATGTATGGAGTGTCGCGACACAGGTGGAATATTGCAGAGTACGAGCTTAAACGATAACAAAGTGATTCGGCTAGTCCACTAGGTGGCACCCGAGTCAACAAGGGTAGGCATACGTCACAGTGCTAAACACTGTGAGCAGGATTCACGGTTTCCAGAAAACAGATTTGGAATTGCTTGTGCGTTAATGACACACGTATGCTGTTAATACGAGGTTGGTTAGTCGCTGCAAGTTTGACGTACGTGGTACAATACATCTGAAATATTGTTCAGGTGGTCTGTGACTGGTTTGATAAGAGATATAGCTGAACGATTCCCATCGTCGGAGACGTTTATCAATATCCGAGAGTACTCATACATGGTACTCTCATTGTCCATGCATTTACATGCTATTCTGAGCTAAGGGACAATTAGCAGGCGAAGAGATTAAAACGTGATCAATCGATAAGAACTGTATGTCTCCTGATGATACACTGTTCACTCTTAACCACTTGTACCACCGCAGGTGGGTCTTTGTGGAATCTCATCATAGGTTAACTTTCACTGCCAGCCAGTTGTTGTTTCAATAAAAGCAGCATATATTTATGGTTATGTAAAATGATATGCACATCGCAGTGAAGAACTTTAGCTAGACTGTTCAGATTCTATTTGCGCGTTGCCTACACGGAAGAAAAACCTGATGTCAAGTGATTACTGCAAATTAGCTTGTCCCAGGGACGCTGTTGTGGTTTTATCACCCAACGAGACATCTTGTAAGGAGGCCACCAGGAAACAGTTGTTCCCGATTAAGAGTGGCCAATCAAATGCCAGTGATCAGTTCGGAATCTGGTCACGTGCCACACATGCAACCATACCGGACAGCCATGTAGTTCTGGGAGGTGCCGACAGCGAGTGTTGATAATGTTATCAGCCGTACTTCAGATTATCAAAGGTACGTGTTCTCTTTCAAATAGCATTAAAGGAGTGAAATCCAAGATTATTTGTACATTTGATGAGACTTACAACACTGATAAATTTGTATATCTACAAAATCGGTTTTATGATGAATTTAGCGCAGGCTGCTCCTAGCGGCACGGCACGCAGCAATGTGTTGGTGCAAAACTGACAACAGTATAGAGTAACAGCAAAATAGTACCAGTCTAAGATTCACGCCCCTGTGTTAGTGTATCAATCGATCAGTTTGTAAACCTGTTTTCAAGCTTTCGTGCACTGTAACCGAGTCATCAGCTTCATGCGTGTAGTTAATGCTTCGACCCTATTCAAATGCGTATGTATACCCAATGTGTAGATATTTCAGGTAACTGATATGTAATTGTTTAATTTCAGATAATTTACGGGTGACATATCTCCTAGCTCCCATAACAGATATCCTGTCATGGCGTCTGACTGCTATTGTTATGGCTGTAGCTATTATCATCACCTCCATTTTCGGGGCAGTGGCGCTGTTCAGGCAGGAGATTATTGATACGTTTGGTGTGGTTACAGGTGTAACCACTAGCACTCCAGACGATGTGATACAAATACAAGATGATCATGATTCTCCTTCACTGCGCTGGACTTTCTATGAAGCCAACCAGGTAGGAGACAACTGAACGAGGGCGCGACAAACCATGACGGTACCCAACGCTGCAAGGTATCACTGTAGTTCACATAGGAATGAGAAAACACATTTACAAAGTGGTCCTTTTAACATAATATTTGGGATTTTACGCTTGTCAGAGTAGTAGGGAAAGATGGTGATTTAGACTGCTAGTCGCCAGACGTCTATCGTTGTGGAAGGCGCGGTGGCTGAGTAGGATAGATCACTGACTTTGTGCTCTTGTGATGAGGTGCTTCATTTTGTGAGTGTGGTTGCGAATCCCACATGGGAACCAAACCAAAACCGCCTGCCTCAGTTTTCGTGTATAAAGTGATCAACAAATTGCATTTGACGTTGGAATTGCCCAATGGTCATAAAATGTTCAAGGCTGATTTGGGAATATTTCTTATGTTCCAGATACAGAAAGGGCGCCGACGTTCAATTGTTGCAGCAGTAACAGTGACGGATGCATGAGGAACATGCATATTGACATAACTATCACCTTTCTTTGAGGTATATTTTGACTCAATCCATACATGAAAAATAAAGCATATGAAAATCTTCAAATTGACTAGTCACTTCAGTATATGTTTGTTTGTTGTTTGCAATGCATATTCGTATATTTCGGTATTAGTGTCATGATGTTGAATGGTTGGATGTAACCCCTAAAAATATGGGACAGACAATCTAAACCTCGTCACAATAAGGGACACACAGTCTCAACATCGTCACAATAAGGGACACACAAACTGAACGTTATAATAAGGGACACACAAACTGAAGGTTATAATACAAGGGACACACAACCTGAACCACGTTACAATAAGGGACAGACAATCTAAACCTCGTCACAATAAGGGACAGACAATCTAAACCTCGTCACAATAAGGGACAGACAATCTAAACCTCGTCACAATAAGGGACAGGCAATCTAAACCTCGTGACAATAAGGGACAGACAATCTAAACCTCGTCACAATAAGGGACAGACAATCTAAACCTCGTCACAATAAGGGATAGACAATCTAAACCTCGTCACAATAAGGGACAGACAATCTAAACCTCGTCACAATAAAGGACAGACAATCTAAACCTCGTCACAATAAGGGACAGATAATCTAAACCTCGTCACAATAAGGGATAGACAATCTAAACCTCGTCACAATAAGGGACAGACAATCTAAACCTCGTCACAATAAGGGACAGACAATCTAAACCTCGTGACAATAAGGGACAGACAATCTAAACCTCGTGACAATAAGGCACAGACAATCTAAACCTCGTCACAATAAGGGACAGACAATCTGAAGCTCTTTCCAATAGGCGACATTTCTAATGTCAAGGTCACCATTTATACACAGCCGAGGCATTTGCTGCATGATGAGCACGGGAACTCACATTTGCGACTCTGTGTTTGCAAAAAATAAAATCAACAACAAACGTCCATAGCAAAAAGACAAAAAGAGAAACGCATTCAATAACACGGTACTGACACCGTAACACCAGATGCAAAGCCCCGCACACTACCCAACACAAGGGTCTGCGCACTAACCAACACAAGGCTCTGCACACCATCCAGCACAAGGCCCTGATGCACCATCCCTTGCTGGGGCTTTAATGTCCATGACATGTGGGTAGTAAAAGATGTAAGCACGCTTAGCAACGTTAATGCACAATTACAACCAAACACCAGGTATCGTTATCAGCTATTTCACAGTGATTCACATTCTTATAGAATGTGTAAATCATACAATGGACTCGGCACAGTTTCTTATGAGTATGAAATGAGTATCTGTATGTGGAAGTCATTAACACTAACGCGTCATGATGAATATCATTATTTGACAGTAACCGCTGATTTTGAGCGATACCCTTGGGTGACGAGATGACAGCGATTAAACTGTTATCAAATATGTTATATTTGGAAAAGGTAGCTAAAACTGTCCATTAAATTAGGACAATACACTGTCCGGAGAACAACTGCGCATTATCGAGTTGTGAAGATAATAATGCTACCCTGCTTTTGGTGGGGTAACAATGGCAAACCGTGATGGCGCACCCACTGTACAGTGCGAGGACCGATATGACTCATGCCGACTTGCGCTGAGCAGTGCGTGTTTACCTAACTGACATTTGAACGTTACATTATAGCTTATATTCTGTGTTGTCACAAAAGGCCTGAGGTAAGCCATCTGTTTCACATACCATTTGTAAGATTACGTGACTCGTAATAAGGGTTGTGGCATAATTAATTGAAACCTGTATTTGAGACATAGGGCCTGCACACAACCCAGCACAATGCCCTACACACTACCCAACATAAGGAACTGCACACTATCCAACACAAGGCCCTGACCCAACATCCCTTCTTAAGCCTTTAATATCGATGACATTAGGGTGGCGTGTTTTTAAATTGTGTATAAAGGGTGAATGCACCGTTAAAACCAATCACGCTATTTCGCTATTTCACAATGAAGCGTCATGATGAACTGCATGATTGTAACTGCTGATTTTGAGCGATACCCTAAGGTGGCGAGATGGCAGCGATTAAACTATTATCAGATATTTTATATTTGTGAAAGGTAATTTAAACTGTCAATCAATTTAGGACAATACACTGTCCAAAGAACGACAACGGCGCAGTATCGATCTACGAAGAAAATAATGATACGTTGTTTTTGTCGGGGTGACAACAAGTAAACGCAATAGTGCATACACTGTACAGTACGAGAACCACTCTGAATCATACCAACTTGAGCTGTGCAGAGTGTATTTACCTCATTGAAATCGCGGAGAAATCTAACTATTGCAATGTCGCTTGTATTCATCAGCTGCCAGTCCGTATTCATCAAAAGGCCAAAGGCAAGTCATCCCCTTCGCACATCATTTAATCCAAGTACACATGCATTACTATTCTTGACTTGTATACCGGACCGTTTAAAGGTTTGTGGGATATTGCCTCTTCAACACAGAAGTCCATCTTTGGTCAGAACACGTTAGTCGTCGTCTAAATCAGGGAGCCTATATAGAGTAGGAGAAGAAACTCATCGAAAAGCCTCTGAATGTATACCTCTTCTCGTTACATGTATGTATGTATGTATGTATGTATGTATGTATGTATGTATGTATGTGTGTGTGTGTGTGTGTGTGTGTGTGTGTGTGTGTGTGTGTGTGTGTGTGTGTGTGTGTGTCTGTCTGTCTGTCTGTGTGTGTATATTTAGTTATGTATGTATCTACGCACCTATGTATGTATCTATGTATCTATCTACGAGGGGATGTCAATAAGTTTTGAGCCTTGAGCATTTTTCAGACCCAGGTGTCACAGCCTATGGTACGACATTGAACCTTTGGGTGTAGCTGATCTGATATATAAGTTTTGGTATCCTACTCTCAGAAGTTATTGAACAGCTCACATTGACAGAAAGAGACCAGTGAAAATGAATAAAATTGAGTATAGAGCAGTAATTAAGTTTTTATTTCTTGAAGGAAACTCGGCGAAGAACATTGAAGAAAGGCTTTCAGCAGTTTATGGGAAGTCTTCCCCTTCATCTGCTACCATCAAACGATGGGTCAATGAATTTAAGCATGGTAGATAGAGTCTTGAAGATGACCCCCGTCCAGGTCGCCCAACAACAAGCACTAGTCAGGAAAATATTGACAGAGGGCATAGACTTGTACTGGAAAATCGTCGAATAACACTCCACGAGTTAGAGGAGACCACAGGCATTTCCATCGAGACAATTCTTTTGTTTGATTGGCATTATTAGAAGCTGGTAAGTGATAAGGGGGTAAGATTCTTTATGGATAACAACTTCGAAATTCTTTATTGCATATGATGCGACGTTTCGGTATGGATCCTTATACCGTTGTCAAGCAAGAGTGGAGTAATACATGACAGAACAGACTTATATACATGGACAGGGATAAAGTAATAACGACACGTAGGTATCAATCAAAGGCGGGGGATTAACAACAACAATGGGTGGTGGTAATGATGAGACAATAAGAGGAAGCCAATAGTGTCTGTAGCTGTGACAAGGTAGACATGGCTGATAGGGTAATTAATAATGGTGGCTAGTGAGCTCTAAGCTGTTATTTTTTATGAGTTCATTGTATGCAGTTGGGATGAGATATCCCTGATCTCTGTTGATTGAGGGCTTGTGTCTCCTGATTTGAACTGCTTCTGCCAGTTTTCTTTTGGTGAAGTCCTTGTGGTTTTTGGATAATATCTCCACACTGTTCCAAATTATGCTGTGATTGGGACATTTGATGATGTGGTCAGATATAGCAGATTTCCGATGTGATTTGGTTGTAGATGATAAGTGTTCTTTGATTCTGATGTTTATGGGCGGGGAGGTTTCCCCTACATATGCCTCGCCACAGTCGCAGTTGATTTTGTAGACGACACCTTTCGGTGGCTGTTGTTGTTTAGAGGTGTTCCTGCCATTCGCTTTGAGCATGGTTTTCTTTATCCCGTCATGTCTAAGGTGTGCGCAAGATGGGTGCCAAGAATGCTTACAGATGAAATGAAGCAAACAAGGATCACCATAAGCAACTCCATGCTAACTAAATACAACACGAATCCAGAAGATTGTCACTTTAGGCTAGTAACCAGTGATGAAACCTGGATCCACCACTATGATCCTGAGAGCAAACAGGAATCTATGGAATGGAAACATGTCACTTCTCCCAGGACCAAAAAGTTCAAAGCCTCCAGATCAGTGCAGAAGGTAATGGCGTCTTCTGGGATAGCAAAGGCGTCATTAACATACAGTACTTACCAAAAGGAAGAACAATGAATGGGGAATATTACGCTAACTTGTTGAGGCAAGTGCGACAGTCAGTCAAGGAGAAGCGCCGGGGCAAGATCAGACGTGGTATTCTTCTACATCAAGACAATGCTCCAGTACACACCTCTCGCGTTGCAGCCGCTGCTGTCCGGCAATGCGGGTACGAAATCTTGCCGCATCCCCTCTACTCTCCAGACCTGACACCAAGTGATTACCATCTGTTCCCAAATCTCAAGAAACACTTGCGTGGTCTTAGATTTCAGGATGATAATGAGCTTATTGCTGCTGCTGAGGCTTGGTTTGAGGACCAAACTGGCGCATTCTACACAGATGGCATCAGCGCCTGCCAGAAAAGATGGACCAAGTGTCTTGACTCACAAGGGGACTATGTTGAAAAATAAATGTGTTTTGTGTTTTTCTATGCAAGGCTCAAAACGTATTGACATCCCCTCGAATCTCTGTAACTATGTATGTATCTATGTATCTATGTATGTATCTCTGCATGTATCTATGTATCCATGTGTTTATGTATGTACCTATGTATCTATGTATGCATCTCCGCATGTATCTATGTATGTATGTATCTATGTATGTATGTAACTCTGTATCTATTTATGCATCTATGCATATATCTATATATCTATCTATGTATCTATTTATCTATGTATCTACCTATGGATCTATGCATCCATGTATCTATGTATCTATAAATCTATGTATGTATCTATGTATGTATGTATGTGTGTATCTACATATCTATGTATGTATCTATGTATGTATGTGTGTATCTATATATCTGTGTATGTATCTATGCATCTGTCTATGTATCTATGTATATATTTATCTATATATCTATCTATGTATCTATGCATCTATGTATATATCTGTGTATCTATGAATATTTTATTTTCAGATTCGGGATTAAAATCTTAAAAACATGAACACCCAAACCTACATTTTTTCCATATTTCAGCCTCAATATTTTTCTTCATATTCGAGTTTCGGCATTTGAATCCCGAATCTGAATATTTTTTTCAGATTAGGAGTTATGAACATCAGTGTCAATATACATTATCTCAACCCTTCTAAGGTATTAGGGGCCGCTAGAAAACCTGGGCATCGTAAAAACATGAACACCCAAACCTACATTTTTCCATTTTTCAGCCAGATTCGGGATCCGAATGATTTTGTACGCTATCCAAAGAGTGATTAGACACTACGAAAATGGATACTGAGGCAACATTCATAACGAGGAACAATGCATCAGTTGTCTCAACCCACATTATAGATATTTTTTGGGTATAGTGAATAAATAATATTTTTATATGTCCTCTTTCATGTTTCTAAGACAGTGTAAATACATCTGTATTTACATTCTTCTGTTGTCAAATGTTCTACAAGTATTTAAGAAATAATATGTTATTGTGTAACAAGTCAATGAATTGGTAACAACAAGAATATTACAGATTTTATCGAGACGTTCACAATATTTACGCCCGTTAAACATGGCTGACCTTCCCCAAATCAGTTGCTTTCATTAATGTATTTGCGTATTTCAGTGATACATCGTTGTTCGCAACTTGGCATTCCCATAATTAGAATAAAACATTTCTTACAGATGAAATTTTGTCATTAGCTCAATGAAAGATACTTTTATAACAGAAAGGACGCGGTCAAGGGGAGACATTTTCAAATCATAGTAATATCAAAATCGTGAAATCGTGTTTGCAATTACTAACAACAGAAACTACAAACCATATGCCCATATATACACATAACGTTAGTAAGCTGAGACGACTTGTGTCCTCACAAACACAAGAACATACATGCTTTCTTAATGTTGCATGTGAAAACTGTTATGAAATGAAACTAGAAACGTTAATGAAATAACTCTAAATTCATCCACATTTGTAGACAGTTAACAATGATTTGTGATGACTATCAAAACACTGACATACTTTTTGAAATGTGTTTGCTTTACTTTGTTAACTCCAACTTCACTTTATTTCCTAAATGTTATATCAGATGTCAATCCCATTGCTCAAGGCCAAGACGTCTGGAAGAAGAAAGAAAATATCATAGATTGAATACGTGTGGTGGTAAGCCATTGATGGTTTTGTGCCTTGTGCATGTATTATGGTATGTCGTGCATGTGTTGTGGTATGTCGTGATACTGACCAAGCTTTAGTCAACGATACAGTGATAGATGTAAAGTCAGTATATGCGAGGACTATGTATTTATTTCACTTCTTTGTATCGCCTTCGCGTGTTCATAAAATTACATGTTTCAAGTGAAAGTGTGCGTGGCTAAATACACACTGGTCCGTTTTCCAACTCTTCCACGGACAATTCTTCCCCGAAGCGACAGGTAGTATTTTCCCAATGGTCTATTTTTAGATAAGCATTCGTTTTGTCGTTGAGGTATATGTTTATTTGTTTACATCTATTGTAATCGCATTTTATTACATCTACTGTTTGGAGTCAGTGTCACATGGATGAATGACAAAACGAGAAGGATAGGATATACGTGATGGGATTGGTTTGAAGCCACTGATTAAAACAAAGCTTGGAAAACACACATGCAGGCATGTACCGTCACTGGGGGTTGGGGTGGGTGGGAATGGGGTGGGGAATTATTGATGTTAACACAGTGCTGGGTAGTTTCTTACAAGAAATATTGCATGTTAAGGTCAATGTCAAACTAAGGATAAAGGATATTTGGTTCTAGACTAACCGTATGTTAACAAGGAAGGAACTAAATATAGGTTGTACCCATTAATCCACTGCCCACACAGTTCCTTTAGCTATAATAGTTCTTGAAAGGAGGCGTAAAAGAAGCAAATGTAAGTTGATTTTTTGCGTCAGTATTTGGTTTGAACATATTTCTATTGATAAAAATGAATTGGCATTAGTGAACAAGCTTTACAATTTATATCAACACCGCTTCCATTCAACATACAAAAATCGAATGAAGCATATGTCGTCAGCGAAATTGGCTACCTAATAATTACTATGTATTTACATGTGGCATGAAATACAAGTACAACTGTCATCCAATTTTACCTAAGTAGAGAGTCGCGGTTTAGTGTGTCTAACAAGCCATTTGTGGTAATAAACAACAATTATGAGAAGACTATTGTTAAGTCAAGTTAATTTTTCTGTGAAAATATAAAGCATTGTGTCTTGATGATGTACAGATCCAACTATTTTATGGTTTTCACAGTGAGAAAATATTCCTTGTTTCCCTTCATAATGGTATTCAGCTTATGACCGGTAATACAAAATTACATATTAGTTGTTATCTGAATACCGTTACCACAAAGAAAAGACTAGATGAGATGTTTATACAATAGATTGGACTTGGTAGAGGAGTCCATCATAAGCAGATGAAATGAAATATCCTCGGTCACGGTTCATGGTATGCTTGTGACGTTTGATGTGAATGGCTTCGGTGAGCTTGCGTTTAATGAAATCCGTTTGGTTGTTGGATAGGATTGTGATGTCACCAAATGCAAGCTTTGGCAACTGTACCTTCTGTAGATCAAATATTTCATTCACTCTCTCTCTCATTTCAGTCACCAATGGCCGCACTCTTGGCGCTTCATGGTGAACAGTCAGTGGGCAGATGACAGGTTGTGGCAGCTGCTCAGGGGAGCTCCATCCAGCCCCAGGCACCCCAAGAGACTGGTAGGAAATGAAATGCATCTTCATTTTACCCTACCGTCTCAGAAAAGGAACAGTGGGGACTTAAGACCCATTCGGCATTTAAGGGCTATAGCATCCCCTAAATCCCGACTGGGTCTTACGTCCCAGTTGAAGTCTTGGCCCCTACCTGGCCCCTCATGGTTGATTGTGGCTGATGCAGAGGCTGCCCCTGATCACTTAGAGCCTGTACAGCCTTCTGTAGACCTAATATTTCATTCACTCTCGCCCTCATTTCAGTCACCAATGGTCACACTCTTGGCGCTTTAGGACCCTCCCTGCACCCTCTTGGTTGCTTTTGTCTGGTGCAGAGGCCCCACCTCATCCCTTTAACAATGTAACATCCCTTCTTGACTCAAAATTTCATTCATTTTCTCTCTCATCTCAGCCCACATTGGCCACTTCCTTGGTATGTCAGGCAGATAGTCAGTGTGTACCTTGGACCTGCAGCCAGCAGCCCCAGGAGAGCTTCATCCAGCCCGTAGCAACCCACACTACTAGTAGGAAATTACATGCATCTTCTTTTTGCTAAGCCTATTCTTGAAAAGCATTGTGTACAGCCTTCAGTGCTGACTGAATCATCAGACAGCTGTGATTTGTTGATTTTGTGTAAGAATTTTGTGTTCTTGAAATGTGGATCCATGTAGTAATTAAAACTAATTTTTAATATTTAGTTGCTTGATGAATTCTGAGGAATGTGTGCAGACAAGTTTTCAAGTGTGCCGAGTCAAAAAAGAAACATTCTTTCTTTAGGGCTCTATAAAAGAACAAGAGATGGTAAGATGGTTAAATTGTTATTATTTCATTGCTGAGATCTGATACACTCGATACACTGGCAGTGCCACAATCAATTCCATTAGGCTACACCTCCATTCCAAAACATGGTTACAAAAAATGTCAAGTCACAATGTGGACGTTGTGAATGGAGACTGGCTGCCCCCAAATGATTTCAAATGGTCTGTGAGGACAGTCGACCTATAAACATCTCAGCCCTGGTTCATGTAGCCAGCAGAAATCTGTCACGTAGGTGACGTAGGACGATTTGACGGTCAACTGCTCGTGACGTCACACATGGACAACCCGACCTTTTGCGATCAGAAGTGGTGCCAGTTTGTTGTAGACGACCTCAGACACAGTACGACGACTGCATCCCATTGCTCTTGCGATGTCAATAACTGATTTTCCCGCTTGCAACATGCCAACGACACATTCACGTTGCACATTCACGTTTTTGTTTCAATTCTTGAGGCCAATGCAAACATGTGCAAATGAAGAAAACTTCAATGCAAAGATCACATGATCGATTGCACATGCAAAACCTGATGTGCCACTAACGTCATTTACACGACTAATTGATGGGTTTGAGTGGGTTTTTCTAGAGTCGAAAGATAGGGATCCCATTTCGGATATATAAATGTATCATCAGAGAAAAATTATTCATTATTTTTTAAAATTACATTTTGTGAAGTTTCTTTTTTGACTCAGTATATGTTATATTTGGTGCGGACCTCTGGTCACTGTGTTCAGCCTCTTGTGTTACCCTTGTTAAGTTTTACCATGCTCCGGAAGGAAAATAGGAGAATACAGTGACTTGTGATAGCTTTCATGAAAGATCAGATGAAAGTCACTGAAGTTTATTGACATTTCTTTTGTTCCACAATCTGCACATTGTATTGACTCCACCCATCCATGATTTGACCCAAAGTTCAAGGTTGTGTAGTGTGTTTCTGACTGAAACTTCCGGTGACCATTGTTGACAGTGGATACGGCAAAATTGAGATGGTCATTCCATGCCGTTATGTTCCTGGTAACATGATAAAACGCAGATTACTCAGCATGCAATAGGAGAGCAGCCCAGTTCCAATGTTAATTTTGGTTGAATGGTATGTCCCTTTAGAAAGCAAAGAAACACAATAATTGTGGTCTGAGACCATATGTAGACTAATGGCTGTCAAATAGTTATCGCTACCTAACAGTTATCGCCAAGACATCAGTTTCAGCGTGCACAGTTCGGGTCATTAAATTAACAATTTCTGTTTTGTTTCCAATGTTTTTTCACAACACTAATGAACAGCAAAAGAAAATTATGGGATGTAACATCACAGAAAAATTAAAGAAAAAGTTGTGAACTGCATAAATGTTTTCACCTTAGTCGGGGCAATATCACACAATCAATATATTAACAATCTATATCATACATAATAGTTGAAGTTCACAAAAGTGATTAATTGCTTCATTCTCTATCAGTCTACAGTAAAAATCAATCAACTGGTTACACAATCAAATATTAGAGGTTACTTTATCATGATACAAACATACATTAATTCACAAATGACACAAGGAATTCTGAAATGGCGATAGAGTAAATTGTGAGGAAACACCTATTTGTACTGCCAAGACTCTCTTCTTCCATTTTATATAAAAACATGATCAGCAGCAGTGAACTGACAGGCCACAATGGTGAATAGCTCAGTAAGTACCATGACTAATTCTGATTGTGCGGAATATTTTCGTAAGTACTGCTAAAATATGGTGATAACTTTTCAACAACCAGTTAACAGCCTGTTAACAGAGTTTATTTTCCAATGAAACATAATGTTGCTGTGGAAGTTAATGGGAAACATTTCAGTTTTAAGCAACCTGTAAAGGCAAGTGCACACTTTAATAATTCATACGTTTATGCTTTCCTGTTGATATTTTACCATGGATACCGGTTGGCAAATGGTGACAGATTTCATAGTACTGGGCGTGAAGCTATGGCTGCTTTAAATGGAATGGATTGTTTAGTGGCCCAGATTTGAACAGAGCTTTGTTTTGTGGTCTAACAGTGACAAGAGCCCACATCGAGTCATTGTTACCTGGTTTTAAATTTATAAAACTGATAAATTTGACAACAAATGAGCATAAGATCACCACTGCCACTCTTTGGGTGTCTGAGTTAATCTTCTCAGTGTAAAGTCACAAGATGTGAGTATTGTGAGTATGAAATGTGTTGACCGTTCACATGTTGGCACAACATGTCACAAACCCTTTTAATTGAAGTAAACAATGTTACATACGATTCATTCTTTCTGTTTGACCCTTTTTGCATATGAATAAACAGTTTTCTGTTAAAAAGACACCTTTTTCATTCATGGCTTTCAAACAAGTATTTAGTCTCATGGCTGTTAATTCTTTCTTATTTAACATTTCATATGTTCTTGACACCATTTTGAACTTGTAGAAAGACTTGTTGTGACTGGGGAGTCACAATTACACAATCAGCATAATCAGAAGCCTTCACATCCAAGTTAGCCTAATGTTGGCAGTATGTAATCAAGCAGCCTCCTTTTGCACTAATATCCTCTACCACCTTGTAGAAGCTGTGAAAACTGGACATGTAGGTACATACAATGTTTAGTAAGTCTTCTGGTCCAGGCTGTGTCTCATTATCAAATTTAATGACTCACTTACCCTTATTCATTAGATTTGTATTTCTGAGACATTTTATTTCACTTTGAGAAAAGTAACCAATATACTTCTTAAGTTATCAGGATTATATTTTTATCATTTTTTTTTATAAAAAATGACTAATGTATGAAATATGGGGTTGTTAAAGCAATTTTAAATCTCAATCACATGAGGTCATGATTATCAAAATCATATTCTTTTAATGTAGTAGACTCTGCTGTGTCAGTGGAGGAAGGCAAAATAACTGACCTTTAATGAACAGCAAGTTGTGTAGTTACTAGTTTTTAGGTTTATTCGATATTTTTATGACAAATGAGTAAACTTCCATGGTATCTGTATGATTATATAACATTCTTAATTAATGCAGAAATACATTTTGCAAAGCATTTAAGAAATAGTGTTACCTGAGGGTTACAATAGACATAATTTGTCTCTAACAGCTCTTTCAATGCAACAAATCTCCTCTTTATGGATATGGTGGACAGGAGAAAGTATTGAAGTTTCACCCAGTTCACTTTTATCCCCACGCATTTATAGTCAACATCTCATCTGTCTTTCTCGTTGTCCATAATGATCTTCTCCCCAGAGCATAACTCAAACACTGTTCTATATTATTCAGTGAAAATTGGTAGATATACCAAACAGACACTGAGGTGGTGCATTTAGCTATTTACAGATTTTTGTCATCCTTTTTTTCCTGGAAAGAATTCAGACTTTGTCTCAAAAGGGAAGGATAGAGGAAGACAAGGCATTACTGACTTAAGTAATTTCAAAATATTTCATGCAACAAATAGGTAATTTTCACAACAGCTTGCAAGTATCCGTTTCACCTGTTATAATGATAACCTGATGATAACAGCAAAACACATTGAATAAGAAAAACTAGCTTTTTATCACCTAAATGATTTTCTTGTGCAAGCTGGTTTGTAGAGTACCATGTGAGAACTGTTACTTAGTTGTGATGTCATTTAGTTCAGTGTCAAAGCATGTGTAACACAATTTTGACCAAGCATCATAATGGATGTATTTAACCGAATGTGGTGAAAGTCTGATAATATAACCGTGTTCACAGCTGAGTTGCTTAGAACGCTGACTTTGTATGGTGGTGGATTATTGAAGAGTGTCTGTTGAAATCCTGGATGGGCCTGAAGCCAAAACACATCTAGAACATACTTTACTGAGAAAGTGTAATCTTGCACATAACAGTTTCATGTGTACAAGTTGTATGTGTACATCTGGTATGCTTTGACCATTGTTATGAATATAGTGTGGAAAGATTTGATGGATTTGAAGGATGTAGATAATATATGGAGTTTTCATCCCCCCCCGGCATGTAATGCGGGGAGATATAGTCGACGCCTCGTCCGTCCGTCCGTTTCCGGAGCATAACTCAGAAACCGTTCAATATTTTTAGACCAAACTTGATAGATATAGTAATCTCAACCTATGGTTGTGCCTTTTGCTGTTTACAGGTTTTTGGCATTTATATTTTTTTTGTTTTTCCATGGAACATTTTGGTGTTAGTCATATGGTGGGGTGGGCTTCGTTCCCAGAGCACAACTCGAAAACCATTTCGTATCTTTCAACGGATATGGCAGATATGACAGATTTTGAAATTGTGACTTTGCTGATTACAGATATATGGCATTTATATCCTTCATGAATTCCATGGAAATGATTTGGAATTAGTCAAGCTGGACCTCAGCCTTATGTGCGACATGACATGACATGACATGACATGACATGACATGACATGACATGACATGACATGACATGACATGACATGACATGACATGACATGACATGACATTTATATAACACACATATGCAGTATGCAACTCATGCTGCCACTAGGTGCACCACGTTTTATTGTGACTCTCCCATTCTTACGAGGTACCCATTCACAGCTGGGTGGACTGTGACACATAGTCACAGTACTTCGTCACGTTCACTGCATGTTGCTGTACTGAAGTTTGCCAGTATTCATGTGGCCACCATCTGGTCATATGCCAACGGATTTGTGGGTTCTTTTAAGTGCCCAGGGTTGTGCACTGTACATTACAGGTTGTGACAACACTGAAATAGTCTGCACACTAAGTTGACTCCAAGGTTTTTTACACCTGATCACAGGTGGGCTCAATCCTAACACCTCAACATTGAGGGGTCACTAGCCTGGCACCTTAGCCAGCTCTCCTACCATACCCCCTATAACATTTTTGGAAGCAGTGATATCTGAATCCAGCAATCCAGCGGGACAAACAGACTTTTTCTGTAGGCTGGTACTTTGGATCACACTGACACATTTTGATCTGTGTCCAACACTGTGAGTTGTGCAGCAGCATCAACATGGACATGCTATGTATATGTAAGTGAAGGCTTGCTAAAATTATTTTGAGCGCAGAAGTCAACAGTAATCATCATACTCGTCTATTGTTGTACTAAGGTTTGGAATGTACAAATCAATTTGGCACCTATTTTTAGAACCAGAACTATCACCGACATATGATTCATAGTCATTCTTCTTTAGTCAACACATTATATAGGTTGAGATAGAAAAATGTTATCACTAAATATACTGCCAGTGCGTGGTTGTCATTACCTGTGCGTTATAAGGAAGTCTGTCTTCTTCATGCACTAGGCTGTTGCGTTCGGGCGTTTGAATCAAACTTTGTGCTGGTGTGTTTCAACACCCTGGTTTTTTGCTGTTTTCTACAATGTTTCTTTTCACTCAAACTCAACGAATATTGAATTATATTTAAAATGCCCATTAAGCACACACAAAATTACATCCATCTAAGAGTATAAATGACTTCACCATGATTCAATTTATATGTAACTATCAAATTTTGTGATGTTTCCACATTCTTTTTTTTATAATATACAATGAATAATATACATTTAAGGAAGAGTCCATTATGGACAGTTATTGAATAGTATGTCTTTGTACCTAAAATGTATTTTTTTCACATCCATGGCTAAGCCAGACATGGTACATGAACATGTCAATAAATATGGATGAGTATCCGTGGCTTTTGTACTGAATATGTTTGTTAACAACTTGACTCATGTTTATTTTCAGTAAATTTTATAACATTATTAAGATTAATCAGATAATGTGAGATAAAAAAAAGAATGGTAAACATGACATTATTTATTACTATACGTCTCCATATAGCTTAGATATTGTTGAGTGTGGCATTTAATAAAAACAACAAAAAATAGACAAAAACATGTGAAGTACAATTTAGCCTAATGATTGATATTGCTACATTTCAGGCACAACCTTCAAGAAAGTAAAGTAAGGAAGTCGTAGTGGCTGATCGGTTCAGACAGCTGACTTTGTGTGCTGGCTATTAGGTGCCTGACGCTGAGGGTGCGGGTTCAAGTCCCAGAGGGGACTCAACCAAAAGAGTACTAGAATTTGTACTTGTGTAATCCCATATATGGCATACGTTACATTTGATCACTTTCTAAATGGTAGTGTAATCACAATCAGTTATGCCTTGAAATTGGAACAATAAGTCAAACTCAACATTCCCAATCTCAGGGAAAGGTAGTTGACAAATATCAAATAATACATGCGTGATCTGATATCAAATATCAAATGTGATTTTTAAGGTCCTATGTAAGGTTTTGGTCACAGATGCAGCAGCATCTTCATGATGCCTGATACAAAGGAAATTATTGTTGATGTAATTAAAGCTTAGACAGATACACAGAAAAGATGTATTTGACTTGCAAGTTTCCACCGGTGAGGCAGCATATGCTCAGCTTTCTGTGAACCTTTAGTACCAATACTATATGCCATAGTAACAATCAGACAATTCCCTCAGCTCTGTAGTCGCATGGCTAATGACATATTCGTAATTTTTCCATTCAGTGAATAAATGTATTTGACAGTTCAAAGTTTTCTACCATGACACCTGAACATGTATGCTGCTTTTGGCAGCTTTTATGGAGTTAGACCTATGGGTATTCACGTTAGATTTTAGCCATAATTGTCCAATAAGGCATTTTTATGTTTTATGTTTAATTCCATTATATCTTTCTCATATTTTGCTCCCTTCAGGTTATCATGACATCAAATCAAATGTTTTTATTAATAACTAACTTCATATGTTCTCAGGTTGTTCACCATTCATCCCGTGCTGGGTTGCTCCCGTAGTCTAGATCAACAATTTACAGACAGCTTGGAATTCAGTTGATGTCTACTCTTGCTCTCAAGTGAAGCATTATGAACTGAATGCACTGTCGAATTTGTAGATTAAGCTTTTAGTTAGGGTAACTGATGCACCCACTTGCCAATGTCGTGCAGCTGTGCTGGATGTATAGGTAAAAATAGATCCCCATGAATAAATTCCTGTGCAAAGTGGTGACCATGTGATCAGTCCTAGTGACCTAGCTTATTATTCAGCAGGAACAGTGTGGGACATAAATTGCATGTAGTTACAAAACCTTTAAAAACCTATTCCATTTCTGGTCAAGGTCATGTGACAAATAAAACAGTTAAAAATCTCTGAAAACTAGAACTATTGAGCAAGTACATTGAGAAGTTGATCACCAGTTTTGAAATGTATCATCAGCCCAGAGAACATCTTCAAATTCCCTAAACTGTAGATGTTAAAGGCGTTAATTCCCTATCTAGGTATGGTCATGTGACAAATAAGATTGTTAATAATCTCTGAAAATTTTAACTATTGACTAGGTAGAGTCACAACTTGTTCACTAGTATGAAATGCTGTTTACTGTAATGACCTTAGAGAACATCTTCAAAATTCCATAAACTGTAGGTGTTAAGGGCAATATTCCATTTCTGGTCAAGGGTGTATGTCAAATAGAAATAGTTCAAAACCTCTGATAGTAAGAACGTTTGACCCAGTACAATCAGAAATTGATCACAAGTTTACTATCATCTGTACAAAGGAAATATTGAAACCCCATAAATTGTAGGGTTTGCATGCTTTAATCCAAGTGCATGGGACTAATGATTCATGTATAATGTAGAGTCAATTAAAAAGAAAGGTACAGCATCATTAAAGAACTTATGAATGTTACCATATTCTGGGTATCCCAGAAACTACAAGTAATTCCAATGTTTAGAGATTATTTATGTCACCATGACAAGCAGTATCACTGTCACAGTTCTTAGGTACTGTTTGCTGCAGTTGTATGAACCACCAGTGGCTACCACATCAGTACCTAATGTAACCACCCCTTGTACTGACATGTTCTGTCAGTTTTCTCCTCATATTGACAATCAGTCATCAAATCAGCCGGATTAGAATGTGCTTCCTCACATGTTTTCTAATAACTTAACTGTAACTGGGTGGCTGATGTTCAAGTCAACAAGGTAGTTCAAGTCAACTGGTGTTCCAGCAGGACATGTCATTTGTTTTGTAATGCAATATTTCCAAAAGGTTCCTGTTTCTACATGCATATATTTTAATGACATTTTAAAATAATTAAAAGAGCTATGTTTTGTAGGATGAGCATTAGGAAGTGCTATCAGGTAACTGGCTCTGTTGCCATATTTTACCATTGTCACATACATAAGTGACCTCTGGTTGCTGTGAAATTGTTTTTATACATCATAAAAATAATACGTATCTGTTTGTACTTCAGAGCAGCCACAGATGTATGTTGGGGTGTTAGGGTATAAGAATGAATTGCATTTATTCTGATGGATGTGAAAAACAGCAATGAAGAAGTTAACAAGAATGCGAATGACAGTACAAGTGATGATGTTTACTTTGATGGACTACATTTATGATTTGAGAGAGCCTTATGGCTTATTATTAGTGTATGCTGCATGTAGCATGTAGTTACATCCAAGATTCCCATTCAAACACGAGGTATACACAGTGTTGATAACAATTGATAACATTGTTTCCTTTCAGATAGATTACAGATGACAGATCTACTACCAGGTCCCATAAAAGACCTCCTGTCATGGCGTCTGGCTGCTATCGTTACCATTATCGTCACCTCCATTTTCGGGGCTGTTGCTCTGTTCAAGCAGGAGATGATTGATGCGTTTGGTGTGGTTACAGGTGTAACCACTAGCATTCCAGGTCACATGATGCACAAACTTAAACAGATCATGATTCTCCTTCACTTTACTTTCTGTGAAACCAAACAGGAGACAACTGAACGAGGACACGACAGACCATGACCGTACGCAACACGGCAAGGCAGGAGTATAGCTTACACAGGAATAAGAAGAAGACATTTACAAAGTGGTTCTTGGTAACATGATATTTGGGATTTGATTGTTGTTTGATCACGGGAAACGTGCAAATTTACGCATGTAGAAGAAGTAGAGAAAGCAGTTGCCAGACGTCTATCATTGCTGAATGGCTGAGTGGGTTAGATCACTGACTTTGTGCCCTGGTGTTGAGGTGCTTCACTCGGTGAGTGTGGTTTCGAATCCCGGATGTGAACCAAACCAAACCCGTCTGTCTCAGTTTTCGTGTATGAAATGATCAACATTTAACATTTAACATTTAAATTACCAAATGGTTATAAAATGTTCAAGGCTGATTTGGGAATATTTTAATGTTCCAGATGCAGAAAGAGTGTCGACGTTCAACTGTTGCAGCAGTAACATTGATGGATGCATGAGGAACATGCATATTTACATATGATGTTTTACATTTCTTTGTGGTATATCTTGACTCCACTCATATGAAAAGAAAGTAAAGCATATGAAAATCTTCCAACTGACCTTCCCTTAAGTATATGGTTTAGTTTTGATGGCAATGCGTGTTCGTAGACTTTGGTATTGGTGTCACGGTTGGTTACATCCACAGTTGGTTACTCCACAGTTGGATGTAACCAAAACTGGGACAAAATGTGGGACACACAAACTCAACCTAGTCAAAATAAGGGACACACAATCTGAACCACTTTACAATAACGGACAAGCAATCTAAGCCACGTCACAACAAGGGACACACAATCTAAACCACGTCTAAATAAGGGACACACAATCTAAAAATCTAAACCACGTCACATGAAGGGACACACAATCTAAGTATCGTCACTATAAGGGGCACACAAACGCAGCCTCGACAAAATAAGGGACACAGAATCTAAACCACGTTACAGTAAGGGACACACAATCTAAACCACGTCACAATAAGGACACACAATCTAAACCACGTCACAATAATGGACACACAATCTAAATCACGTCACAGTGAGGGACACCCAAACGCAACCTCGCCAGAATAAGGGACACCCAATCTACACCTCGTTACAATAAGGAACACACAATCTACACCACGTGACAATAAGGGACACGCAATCTGAACCACGTCTCAATAAGGGTCACCCATTCTAAACCACGTCACAATAAGGGACACACAATCTAAACCTCGTCACTATAAGGGACACACAAACGCAACCTCGTTACAATAAGGGACACACAATCTGAACCACATCACAAGAAGTGACACTTCCAATGTCAAGGTGATCTTTTATCCACAAGCCTAGGTATTTGCTGCGTAATGAACAAGGGAACAATTTACGAGTCTGTGATTACAAAATTTATGTTTCAAAACAAGAAATTGGCCGTATCGAAAAGACAAAAAGAAAAACGCAATACAATAGCACGATACTGAAACGATAAAACCAGATGCAAGGCCCCGCGCAAAACGTACAGTGGACTCATCAGAGTTTTTTTTCTTATGGCTATGAATCAAATAGCTGTGTGTGGGTGTCATTTACAGGAAGCGTCATGCTGAATATAATCATTTGACAGTAATTGTCGATTTAGAGCGATATCCTAATGTGAGGAGACAGCAGTGATTAAACTGTCAACAAATATTTTATATTTGCGAAAGGTAGCTTAAAGTGTCCATTAATTTAGGACAATACACTGTCCGAAGAACGACAACGCTGGAGATTTATCCTGCCAAATTCTTTTTGTAGGGGTTAGGGGACCGCGATGGCGCACTCACTGTACAGTGACAGAACCACTCTGAATCATGTCAACATACTCTGTCCAGCGTGTGTGTACCTGAATAAAATCTTGGGGAAATGTAATCGCTTGACTGTTTCTTGTATTCTGAGCTGCTAGTCCCAATGGAGATAAAACCAGGAAATATCATGGTTTGCCCCAGACATATATTTGCACAACTGCACTCTGGTTAAAGAATGAACAATTAATTGATGTGATAGTACAATAATATTCATGCACTGAACGTTGTTTAGATTCACGAATCGTGTCACTCTGAATCTTTATGAATAGATGTAAAGATGAAACAGACGAGACAGCCTTACTTGTTTCCTATGTTTCAAGGCCAGGTTGGCAAATCAGTAGAACGGGCCATTTAATGGTTATTGGACGATGTTTACCTACATATTTTACATGGATGTTGTGAAGGGGTAAGTCCAGCATTTCACAGATAACTTTTTCTTATATACACCAAATGATTTTAGTTTTTATTCTTATCTGAACCTCGGAGGACAGATATCTCAGTATTAGATGGTTCACTTTGTTTTTTAAACAAATGCCTCTGGACCAGAACTGGAAGTTTATCAAGTAGGATGGTGGTGTGCAACGTTCAAAGAGGTAAATAATTCTCTTACAGCGTAATACGCTTATTCACAAGCATAATGTCACGTTTGTCAGCTTCGTGTTCGCGTTTGTGTTGAGTCATGGTTGTGAATTTTAGTGATAGGGCCTATATCAGGGAGCAAGAGACGTAGGGTGCCGTCACTTAACGGCCGCCTGGGCGCTGACCATGCACGGCCCATTCCTATGTTGCACATCGACGTAAAGCTGGTTTCCAGGGCTATCTGGCGGTGTCATCAGAAATGACCTGCCGTCGACAGGTTCGACGTCGGGACGCTTTAACGTCCGATGTAACTCGATTTTTGGCAGCTTTTCACGCTGCGGGTACTTGTCATGTTTCGTACATCGACCCCAGGGTTTTGATTTGACTCTGGATCGGAAGCCCTGTGTCTTGGCTTTCACGTCATGTGCGACACATGCGGGTGCAGTCATGTTTTCCCACCCTTAAAGCCACCCAAAGCTAAGCCCCGTGCGCGTAACGGAGGCCAAAACAGCTCAGATTTGATATCACCAGGGTTTGATCTATGCATCCTGCGTTCACTAATTGTCCCATCCCGGGAGAAAGAGACATACTGCACACATATCATACATGAAAATTCGGCCACGTGCATGAAGCACCTGGGGTTATCACGGGGTCGACATGGGGTGCCTGGTTGGGCGTCCACGCCCATTTTCCCATCTGTTATAGACCTGTAATTTTACCAAGACAAAAGCCCTACTCGGAGAGCATCTTTTAAACGTCACTCGAACGTTGAATATTCACATCCTATTGACAGGTTTCACATCGACGTGAAGCTGGTCCCCAGGGCTATCTGGTGGTAACATCAGAAGTGACAAATCTTTACCGGGTTCGACGCCGGGGCGCTTTTAAGCCCGATTTATCCCGATTTATGGCAATTTTTTCACGCTGTAGGTACTTGTCATGTTTCGTACATCGACCCCAGGGTTTTGTCTTCGACATGGGTCGGAAGCCCTGTGTCTTGACTTTCGCGTCATGTGCGACACGTGTGGCTGCCGTTATGTTTTCCCACCCTTAAAGCCACCCAAAGCCAAAGCCTGTGCGTGCGGCGGGATGCAAAACAGCTTATTTGATATCACGCGAGTGAGTGAGTGAGTGAGTGAGTGAGTGAGTGAGTGTGTGAGTGAGTGAGTGAGTGAGTGAGTGAGTGAGTGAGTGAGTGAGTGAGTGAGTGAGTGAGTGAGTGAGTGAGTGAGTGAGAGTGATTAAACATACCTACACATACACTTACGAATTGAAAGCCAGAACTGCCCATTAGCTTTTGGTGTCAGGTGTACGCCGTCCTTGGCTAGCAGCGCAGGTCCCATCCTCATGTGCTGGCTGTGTTCCCAAAGGGTGGCATCCAGACGGCGTCGCAACATCTTCTTCAAGCGCCGGTTCGCCTCCTCCACCTTCCGCTTGTAGGCAGAGACCGTCATGTTCCTTGGTTTTACCCTCGGAAACAGACTCCCTATCACCGCCCTGGAGCCTGGCCGTTTCCACCGAAGGTAGTCCAGAAGATCCAGCAGGTCTTCGACCAGGTCCCGAGGATCAGTAGAGGCCGACACGTCGTTCTCTCCCACTTGAAAGAACACAATGCCCTGAAAAGCTGCATCAAGGGCATCCACCTCAGCTTTCATCCGAGCGACGGTCGCCCCTCCGATCCCACGCACGGTAGTGAGGATGCCATGTGGAGGGGGACAGACTTGAACAAGTCGCCGCACGAAACTATGCCCCAGGATGGCAAAGTGCAGTGGCTTTGAAACAGGAGCTTCAAAAAGTGCGCAGGCCATGACTTGAATGAAGTTAGTCTTCAAAAACGATTTCTGACAATGAGTTGTGTCAAATAATATCAGCACAAGTGCCGTGATGCTCGTATCTGACTGCTAAGTATATATAGCCTGGGTCATTGATACGTGTTTGTACTGAGCTCTGCATTGAACTCACGGGATCAATCGTTCATGGATTAAGACCTGTTGTTAGCTTAAGCCTGACACGACTCACTCATCTCGTTCAGTTATGGGATAAAACAACGAGTCAATGATTGGTGTTTTCAGTCGTAATTGCCGCCACTTTGATTGGCTTCTCACTCAGAAACTCACGGATTAGGCATTACCATCAAAGCATCAGAGCCAAGCTTGTGTGTCCCACCCCGACAAGTGCTTCTGCAAACATGACACCAGTCACGGCACAATTCCAGACAATGTAGTGATGTGATGTGATTGTGTTTGTCTTGTGTGAGGGTGACCTGTAGTAACGCTAAGAATCACAAAGGCAGTGTCTTCGCTTTCTCTCCAGCTGGAATTAAAGACAATACCAAGGCTACATTTCCATACAGCATCAAACAACTTCCATACAACATCAAACTATCGGGAGTACGGATCACACCAGCTGGAACTAAAGACAATACCAAGGCTACATTTCCATGCAACATCAAACTATCGGCAAACATGGAAACCCGGTACTAAGCATCACACCAGCTGGAATTAAAGACAATGCCAAGGCTACATTTCCATACAACATCAAACAACTTCCATGCAACATCAAACTATCGGGAGTACGGATCACACCAGCTGGAACTAAAGACAATACCAAGGCTACATTTCCATGCAACATCAAACTATCGGCAAACATGGAAACCCGGCATTAAGCATCACACCAGCTGGAATTAAAGACAATGCCAAGGCTACATTTCCATACAACATCAAACAACTTCCATGCAGCATCAAACTATCGGGAGTACGGATCACACCAGCTGGAACTAAAGACAATACCAAGGCTACATTTCCATGCAACATCAAACTATCGGCAAACATGGAAACCCGGTACTAAGCATCACACCAGCTGGAATTAAAGACAATTTTTCCGGGCCAGTTTGTAGGCATTGAAAATATGGCACCTTCACCCGGTAACATATTATCAATGCCTCGGCCGAACGACTGACTTTGTAGACCTTGATGCAAGTATACCATTTCACTTGGGTCAAGGGTTACATCGTCTACCCTTTTCCACCTACTTTGTTTATTTCGCGCTTTTAGTTTTTTATTAGTGGTGTTAGGTGTTTTTGGTTTGAGTTGGTAATGTTTGAGTTTCGTAGTCACCTTCTCTCTCTCTTGGTAATTTTTTCACGTTAATTTAATGTTTTTGGTTTGGGGTTAAGTGGTTTAGGCGGTGTTACTTTTGTCCTTTTAGTTTGGCGTTTATCTCCAGTTTTACGTTCTGTCATTGTCAGTGTTTATTATTCAGTTATACGCACCGCGGTATTCATGGTTTTAGCTTTAAATTTATGTCATTTAGGTTTGGGTTAGCGGATTAGTTTTAACATTGTCGGTATTGATGATTTTAGCTTTAAGGTTATGTCATTTAGGTTAATTCGGAATGGGTTAGTGATTTGGTGTAGAGAGAAGGACGTGGACTTTCCGTTTTAATTTTATGTTACTTTGATTGGAGGTTAATGGTTTGGATTAGAAGGGAACAGCGTTAGGTTGTTCTTTTAATTTAGCATGCACCATGATAACCATAGCTCACGAATTATTGAATACCCATACAATTGCCGTACATAATGGACAGATACCTCAAATATGTTAACACAAATGTATCATACAAATCATGAAACCTGGAAGGATACAACTTTCATTCCAAAGTCTGATTGCTGTGAAGGCACACTTGAGTCGACGTAGGAAGGAGGTCGTGGTTCTTCAAGTACTGTTGGCAGTTGAGCTGCTACACGTGAACAACACACACTACGCTTTACATCAACATGCATAACAAAACGTCAATGTCCGTCTGGCATGTCATGCCGTCGCATCTACCCATCAAGTAGATGTCTCACGTAGCTGTAGACACTACAGCAATAAACCGCTCATTTCCCATATGCCACACCTTAGGGAATCGCAAAGATTTGACACGGCAAATCATGAACAATTACCACCAAATCGACCTAGAGTCTCCTGTCAAGACTCGAACTGGCCAGCTACCGTTTTACCATCATCGGCACTCCTCTCGGGATCGACCCTCGCCTGCTATGCAACACCAGCATGTCGATCTGCTTCCGACACTATCACCCATCTCTAGGCAAAAGTCAGCAGAGTCTACACTTGCTCACGGGCAAATCAAGACTCGAACGGGTTTGCCTGCGCCAGCTACCGTTTCACCATCATCGCCTATCCTCTCGAGGTCGCCCCCTCAACCTCTGTGCAACACCAGTGTTTTGCCTGCTTCGTGGCTGAGACATCGCCTGCTTCTAGGTAAAATCACCGGCGTATGCACTTGCTCGCGGGCGAATCAAGACTCGAACCGGTTCGCTGCGCCAGCTACCCTGTCACCATCATCGCCTGTCCTCTCGGGATCATTCCCTCGCCTCCAATGCAACACCAGTATGTCGATCTGCTTCCGACACTATCACCCATCTCTAGGCAAAAGTCAGCAGAGTCTACACTTGCTCACGGGCAAATCAAGACTCGAACGGGTTTGCCTGCGCCAGCTACCGTTTCACCATCATCGACTCTCCTCTCGGGATCGTCCCCTCGCCTGCTATGCAACACCAGTATGTCGATCTGCTTCCGACACTATCACCCATCTCTAGGCAAAAGTCAGCAGAGTCTACACTTGCTCACGGGCAAATCAAGACTCGAACGGGTTTGCCTGCGCCAGCTACCGTTTCACCATCATCGACTCTCCTCTCGGGATCGTCCCCTCGCCTGCTATGCAACACCAGCCTGTCGATCTGCTTCCGACACTATCACCCATCTCTAGGCAAAAGTCAGCAGAGTCTACACTTGCTCACGGGCAAATCAAGACTCGAACGGGTTTGCCTGCGCCAGCTACCGTTTCACCATCATCGACTCTCCTCTCGGGATCGTCCCCTCGCCTGCTATGCAACACCAGCCTGTCGATCTGCTTCCGACACTATCACCCATCTCTAGGCAAAAGTCAGCAGAGTCTACACTTGCTCACGGGCAAATCAAGACTCGAACGGGTTTGCCTGCGCCAGCTACCGTTTCACCATCATCGACTCTCCTCTCGGGATCGTCCCCTCGCCTGCTATGCAACACCAGCCTGTCGATCTGCTTCGTGGCTGAGACATCGCCTGCTTCTAGGTAAAATCACCGGCGTATGCACTTGCTCGCGGGCGAATCAAGACTCGAACCGGTTCGCTGCGCCAGCTACCCTGTCACCATCATCGCCTATCCTCTCGGGATCATTCCCTCGCCTCCAATGCAACACCAGTATGTCGATCTGCTTCCGACACTATCACCCATCTCTAGGCAAAAGTCAGCAGAGTCTACACTTGCTCACGGGCAAATCAAGACTCGAACGGGTTTGCCTGCGCCAGCTACCGTTTTACCATCATCGCCTCTCGTCTCGAGGTCGTCCCCTCAACCTCTGTGCAACACCAGTCTTTTGCCTGCTTCGTGGCTGAGACATCGCCTGCTTCTAGGTAAAATCACCGGCGTATGCACTTGCTCGCGGGCGAATCAAGACTCGAACCGGTTCGCTGCGCCAGCTACCCTGTCACCATCATCGCCTGTCCTCTCGGGATCATTCCCTCGCCTCCAATGCAACACCAGTATGTCGATCTGCTTCCGACACTATCACCCATCTCTAGGCAAAAGTCAGCAGAGTCTACACTTGCTCACGGGCAAATCAAGACTCGAACGGGTTTGCCTGCGCCAGCTACCGTTTCACCATCATCGACTCTCCTCTCGGGATCGTCCCCTCGCCTGCTATGCAACACCAGTATGTCGATCTGCTTCCGACACTATCACCCATCTCTAGGCAAAAGTCAGCAGAGTCTACACTTGCTCACGGGCAAATCAAGACTCGAACGGGTTTGCCTGCGCCAGCTACCGTTTCACCATCATCGACTCTCCTCTCGGGATCGTCCCCTCGCCTGCTATGCAACACCAGCCTGTCGATCTGCTTCCGACACTATCACCCATCTCTAGGCAAAAGTCAGCAGAGTCTACACTTGCTCACGGGCAAATCAAGACTCGAACGGGTTTGCCTGCGCCAGCTACCGTTTCACCATCATCGACTCTCCTCTCGGGATCGTCCCCTCGCCTGCTATGCAACACCAGCCTGTCGATCTGCTTCCGACACTATCACCCATCTCTAGGCAAAAGTCAGCAGAGTCTACACTTGCTCACGGGCAAATCAAGACTCGAACGGGTTTGCCTGCGCCAGCTACCGTTTCACCATCATCGACTCTCCTCTCGGGATCGTCCCCTCGCCTGCTATGCAACACCAGCCTGTCGATCTGCTTCCGACACTATCACCCATCTCTAGGCAAAAGTCAGCAGAGTCTACACTTGCTCACGGGCAAATCAAGACTCGAACGGGTTTGCCTGCGCCAGCTACCGTTTCACCATCATCGACTCTCCTCTCGGGATCGTCCCCTCGCCTGCTATGCAACACCAGCCTGTCGATCTGCTTCCGACACTATCACCCATCTCTAGGCAAAAGTCAGCAGAGTCTACACTTGCTCACGGGCAAATCAAGACTCGAACGGGTTTGCCTGCGCCAGCTACCGTTTCACCATCATCGACTCTCCTCTCGGGATCGTCCCCTCGCCTGCTATGCAACACCAGCCTGTCGATCTGCTTCCGACACTATCACCCATCTCTAGGCAAAAGTCAGCAGAGTCTACACTTGCTCACGGGCAAATCAAGACTCGAACGGGTTTGCCTGCGCCAGCCACCGTTTTACCATCATCGCCTCTCGTCTCGAGGTCGCCCCCTCAACCTCTGTGCAACACCAGTGTTTTGCCTGCTTCGTGGCTGAGACATCGCCTGCTTCTAGGTAAAATCACCGGCGTATGCACTTGCTCGCGGGCGAATCAAGACTCGAACCGGTTCGCTGCGCCAGCTACCCTGTCACCATCATCGCCTATCCTCTCGGGATCATTCCCTCGCCTCCAATGCAACACCAGTATGTCGATCTGCTTCCGACACTATCACCCATCTCTAGGCAAAAGTCAGCAGAGTCTACACTTGCTCACGGGCAAATCAAGACTCGAACGGGTTTGCCTGCGCCAGCTACCGTTTCACCATCATCGACTCTCCTCTCGGGATCGTCCCCTCGCCTGCTATGCAACACCAGCCTGTCGATCTGCTTCCGACACTATCACCCATCTCTAGGCAAAAGTCAGCAGAGTCTACACTTGCTCACGGGCAAATCAAGACTCGAACGGGTTTGCCTGCGCCAGCTACCGTTTTACCATCATCGACTCTCCTCTCGGGATCGTCCCCTCGCCTGCTATGCAACACCAGCCTGTCGATCTGCTTCCGACACTATCACCCATCTCTAGGCAAAAGTCAGCAGAGTCTACACTTGCTCACGGGCAAATCAAGACTCGAACGGGTTTGCCTGCGCCAGCTACCGTTTTACCATCATCGCCTCTCGTCTCGAGGTCGCCCCCTCAACCTCTGTGCAACACCAGTGTTTTGCCTGCTTCGTGGCTGAGACATCGCCTGCTTCTAGGTAAAATCACCGGCGTATGCACTTGCTCGCGGGCGAATCAAGACTCGAACCGGTTCGCTGCGCCAGCTACCCTGTCACCATCATCGCCTATCCTCTCGGGATCGTCCCCTCGCCTGCTATGCAACACCAACCTGTCGATCTGCTTCCGACACTATCACCCATCTCTAGGCAAAAGTCAGCAGAGTCTACACTTGCTCACGGGCAAATCAAGACTCGAACGGGTTTGCCTGCGCCAGCTACCGTTTTACCATCATCGCCTCTCGTCTCGAGGTCGCCCCCTCAACCTCTGTGCAACACCAGTGTTTTGCCTGCTTCGTGGCTGAGACATCGCCTGCTTCTAGGTAAAATCACCGGCGTATGCACTTGCTCGCGGGCGAATCAAGACTCGAACCGGTTCGCTGCGCCAGCTACCATGTCACCATCATCGCCTATCCTCTCGGGATCGTCCCCTCGCCTGCTATGCAACACCAACCTGTCGCTCTGCTTCCGACACTATCACCCATCTCTAGGCAAAAGTCAGCAGAGTCTACACTTGCTCACGGGCAAATCAAGACTCGAACGGGTTTGCCTGCGCCAGCTACCGTTTCACCATCATCGCCTCTCGTCTCGAGGTCGCCCCCTCAACCTCTGTGCAACACCAGTGTTTTTGCCTGCTTCGTGGCTGAGACATCGCCTGCTTCTAGGTAAAATCACCGGCGTATGCACTTGCTCGCGGGCGAATCAAGACTCGAACCGGTTCGCTGCGCCAGCTACCCTGTCACCATCATCGCCTGTCCTCTCGGGATCATTCCCTCGCCTCCAATGCAACACCAGTATGTCGATCTGCTTCCGACACTATCACCCATCTCTAGGCAAAAGTCAGCAGAGTCTACACTTGCTCACGGGCAAATCAAGACTCGAACGGGTTTGCCTGCGCCAGCTACCGTTTCACCATCATCGACTCTCCTCTCGGGATCGTCCCCTCGCCTGCTATGCAACACCAGCCTGTCGATCTGCTTCCGACACTATCACCCATCTCTAGGCAAAAGTCAGCAGAGTCTACACTTGCTCACGGGCAAATCAAGACTCGAACGGGTTTGCCTGCGCCAGCTACCGTTTTACCATCATCGCCTCTCGTCTCGAGGTCGCCCCCTCAACCTCTGTGCAACACCAGTGTTTTGCCTGCTTCGTGGCTGAGACATCGCCTGCTTCTAGGTAAAATCACCGGCGTATGCACTTGCTCGCGGGCGAATCAAGACTCGAACCGGTTCGCTGCGCCAGCTACCCTGTCACCATCATCGCCTATCCTCTCGGGATCGTCCCCTCGCCTGCTATGCAACACCAACCTGTCGCTCTGCTTCCGACACTATCACCCATCTCTAGGCAAAAGTCAGCAGAGTCTACACTTGCTCACGGGCAAATCAAGACTCGAACGGGTTTGCCTGCGCCAGCTACCGTTTCACCATCATCGACTATCCTCTCGGGATCGTCCCCTCGCCTGCTATGCAACACCAACCTGTCGCTCTGCTTCCGACACTATCACCCATCTCTAGGCAAAAGTCAGCAGAGTCTACACTTGCTCACGGGCAAATCAAGACTCGAACGGGTTTGCCTGCGCCAGCTACCGTTTTACCATCATCGCCTCTCGTCTCGAGGTCGTCCCCTCAACCTCTGTGCAACACCAGTGTTTTGCCTGCTTCGTGGCTGAGACATCGCCTGCTTCTAGGTAAAATCACCGGCGTATGCACTTGCTCGCGGGCGAATCAAGACTCGAACCGGTTCGCTGCGCCAGCTACCCTGTCACCATCATCGCCTGTCCTCTCGGGATCATTCCCTCGCCTCCAATGCAACACCAGTATGTCGATCTGCTTCCGACACTATCACCCATCTCTAGGCAAAAGTCAGCAGAGTCTACACTTGCTCACGGGCAAATCAAGACTCGAACGGGTTTGCCTGCGCCAGCTACCGTTTCACCATCATCGACTCTCCTCTCGGGATCGTCCCCTCGCCTGCTATGCAACACCAGCCTGTCGATCTGCTTCCGACACTATCACCCATCTCTAGGCAAAAGTCAGCAGAGTCTACACTTGCTCACGGGCAAATCAAGACTCGAACGGGTTTGCCTGCGCCAGCTACCGTTTCACCATCATCGACTCTCCTCTCGGGATCGTCCCCTCGCCTGCTATGCAACACCAGCCTGTCGATCTGCTTCCGACACTATCACCCATCTCTAGGCAAAAGTCAGCAGAGTCTACACTTGCTCACGGGCAAATCAAGACTCGAACGGGTTTGCCTGCGCCAGCTACCGTTTTACCATCATCGCCTCTCGTCTCGAGGTCGCCCCCTCAACCTCTGTGCAACACCAGTGTTTTGCCTGCTTCGTGGCTGAGACATCGCCTGCTTCTAGGTAAAATCACCGGCGTATGCACTTGCTCGCGGGCGAATCAAGACTCGAACCGGTTCGCTGCGCCAGCTACCCTGTCACCATCATCGCCTATCCTCTCGGGATCGTCCCCTCGCCTGCTATGCAACACCAACCTGTCGCTCTGCTTCCGACACTATCACCCATCTCTAGGCAAAAGTCAGCAGAGTCTACACTTGCTCACGGGCAAATCAAGACTCGAACGGGTTTGCCTGCGCCAGCTACCGTTTCACCATCATCGACTCTCCTCTCGGGATCGTCCCCTCGCCTGCTATGCAACACCAGCATATCGTTCTGCTTCTCGCAAACTCGCCATTGAGCCCCCTGTCAAGACTCGATAGTTTTCCGTTTTGCTACACCATGGCCGCTTTTAGATCGAGCGTCTTCGGCAGAACGAATGATGAATAGTATGAACAACGTCGCGCGCCGTTGCTGACGCTAACCACCACGTCAACCAAGTGCTTGATCATGGTGGAGGTCGGAATTATCCCCCTATGCACAACCTTGATACTTTCCAACCTCCGTGGGCAGACGTAGAGGGCAGCGTCGCAATTTCCGCATCGCCGTTCCGTTCCCGTCCCGTCTACGTTCGTGCCCGGGGAACGTAGGCATTTTCCGAGCAGTGGCCAAGCTGGCTCGGGTTCCCCTTGTGTAGAAAAGTACGTAAATACGTTGGATAGTTAAACTTTCACCTGACGATAGTACACATTTTAAAAAGTTTAGATTTACTTTATTTGAAAAGATAGAGCAACGAAATTTTGCATGTACCTCCGCCATTAAATGGGCTTTCTGGCAATACCATCCAATTTGACATCTGACTTTTAGAAAAGAAGTTACATAGTATTTTTTAAAAAAGTACAGTAAAAAACGACTATTTTTTCGAACAAATTGTGCAATATACTTTACAATTTTCAGAATAGATGAAATCTGCTTACACCATTGTTGCCGTCACCAGAAGAGCTTTCTAATGATACCAAAAAATGTATGCTACAGACTAGAGTGCTGCAGTTAGAAGCAAAAAAGACGCAATAAGGCAACACGAGAGCAAATGCGCCATTGAAAGGCCGTAGACGCGAAAAGCGGCGGTATATACGGACGTGTGTAGCCTCTCCAAAAACCATTGTATATGTACATGTGATACGTCGTTAGAAGCAGATTTGAAAGGGCATTCATACGCATTATGGACATTTAGGAACGAGAAAACGATATAAAAATTATCAACGAAATTAACTTCCGATTACCGATCCGTTGACACGGAAATTGCATGCGGCAGTACATGCGGACAGCTATACACAACATTGCAGACGTGCATGTTATACATCGCTAGAAACCCCATGGAAAGACCTTTCAAATGAATCATAGATATAAGAAATCCAATGAGGGATAACGAAATTAGGACGAAAGCCTACTTCCGCTAACGGCGCCGTTGGGACGGAACTAACATGCGGCATTACATACGGACAGCTATACACAACATTGCAGACGTGCATGTTATACATCGCTAGAAACCCCATGGAAAGACCTTTCAAATGAATCATAGATATAAGAAATCCAATGAGGGATAACGAAATTAGGACGAAAGTCTACTTCCGCTACCGGCGCCGTTGCGACGGAACGGACAAGCGGCATTACCTACGGACATGCCTAGCATCTTTGCTCAACGTCGCACATGCACATGCCATACACCACCAGAAGCCAATTGAAATGCTCTTTCTAATGAATATAAGATACTGAAAGTCGCATCAGACATGTACACATGATTAACCAAGAAATAACGCACTGATGGTGTTGGCGACGCACGGGACACGCGGCATGACACGCAGACGTATGTAGCTTGCCATGCCAGTGCACATGGGCATGTCGTACATCGTCTTGAAGCCCATTTGCATGGGCTTTCACATGCACTATAGATGTTAGGGATCTTCGAAAGGAGAGAGATATTATAAGGAGTTATTGGTGGGGTCGACATGAGTCGGCGGCGGAAGTCAAGCCGGATAGAAAAGCGGCACTATATGCAGACGGTTGCAGCTGTGCACAGCATTGCAGACGTGCATGTTATGCATCGCCAGAAACCCCATGAAGAGACCTTTCAAATGAATCATAGATATTAGAAATCCAATGAGGGATAACGAAATTAGAACGAAAGTCTACTTCCGCTACCGGCGCCGTTGCGACGGAACGGACAAGCGGCATTACCTACGGACATGCCTAGCATCTTTGCTCAACGTCGCACATGCACATGCCATACACCACCAGAAGCCAATTGAAATGCTCTTTCTAATGAATATAAGATACTGAAAGTCGCATCAGACATGTACACATGATTAACCAAGAAATAACGCACTGATGGTGTTGGCGACGCACGGGACACGCGGCATGACACGCAGACGTATGTAGCTTGCCATGCCAGTGCACATGGGCATGTCGTACATCGTCTTGAAGCCCATTTGCATGGGCTTTCACATGCACTGTAGATGTTAGCGATCTTCGAAAGGAGAGAGATATTATAAGGGGTTATTGGTGGGGTCGACATGAGTCGGCGACGGAAGTCAAGCCGGATAGAAAAGCGGCACTATATGCAGACGGTTGCAGCTGTGCACAGCATTGCAGGCGTGCATGTTATGCATCGCCAGAAACCCCATGAAGAGACCTTTCAGATGAATCATAGATATTAGAAATCCAATGAGGGATAACGAAATTAGAACGAAAGTCTACTTCCGCTACCGGCGCCGTTGCGACGGAACGGACAAGCGGCATCACCTACGGACATGCCTAGCATCTTTGCTCAACGTCGCACATGCACATGCCATACACCACCAGAAGCCAATTGAAATGCTCTTTCTAATGAATATAAGATACTGAAAGTCGCATCAGACATGTACACATGACTAACCAAGAAATAACGCACTGATGGTGTTGGCGACGCACGGGACACGCGGCATGACACGCAGACGTATGTAGCTTGACATGCCAGTGCACATGGGCATGTCGTACATCGTCTTGAAGCCCATTTGCATGGGCTTTCACATGCACTGTAGATGTTAGCGATCTTCGAAAGGAGAGAGATATTATAAGGGGTTATTGGTGGGGTCGACATGAGTCGGCGGCGGAAGTCAAGCCGGATAGAAAAGCGGCACTATATGCAGACGGTTGCAGCTGTGCACAGCATTGCAGACGTGCATGTTATGCATCGCCAGAAACCCCATGAAGAGACCTTTCAAATGAATCATAGATATTAGAAATCCAATGAGGGATAACGAAATTAGAACGAAAGTCTACTTCCGCTACCGGCGCCGTTGCGACGGAACGGACAAGCGGCATTACCTACGGACATGCCTAGCATCTTTGCTCAACGTCGCACATGCACATGCCATACACCACCAGAAGCCAATTGAAATGCTCTTTCTAATGAATATAAGATACTGAAAGTCGCATCAGACATGTACACATGATTAACCAAGAAATAACGCACTGATGGTGTTGGCGACGCACGGGACACGCGGCATGACACGCAGACGTATGTAGCTTGCCATGCCAGTGCACATGGGCATGTCGTACATCGTCTTGAAGCCCATTTGCATGGGCTTTCACATGCACTGTAGATGTTAGCGATCTTCGAAAGGAGAGAGATATTATAAGGGGTTATTGGTGGGGTCGACATGAGTCGGCGACGGAAGTCAAGCCGGATAGAAAAGCGGCACTATATGCAGACGGTTGCAGCTGTGCACAGCATTGCAGGCGTGCATGTTATGCATCGCCAGAAACCCCATGAAGAGACCTTTCAGATGAATCATAGATATTAGAAATCCAATGAGGGATAACGAAATTAGAACGAAAGTCTACTTCCGCTACCGGCGCCGTTGCGACGGAACGGACAAGCGGCATTACCTACGGACATGCCTAGCATCTTTGCTCAACGTCGCACATGCACATGCCATACACCACCAGAAGCCAATTGAAATGCTCTTTCTAATGAATATAAGATACTGAAAGTCGCATCAGACATGTACACATGACTAACCAAGAAATAACGCACTGATGGTGTTGGCGACGCACGGGACACGCGGCATGACACGCAGACGTATGTAGCTTGACATGCCAGTGCACATGGGCATGTCGTACATCGTCTTGAAGCCCATTTGCATGGGCTTTCACATGCACTGTAGATGTTAGCGATCTTCGAAAGGAGAGAGATATTATAAGGGGTTATTGGTGGGGTCGACATGAGTCGGCGGCGGAAGTCAAGCCGGATAGAAAAGCGGCACTATATGCAGACGGTTGCAGCTGTGCACAGCATTGCAGACGTGCATGTTATGCATCGCCAGAAACCCCATGAAGAGACCTTTCAAATGAATCATAGATATTAGAAATCCAATTAGGGATAACGAAATTAGAACGAAAGTCTACTTCCGCTACCGGCGCCGTTGCGACGGAACGGACAAGCGGCATTACCTACGGACATGCCTAGCATCTTTGCTCAACGTCGCACATGCACATGCCATACACCACCAGAAGCGAATTGAAATGCTCTTTCTAATGAATATAAGATACTGAAAGTCGCATCAGACATGTACACATGATTAACCAAGAAATAACGCACTGATGGTGTTGGCGACGCACGGGACACGCGGCATGACACGCAGACGTATGTAGCTTGCCATGCCAGTGCACATGGGCATGTCGTACATCGTCTTGAAGCCCATTTGCATGGGCTTTCACATGCACTATAGATGTTAGGGATCTTCGAAAGGAGAGAGATATTATAAGGAGTTATTGGTGGGGTCGACATGAGTCGGCGGCGGAAGTCAAGCCGGATAGAAAAGCGGCACTATATGCAGACGGTTGCAGCTGTGCACATCATTGCAGACGTGCATGTTATGCATCGCCAGAAACCCCATGAAGAGACCTTTCAAATGAATCATAGATATTAGAAATCCAATGAGGGATAACGACATTAGAACGAAAGTCTACTTCCGCTACCGGCGCCGCTGCGACGGAACGGACAAGCGGCATCACCTACGGACATGCCTAGCATCTTTGCTCAACGTCGCACATGCACATGCCATACACCACCAGAAGCCAATTGAAATGCTCTTTCTAATGAATATAAGATACTGAAAGTCGCATCAGACATGTACACATGATTAACCAAGAAATAACGCACTGATGGTGTTGGCGACGCACGGGACACGCGGCATGACACGCAGACGTATGTAGCTTGCCATGCCAGTGCACATGGGCATGTCGTACATCGTCTTGAAGCCCATTTGCATGGGCTTTCACATGCACTGTAGATGTTAGCGATCTTCGAAAGGAGAGAGATATTATAAGGGGTTATTGGTGGGGTCGACATGAGTCGGCGACGGAAGTCAAGCCGGATAGAAAAGCGGCACTATATGCAGACGGTTGCAGCTGTGCACAGCATTGCAGGCGTGCATGTTATGCATCGCCAGAAACCCCATGAAGAGACCTTTCAAATGAATCATAGATATTAGAAATCCAATGAGGGATAACGACATTAGAACGAAAGTCTACTTCCGCTACCGGCGCCGCTGCGACGGAACGGACAAGCGGCATCACCTACGGACATGCCTAGCATCTTTGCTCAACGTCGCACATGCACATGCCATACACCACCAGAAGCCAATTGAAATGCTCTTTCTAATGAATATAAGATACTGAAAGTCGCATCAGACATGTACACATGATTAACCAAGAAATAACGCACTGATGGTGTTGGCGACGCACGGGACACGCGGCATGACACGCAGACGTATGTAGCTTGCCATGCCAGTGCACATGGGCATGTCGTACATCGTCTTGAAGCCCATTTGCATGGGCTTTCACATGCACTGTAGATGTTAGCGATCTTCGAAAGGAGAGAGATATTATAAGGGGTTATTGGTGGGGTCGACATGAGTCGGCGACGGAAGTCAAGCCGGATAGAAAAGCGGCACTATATGCAGACGGTTGCAGCTGTGCACAGCATTGCAGGCGTGCATGTTATGCATCGCCAGAAACCCCATGAAGAGACCTTTCAGATGAATCATAGATATTAGAAATCCAATGAGGGATAACGAAATTAGAACGAAAGTCTACTTCCGCTACCGGCGCCGTTGCGACGGAACGGACAAGCGGCATTACCTACGGACATGCCTAGCATCTTTGCTCAACGTCGCACATGCACATGCCATACACCACCAGAAGCCAATTGAAATGCTCTTTCTAATGAATATAAGATACTGAAAGTCGCATCAGACATGTACACATGACTAACCAAGAAATAACGCACTGATGGTGTTGGCGACGCACGGGACACGCGGCATGACACGCAGACGTATGTAGCTTGACATGCCAGTGCACATGGGCATGTCGTACATCGTCTTGAAGCCCATTTGCATGGGCTTTCACATGCACTGTAGATGTTAGCGATCTTCGAAAGGAGAGAGATATTATAAGGGGTTATTGGTGGGGTCGACATGAGTCGGCGGCGGAAGTCAAGCCGGATAGAAAAGCGGCACTATATGCAGACGGTTGCAGCTGTGCACAGCATTGCAGACGTGCATGTTATGCATCGCCAGAAACCCCATGAAGAGACCTTTCAAATGAATCATAGATATTAGAAATCCAATGAGGGATAACGAAATTAGAACGAAAGTCTACTTCCGCTACCGGCGCCGTTGCGACGGAACGGACAAGCGGCATTACCTACGGACATGCCTAGCATCTTTGCTCAACGTCGCACATGCACATGCCATACACCACCAGAAGCCAATTGAAATGCTCTTTCTAATGAATATAAGATACTGAAAGTCGCATCAGACATGTACACATGATTAACCAAGAAATAACGCACTGATGGTGTTGGCGACGCACGGGACACGCGGCATGACACGCAGACGTATGTAGCTTGACATGCCAGTGCACATGGGCATGTCGTACATCGTCTTGAAGCCCATTTGCATGGGCTTTCACATGCACTGTAGATGTTAGCGATCTTCGAAAGGAGAGAGATATTATAAGGGGTTATTGGTGGGGTCGACATGAGTCGGCGGCGGAAGTCAAGCCGGATAGAAAAGCGGCACTATATGCAGACGGTTGCAGCTGTGCACAGCATTGCAGACGTGCATGTTATGCATCGCCAGAAACCCCATGAAGAGACCTTTCAAATGAATCATAGATATTAGAAATCCAATGAGGGATAACGAAATTAGAACGAAAGTCTACTTCCGCTACCGGCGCCGTTGCGACGGAACGGACAAGCGGCATTACCTACGGACATGCCTAGCATCTTTGCTCAACGTCGCACATGCACATGCCATACACCACCAGAAGCCAATTGAAATGCTCTTTCTAATGAATATAAGATACTGAAAGTCGCATCAGACATGTACACATGATTAACCAAGAAATAACGCACTGATGGTGTTGGCGACGCACGGGACACGCGGCATGACACGCAGACGTATGTAGCTTGACATGCCAGTGCACATGGGCATGTCGTACATCGTCTTGAAGCCCATTTGCATGGGCTTTCACATGCACTGTAGATGTTAGCGATCTTCGAAAGGAGAGAGATATTATAAGGGGTTATTGGTGGGGTCGACATGAGTCGGCGGCGGAAGTCAAGCCGGATAGAAAAGCGGCACTATATGCAGACGGTTGCAGCTGTGCACAGCATTGCAGACGTGCATGTTATGCATCGCCAGAAACCCCATGAAGAGACCTTTCAAATGAATCATAGATATTAGAAATCCAATTAGGGATAACGAAATTAGAACGAAAGTCTACTTCCGCTACCGGCGCCGTTGCGACGGAACGGACAAGCGGCATTACCTACGGACATGCCTAGCATCTTTGCTCAACGTCGCACATGCACATGCCATACACCACCAGAAGCCAATTGAAATGCTCTTTCTAATGAATATAAGATACTGAAAGTCGCATCAGACATGTACACATGATTAACCAAGAAATAACGCACTGATGGTGTTGGCGACGCACGGGACACGCGGCATGACACGCAGACGTATGTAGCTTGCCATGCCAGTGCACATGGGCATGTCGTACATCGTCTTGAAGCCCATTTGCATGGGCTTTCACATGCACTATAGATGTTAGGGATCTTCGAAAGGAGAGAGATATTATAAGGAGTTATTGGTGGGGTCGACATGAGTCGGCGGCGGAAGTCAAGCCGGATAGAAAAGCGGCACTATATGCAGACGGTTGCAGCTGTGCACAGCATTGCAGACGTGCATGTTATGCATCGCCAGAAACCCCATGAAGAGACCTTTCAAATGAATCATAGATATTAGAAATCCAATGAGGGATAACGACATTAGAACGAAAGTCTACTTCCGCTACCGGCGCCGCTGCGACGGAACGGACAAGCGGCATCACCTACGGACATGCCTAGCATCTTTGGTAGAAAGAATATATAGCTGAAAAAGATATAGTATGTTAGATATATAAAGAATTGTATGTTTGAACGAAATATATCATGAAATAGACTTTTGCGAAACCACATGAACGAAACATTGCATTGCATTTGAAATTTGACTTATGTAGCGCAGAATGGATATAGAAAAATATATCTGAAAAAGACATAACACATTAGATACATAAAGAATTGTATAACTGAACCAAATACATTATGAGCTATTTGTGTTAACCAGCACTCACCACGTGGAGGTTGCTCATTTAAGAGTGCCATTTTTCTTCTCCTGCACCATTCCCACAACAGCAAGTTCGAACAGCGAACCCCTTTACTACTGCTGTATAAACCTAATGGGTCGAAACTGACATTAGGTTATGGAATTACAGGCTATAACCTACTACTTCTATCCTACGGTTTTGGTTTGATCTACTCTCTGGTCTAGTGTCATGTAGCTTTTCCTGCACCATTCCCACAACAGCAAGTTCGAACAGCGAACCCCTTTACTACTGCTGTATAAACCTAATGGGTCGAAACTGACATAAGGTTATGGAATTACAGGCTATAACCTACTACTTCTATCCTACGGGTTTGGCTTTATCAACTTTCCGGTCTACTTTCACTTTCATCTACTTGTTTCTCACCTTTTGGGCTTTATGAGCTTGCCTTTTCCTTTGCTTTTCCCTTTTCCCTTCCCCCTACCTTCAAGGGGTTGGGGCTGGGGCTGGAGCTGGCTGGAGGAATCTGTTGGAACTGACGCCGATGCAGATTCCTCAGCGTTTGATGTACCCGCTGCTTGTTGGATAACATCTTGCACAAAAGCACACTCACTAGCAGCCTGTAAGGGAGTCTTCTTAGCGTAGTACCTACTGACAGTCTTTTGGCCATGTGCAAGATAGTCACTGGCCATCTTACGTTTTGCAGCATCATCGGGATGCTGCCTTGCCACTTCAGTCTCCAAAGCTTTCCGAACATCCGTGGCCGTAAATGTCCTCCGTTCGTTTTCGAAGTTGGGTTTAAGGAAACCTCTTGTCCTCTGATAGCGGGCCAACTCGAGACACATATTCCCCACTTCAGTGCCGTCCACTCTCCTGAAGAAAGGCGATTTGTCCGGTAGAGCATCTTCAGGCATGTCACCACGTACATATTGACGGTAATCCCTGAACATGTCGTAATCCTCTTTGGACAAGCTTAGGGTGACCAGGAAGCTCATGGACGTCTTGTGGTCCATGAAAGAAAGTTGGTACCTCCCGGCAACACACCGTGCCTTATTGAAATCTGCCAACTTCATACACGACGGCACTGAAGGTCTTTGGGCATGTCCAAGTTGAATTATCCCACAAGACAAGTACCGCATCACCAGGCGCTGATCGTCCTCAGATGGAAGTTGATCTGCCTTGGCCCGGTCCAGGATGTCCCTCACCTCTTGTCTGGTTGCAGGATCGGTGTACCCCTTTTGAACAACGGAAATGGGCGGCGGTTGTTTGGTTTCATCTCTGAATTCTGTAACAGATTTACGGACCTCTTCGCGTTTATACTGGCTAGAGACACCTGTGTATGAACAATGCGTAGCACTTGTAAACCTACGCAAATTATCGAAAACCCTTGGGGACATTTGAACGTACGTTTGGCAGTAGCTGAGAAAGGATTTGACAGCTGACATGTAATTTTTAATGCCACCTGCAGATACCCCATTTTGTGAAAGGACCGTGTTAAAATAATGAATTTCATCTACATGCTCAAATATATCAAAGTTGATACAAGCCATATTACTATTTGGGAAAACATGTTTTTGGATATAATAGAAAAACTTAGAAACGCGGCGACACGTGTCACCAGCATTACGCCCTGCTTTTTTAAGAATATTGGTTAAATATTGATAAAACCCTGAAAGTGTCGGCTCACTTTCAGGGAACCTATCGTATAAGCCAGTGTTTGTAAGATTAGCCCTGACTGTGTTTTGTTTGTAATTATACCGAGTACCACTTCTGGTAGACCCAGTTAAACCAGCACTGGTACTCGGCAATGGATTACTAGTTGAAGGAGAGGCTGCAGATGCGTCCTCTCCTTGAATTGTGTGGCCAAAGTGTTTAAGTACCCTGATGTAATCAGGGGTTTGATTCTTGTTGACACTGTATGTGCCACAAAATGCCAGTAGAGCCGACATTGACACCAGCTGTGTAGCAGTATAGGACTCGCTACGGCGGCGATTTTGGGCGTGTATGGCGTGTAGACCAGGAGTAGAGCTACCAGGATAACATTGCTTTAAATGCGCGATGCCTTTGTAATATGTTTTACACTTTTGACAAACGACCGAAATGTTTGTGGAAGGCATACTTGATGATAGTGCTGGGACACTTACTTTCTGGGAATGATTGGTCTGGATGTCACAGTCTTGAACAAATTAAGAAATAAACTGCTTATACGATATGTCTATTTAGGGAATAAACCTAGTAATGTTGAGTATCAGTTTGATAAAGTGAGCAACGTAAATGACTGAAAAATGCAGAAATTAAGAACAAAGGAGAAGAAATAAAAGTAAAGTTCACTTGCCAATGGTGATTGCCAGCGCTGACTGGTAGTGATCCACTAAGACACTTGGTCTGTGATGATGAAATTGCAGTGACATGCATTCCCTTATATTACCATGTCGCGGTCAGACAACCAATGGGATGGTTTAGATGAAGTTCACGTGGCCAAGCCGGATGTTTCTACGGGGGAGGAGGAAACTGGAAATTGTCCATCTCCATTCCATGCGTGATGTCCATTTGGAGGGGCAAGAGCATGCCAAAAGGTGTGAATTGCACATGCCAAAGGAATTTTATACGCAAAGTTGAAGTCAGTGGGGCGACGAGGTTTAAAATCACAAAGTAGCGGCATGTCAAAAGGAAGTGACCCAAGCTGAGTGATTATAACCATAAGAGAGCAAGGCAGGTGACGAAATTACAATTGCTGATAAATAGCATCTCCAGGGTACGAAGATGTGAACACAGACGAGTGATATGCAGCTAATCACGTAGTAATTAAGTTTACAGGAAGGTAGAGAAGAACGTGTACTCGTAGTATATACAATCAGTCCATGCGGACAGATCTGAAAGAAGTTATGAAAATAATGATGATAAGGAGTTGCGAACGCAACTCAGTAACTAAGTGGCCAGACAGAGGCGGCCTTTGTGATAAGTTACAGTTGTCAGAGCATGGCGCCATCTTGTCTGTTTGATGCGCGTCGTTACATAAGGGAACGTTTATTCGAATGCACAGTATACCTTGGCACATCCACATTGTCAAGGTATTACCGACCCCTTTTACACCATTGGTTTCTGATGCTGAAGTAACAGCTGAGGAAAGATGCGCGCCAGATCCCCAATTCTACCAGCCACACGCACAAGTACAGTTACATAATGCCGCGCATTCCTTGATTAAAAGACGTTCCTTGAATGCATATTATAACCTGGCATAGACGCACTTTCAAGGGCTTTCAGGTGCGTTTGAAACATTAAATGTTGGATGATTGATCGTGAAATTATAGGTGCCGTAACACTGACGGGAGACGTGCGCCAGACCCCCGACTTTATCCGCCATCAGCGGTTGCATAATGACGCGCATGGCTTGACTGTCTGAGGTGACACGAATATACGTCACACCTTGGCACAACCGCACTTTCAAGGGCTTTCCGATGCATTTTAAATCTTTCATTTTGGATGAAGGATAATGAAATAATAGCTGGCGGAAGGTACGCGCCAGATCTCCGTTTTTACCTACCAGTCGCACAAGAACAGTTACGTAATGACGCGCATTGCCTGATTATCTCATGTTGCTCGAACGCCCGTTATAATTTGGCAGAGCCGCACTTTCAAGGGCTTTCAGATGCATGTTAAACATTAAATTTTGGATGGTGGATCGTGAAATTATAGCTGCCGTAACACTGACGGGAGACGAGCGCCGGATCCCCGACTACTTTACCCGCCATTGGCGCAAATGCATTTACATAATGGCGCGCATTGCTTGACTCTCAGACGCGACTCGAATGCACATTACACCTTGGCAGAACCGCACTTTCAAGGGCTTTCCATCACCGTAAAAGTTTATATATTAAGACCACAGGCGTTGCTTCTATGGCTTTATTCCAGTTCGTTGCAACTTTAGCTCTGTCACGTATATTGATTCCTGTGTAGAGCGAATGTCTAATGTTGCACACCAGCATGTTGCACATTTCCAGAATCCCACATGAATCCCCTTGCAAATGCTTTGTAGTTGTAAATATTAACGACGCCGGTATAGCCGGTGAACAGATTCATGTAAATTCCGCCAATCTATATCACCTGCGGTATTTGTTGCATTTCGCACATGAATACCCATGTAGCTCCACCACTAAATGCGCAACGTGTGCGTTTTATACACTGTCTGACACACGCTTTAACTGGCTTTCAAACGCAGTATAGAAATGCATTTTCTAAGGTGAATCGTAAGAGTGGTTGCCATTAGATCATGACCGGACTATGGTGGCATGATGACTACTGTGATATAGAAGAATTGAAGTTCAACAAAATTACACAAACCATCATGTCGGAGATTCAATCTGGAATGGCTACCAGGGGCACCATTAGAATCACGTTTGCATTTTTGGAGAGAGCGTTGGATCGGGTTTCCAACCATGTATAACATGCATAGATATCACAAAGTAAAAGGCTTCCAAAATACAATGGCGCGAGCGACTTCCACCGGAGGCTGGGTGGAAGAAAAGTCTTCCACCGAGACTCCTGTGGAAGAAATTCAGAAGGCCTAAAATCACGGAAACCTTAATTGCTGGGCTATAAATTTGCCAAAAAAGAAACGGAAAAATTCTACGTGACGCGCAAGGGTCCCGCTATCCAATGACGTGCAGGATGCGCGTGTAAGGCGGCGAATGCAGCTCCCAAGGGAGCCGTGCTGCAATAGGTGATACAATCTGGGTGGCTGTTAACGTGCTGCAAATGGATACTCCTGTATATGGATATTCCTGCACGGCTGTGAAAGTATGGCCAGAGACGTTCATGTATATTAACGCGGCTGTGGAAGTATGGCCAGAGAAGAATTTCAGGCATTGTGTTATCATACCGCCATGGTACACTACATCTTCGAGATCATGTGTCAGTCATTGACATTAACTGCCTTAGCTCTGCTCATACATTACCTGTTGGTCACATCAGTTAGATAAAATGAGACTTATATACATACTAATCTTACCTGCTACTAATATGTTCCTCGGATAATATCACCTCGTGAATTTACTTGCGTAGTGTATGGTAGCTAATCCTTTACAATAAACAGCGGTTTTACTTTCTGTTTGTTATCAGGTTTAAGGAAGGATCAACTAATCACTGGGAAGGGTACAATCGGTATGAAAATAAAAATGGAGAAACCTGTCCCAGCTACCATATAGGGACAAACGATTTGAAGCTCCGTCCGTGCACAGGTATATCCACTCATCGAAAACAGTCATGAGTGTTTGGCAGTGTACTGAGGTTATGTTGAACTGGAGCAATCTGTTGTTTTGTATCATTAAGCATTTCATGCTGATGGTGTGTGTTTTATTGTTGCTTAAAGGGAAGACCGCATGTGTACTATTTGTTACTTAAAGACAGAGGTGGTGTGATAGCTTAGTGATTAAATCCAGGTTCGAGTATTGGTACAATGTGTGAGGCCATTTCTGGTATCCCCTAATGTGATAATGTTCGACTAGTGCTAAAGGTGGCATAAAACTAAACTCACTCACATATGTAAAGACAACATCATGTGTTCTGTTTTGTTACTTACAAGTGGAATCCCATGAGTTCTGTTTGATACTAATTCTACGTAAATACTTGTATATCTTCGGCATGGTTATCAAATAAATTAATGTCTTTAAAACTGTTTTATAGTTCTCGCTGCCTCGAAAACAAAGATACGATGACATACATGACATCCTATGTCAGTATAACCTTTGGTTGGAAAAGTACTTCCGTCCCTCCGGTTCGAAAATAATTTTTCATGTCAAAATGAAATATCACCAACACCAAAGGTGTCCACCCATTTCTTCACTGGGTTGTGATCTCAGAGTACCATCTATCATGTTTAATAATTACTCACGTGAAGTATATTTTATTCAATATTTTAAGAGCAACTCGTGGTACATTGGATGGTTCTTCGCCTCCATTCCCCCTACCAGCTTCCGGTTCAAGATTTTAACAACTCTACCCGGGCAGGAGTGTTGGTTAACCTTCGTTCAGCGCAAATGGAGGATAAACCTGAATGTGTGTGGTTCGGCATACGCCTTGAGATACACCATATACACAGTGTATCTCTTAAATGACAAATAGATGCTTACTACAAATACAACTGGCTTACTACTTCTGTCTACTTCAGTGATTTTTTACAGGTAAACATGAAAAATTCATAGCCACTATCATCATATATTTGTTAAGGCTATGCTACTTTGTCGTAGAAGACATGTATATTCTATTGTCACAAGGCATTCAATTTAACTAGGTTTCACAAATTCTAACCCAAGGGAATAGAGGTCTATAGTCCACTATTTCCTGCAAGGCACTGTCGTCTACAAATCACCAATATTTAAGCGATATATATGTTCATAACTCCCTGACCATTATTCACCAAATTTCCTTCAAAAGAATATCTCCACTACAGGATTAGCTTTGGCTTCATCGCTTCCAACAGCTGGTATCACCGATGTAGAGACTACAAAAACGAATTTGCCTTCCAATCTGAGTGTGGTCGTACCTGTTGTCTGTGTTGCAACTTTCGGTGCTATCCTTGTGTTATCACTCTACCACAGACAGAGGTTGCACCAGATGTGTCTCAGTGATCAGTGTTACTGCCACAAAAAGCGCCCCGTGCAAGTGGTTGATGGGGGCAATTATGGCGACGTCCCAATGTCCCAATGTCCCAATGTTTGAATATTGTGTTGTTTAATCTGTTACATTCGTCCAGTCAAAGCTGAAAACGTTTTGCCGCAAGATGAAAACATGTAGGTTTTCTTTATGTTAAGTATGTCAGAAACTTTACCACGTTGCCATAACCACGACAATTACATGCTTTCTCTTTTTAGGAAGAACAAGTAGTCAAGTGAAAATATACAATAATGTAATAATGTTATCAATTAATTATTCAAAGAGGGATATAAATGTGTATGTGTGTGTATTACGTTTTTCACGGCCTTTTGAACGAGCGATATCTCAATGGTCTGATCGTGAATACGTTTCCCTTCAAACATCGTATGTGACATCACAACGCTGGAGCGCAGCTGATGTAGAAACAATCTATGGATACTGCTTTCACATTGCATGACAGAGAGTCATCAGTGACACAAACAATCTATGGATACTGCTTTCACATTGCATGACAGAGAGTCATCAGTGACACAAACAATCTATGGATACTGCTTTCACATTGCATGACAGAGAGTCATCAGTGACACAAACAATCTATGGATACTGCTTTCACATTGCATGACAGAGAGTCATCAGTGACACAAACAATTCCAGACACATATTTGTGGATCCTGTGATCCTGTGATATTTCTTAATTTCTCAAAGTGTTTTTTATCTATTCATTCAGTTACAGATTTTTGTTTATCCAATCAACTTCCTTATTTTTGAGATTCTTGATTCTTAATTCATGTATATAAACAGTTGAAAACAACATGACGTGTTTTGTCTTGTGGAATGTGGAACATTTTGCAGCTGAATGAAGTAAGTGGTAACATTTACACTAGTAAGTCTAAACTTTTGATGGGAAGCATGACATGTCAGTAGTCAATGTTTTCCTTCGTTAATATTATTGTATCTATAACAGACGGCTCAGATGGAAATGATTAAACACATTATCGTTAAAAACCATGCCAAAGGAAACAACTCTATGACAAGGCGAGAACTTTGTAGTGGAATACAGATTTAAAGTACAACCTTTTGTTAGCTGATCCATTAAGAATTTATGTGAATTTTAAAAAACACCCTATGCTATTATCACCTATGGTAGTGACACATGTAACTACACGACCTTACCTTCAGGTGATTCCGCTGGTTAATCAGTGAAAGTTAATCCGCATATGGTTTAATGTCAGTGAGAAATGTTTGTACCTCTGACAACATTCCCATAAAAAGCTCTGCTTGTCCATGGACTGGGAGAAAAACTCTTATGTTTTTGCATTGCATGAGAGCTGCAACGAAGTGTATCATAAACAGTCCATTTTTGTTTTAATGCTTCATGAATCGGCATGCTTTAAGGACACAATGTTGTTGTAACAGTTTGTACAGGTTTGCTGAGTTAATACGCGTTTGACGTGGTGCAATACATCTGAAAGATTTTCAACTGGCCTATGACTGTGAGATATTTAGCTAAACGATTTTTTCTGGTTTCTTAAATTTGGCATCGTCGGAGACGATAACAGAGATCACTCAGTCATGGTACTCTTTTTGTCCATGGATGAATTTACATTTTATTCTGAGGTAAGGGGCTGTTTGCAGACCGACAAGCTGAATGTGTTACCGTGATCGAGCGATCAGAGCAGAATGAGCATGTTTTGTTGTTAGACTATTGACACATAACTACTTGTGCCACTGCAAAAATATCTGACTCTGTGGTATGTGATGAATCGTTAACTTTCGCTGATTAGACACCTGCTGTTAGTAGCAGCACATGTTATTGATTAGGCAAAACACTATGTAATTCGCATTGGAGGGAACGAAACAGATCCTACAGTCTGCACGTTTGTTTATTACAACAGGGCGTGGAGTCACCCCACAGATGACATCCCTACTTTGCCAGCTTGCCGACAGGGTTAATCTGTCTGGTAATGTGGACAAGGCGAACGACTTCGGATCAGAAGGTCGAATGCCATAACGGGACTCGGAAATTTTGTGGCCGCTACATTCTGGTGAACGAGCGCGTCCGACAACGTGATATGTAAATTAGATCATGACAGTGCTGCTATTTTGTTTCAACGCTACCCCGAAAGGATATTGACAAACCGCCCAGCAGCCTTGTCTGCCGATCCAGTGCTGGTCACGTGATTCCAACACACGTCGCCCAAGTATCGTTAGGCTTGGTCGACTTGTATGTGAGGGCGTGTATTTGATGCGATCAGCCGTTCTTTACATTATCCAAGGTAAGTGTTCTCTTTCAAATAACACACACTTGTGCTGTTGTGAAATCAACGACTACACGTCAAGATATTGAATTTTAATATACGCTTAGTGTGCACAAAACGTGTTGAAAAGATCAGCGATTATATGATGAATGATGAGCAGGGCTGGAAAAACAAGTAAACAGATGTCTATTCTTGTGTTAAAGGTTGTTTTGTAGTTCAATATTGATCTATCAAACTCGGACAATATGTGTCTCATATACCACGCATAATGTAGTTGTATCGGGGGTGTCTAGATATATGGTCCAGCTAGCGTAGTTACATCCAAGATTCCCATTCAAACACGCGGTATACACAGTGTGTAGACATTTCTGATCTTTGATAACATTGTTTCCTTTCAGATAGATTAGAGATGACTGATCTACTACCATGTCCCATAACAGACCTCCTGTCGTGGCGTCTGGTTGCTATTGCTATGGCTGTTACCATTATCATCACCTCCATTTTCGGGGCAGTAGCGCTGTTCAAGCAGGAGATGATTGATGCGTTTGGTGTGGTTACAGGTGTAACCACTAGAATTCCAGGCCATGTGATGCAAAAACTTAAACAGATCATGATTCGCCTTCACTTTACTTTCTGTGAACCCAACCAGGCAGGAGACAACTGAACGAGGACGCGACAGGCCATGACGGTACGCAACACGGCAAAGCATGAGTATAGTTTACACAGGAATACGAAAAAGACATTTACAAAGTAGTTCTTGGTAACATAATATTTGGGATTTGATTGTTGTTTGATCACGTGCAAATTTACGCATGTTAGAGTGGTAGAGAAAGATGGTGATTTACACTACTAGTTGCCAGACGTCTATCATTGTGGAATGGCTGAGTGGGTTAGATCACTGACTGTGTGCCCTGGTGTTGAGGTGTTCCACTCTATGAGTGTGGTGTCGAATGCCGGATGAGAACCAAACCAGAACCGTCTGCCTCACTTTTCGTGTATGAAATGATCAACAGTTCGCACGTTTGACGTTTAAATTACCCAATGGTCATACATTTTTCAAGGCTGATATGGGAATGTTTTTTTATGTTCCAGATGCAGAAAATATACCGACGTTCAACTGTTGCAGCAGTAACATTGATGGACGCACGAGGAACATTCATATTAATATATGTCTTTGTGGTATATGGTGACTCCACCCATACAATATGAAAATAAAGCATATCGAAATCTTCAAATTAACTCGTCACTTTAGTATATGTTTGTGTTCTGATGGCAATGCGTGTTCGTAGATGTCGGTTTTGATGTCACTGTGCCGAACATTTGGATGTAACCCCTAAAGATGTGGGACAAACAAACGTAGTCTCGTCGCAATAAGGCCCACAATCTAAACCACGTTACAATGAAGGACATACAACCTCAACCACGACACAATAAGTTTCACCCAGTTTAAACCACGTCACAATAAGGAGCACACAAACGCAACCTCGAGTTCGTTACAATAAGGAACACGCAGTTTGAACCACGTCAGAAGGCAAGGTAAGGCGTCATAATTTATCCATGTGCTGCGTGATGAACAGGGGAACGATAACGTGTATCACGACACATTTGCGACATTTGTGATTACAAAATTATCGATCGAAATCAGCAACAAACGTCCACAGCGAAAAGAATCTACAAACATGTCTATATTCCCTGATAATCCCCATGCTTTACAAAAGTGCCTAGTAAGTTTGCCGTGTAAATATGGGAAACCTTTTGAGAGACACATTTGCACTCTGGGTAGAGAATGAACAATTTGATGTGATATTAAAATCTTCGTGCACTGAACGCAGGTTAGACTCACGAAATGTGATACAGTTTCGGGTCGATCAGGATGAAAAACACAGTGTTATAGTCAAACGGATTTAATACGACGCACCGGGCGTGTATTTCCGAATACAAAGATTGTCGAGGTAACAGCAATACTTTTGTTTCTTTCAGAGAGTAAACAGGTTGATCTACCGCCGTCACCCGTGATGGATGTTCTTTCACGACGTCTGACTGCTATTGTACTATATGTCCTCATTATCACTGCCCTTCGGTCTGGTCACAGGTGCAACTACAAGCCTTACACGGAATATGATCAACGTGATGTGATGAACACATTCAGCATGCAGGAGCGGACCGTAAAGTTCGACTGCCACAATATGTTGCCAGACTCTTTCCACGATACTTCAAATGATAAAATTAAAAAGATTTAAATTTTGACCTGACTCTTTTGTGTGTTAGGCATTTGCTGTGTGTCCGAAATTTTCAGTAAAGAACATGTAATGTGTAGCATTGAGCAAGTTTAAATGTTGAAGAATACGTCACGTGAGATTTTTATGATTGAGTTGTGTATTATGCTTTTATAACACCTTGACAACACGTAACTCAGCGTTGAAAATTTAATTTGTATAAAATGCGACCCATGCGAGTTATGTCAAGGAACCCATTTTGAAAGCTGTACCTCACAAGTAACTAGGCACGCGACGCCTTTTAGATCGTCAAAATGAAGATTTTGTAGTCGTGAAGACGGGAAGTATGGAAAGAAAGCAAAGAAGTAGCAAGTTATATCTAGACAGATATAATAAATCTCTGCTAGATTCCATTGTACAATACTGACTATACCACGAACATGTGATTTTATTGAACGAAACACTCAGATATTTTACAGGTGCATGACCACGGTCGGTAGACAATCAACACTGCACAATCCACAGATCATGATGCTCGATGACACAGCATGTGTTTAAGAATGACTATCAATTAGTAATGATACCGCAAAATGGTGCTGGAATCTGACTCCACCGATGACACCTGTCACTAGCATAACGCAAGTCCACTGTTTATTTGAAACGAATAGGTAAGGTATGGTACAGGTCATAGTACAGAATTGCATCGGACATAATTTTGTCCGTAATGTATCAGTTTTTGAAATGTCCACATGTCTATCATAAAACGTTTACGAAGCTTCACTGAGGCCTTGGATATTGCGACCTTGATCAGTCAACATCTGAGCGAGAGTCGTGCAAAATCTTGAAGAAGCCATGCCTCAAAACGTGTGGAATGTAAATCATCCCTTTTGTCATATAGAGTATTGTCCCTCTAAATCCTTATGCTTAGATGTAAAATACTCATGTAAAAAATTAAGGGAACGCATGTTTCCTAGGGCAATTCAAAATTTAGGTTTACTAACTTCAGCCCCGTGTATTATCGTTTTCGTCAAGAGCAGTTCACTCAAACTCATCATAATGCTTTGCACTACATGCTCCTATAGTTACATGCACTTAGATTTACACGAGACATGTATGTGCACTGTCAAACACAACGGTTGAAAACATTGTGAACATGGAGAGACAGTACTTAACTTTGGCGCTTGAGGCTGCAGTGGGCACGGAACAATGGAGGAAGAACCGTACGTCAATGGAGAAACACCATGTTTAGTGATGAGAGCAGGTACACACTAGACCATAATGACGGTCGAATTCGAGTTTGGGGACGCGTTGGGGAACGTGACAGTGATTGCACCATCAAATAGCATGATCGTTATGGAGGGGGCTCTGTTATGGTGTGTGGCGGAGTTTACCTTTAACCACAAAACAGATCTTGTGCGTGTTGGTGGCAGGATAACAGGTGTACTATATCTTGACGAGATCTTGAACCCGATTGTGATCCCCTTTGCGCGTACAGCAGGCAAATGTTCGAGTTCCAGCATGACAATGTCTGCCCTCACATCGTTCATGTTTGTCGGGACAGACTGAGGGCTGCAGGTGTCCGGGTGTTGCAATGGCCGGTTAAAAGTCCTGACCTTAACCACATCGAACATCTTTGGGAAGTTCTTGGCCACAATGTTCGGGACAGACGTGTTCAACCCAACAATTTGGATGAACTTTTCGTGGCTCTCCAGGACGAATGGCGTAGAATTCCGATTGGTGCCATCCGTACACTCATTTGCAGCATGCCACCACGATGCCAGCAGTTCTCCAGAGATATAGGGGACACGCCCGATATTGATTCATCTTATGGTTATTGAACGATTTTAGATCATAGATATGCTTAAATATCTCTATCAAATAACCTTGTTTGGTTTATTTTCTTGTTCTTTTCTGGGCAGAAGTTCTGCTTCGTATTCATAAAGATCCAGATCCACATATATAAGGTGACCACAACTGGTGACCATGGTGATGCCTACTCCTTGTCTAAATGTTTTAACCTCAATTTTGCCTTAGACGTTGTGAAGGGGGAGTCTAGCTTTCCACATATTGTTTTCTCAGTATGCCTCATTACTGCCCTGAACCTTGTAAAAAGCAGACGCAAGTATGTGATACTTCACCCTGTTTATTAACATGTGCCTCTGGGTCAGGAAAGCAAGTTTTTCTTTAGACTGACCATGTGGAATAGTGGTGTAGATAGTTCTCTTAAAATAAAACATGCTTGTACACAAGTATGATGTCATGGTTGCCCAAGGGGCTGACCCAACTCTTTCCAGTATAGTCGCATGCTTTACTAATATAGTGTGATGGCTGTTTAAGTACAATGCCAAGTCAAGTATGGTTACAGGAGTAGCACAAGAACATTGTCATGGCTGTAGAAGTATGGCCATAGAAAAAGTCCAAAAAAAGTGTCATTGTTATGAAAGTATGGTTACAGAAATTTCCACTCATCGAAAAATATAAGGTGCGTTTGGCAACGGTTTATTGAGGTTAAGTCGGCTTTGAACTGTTCATGTTCTCTTAAAGCAAACAATTTTCAATAAAGTGTGACTTGCTGTTCGAGTTATCTGTTATTTTATGTGGGAAATAAGCTGATATGCATTATGATAAACAATCGCACTTCCTCACGCACGCAGAGGTGTGTCATGGTAACTGTATTCAGTGATGAACATTGTTGTTGAGTACAGACGACAAATTAAACACAAACTTTCTTACGAACGCAGAAGTGTTATTGGAATATGATGACAGTTGACAAATCAGACACACAGTTCCTCGCGCACGCAGAAGTATGTCATGCAAGATGGGTTATGGTAACTCTATCTGGTGATGAGCATTCTTATTAAGCACAGATGCAACAATGGACCGCCTTATGAAACCGACATGGAAGTATGTACTCTTATCAACTTGTTTATAGTTGAAAATGCCGACAGACATTTCGTCAACTTTCGTAGCGAAATGCTCTCAGATCAATCTGTTAATGAGATTAATCAACTGATTAACTCCCAAGCCCCAGTGGCGATATACGAGTATATATAAACCTTGATAATCAATATAGCATATGCAGGAAAATATGTTTTTCATGTTTACTTAACCATCGGATAGAACGTAAAGTACAACCTGTACGTTACTGAGAAAGTGTAGTCCCAAACGTAACATGTGTTTCTAAATGGCATTGTGTATTCATAGTTTTGGGCAGTGGGCATCGTGCTAATTCACACTTATGAGAGGGGAACACAAAGTCTAGACTCCCAGTTGTCCGACTTCTATTTTGTGGAAGCAGTGGTTGTTGAATGCCTTAGATGGCAAACTTTGTGTGCTGCGTCTGAGTCTGAGAGTGTGGGTTCGAATCCCGGATTGGTCTCAATCCACCAAAAGTAGCAGAATCTGTACTTTACCTAGTGTAATTCCAAATATACATATGACCTCTTTCTAAGTAGCATTGTTTGTTCATAACTTTAAACGAGTCCATAAAATTACATACTTTGATTACGCATACTTCTCCATTTTTCTGAGAGGTATATTGGTTGATTCTACATTGGAGAAGAACTGCCCATCAAGAGACATTTTAACTCAAAACAGTACACACACAAAAGTGTCAGTAAATCATACTCATCTAAGATACAGTCAAAACAATATATTTTAGTCTTAAACCTCGAAGACTATTTTGACAGAAAGCAAGTATCATACGAAACCGTAAGTCAGCCTTCTGTCCAGACTTCTGTCCTAACTCTCGATCACCAGTAGTACACTCACATGAGTGTAGATACCGCCATTGATCAAGCTCCAAGGTATGTACAGAGTGTAATAAGTTTAGTGTGTCTCGCACACATTCCAGGCACTTAACAGACCCTTGACCTTTTTCACATCTGTTGTTCTCTCGATCTTACGCACAAGGAGATTACAACGAGTGAAGGGGAACTCCCTTCTGCTAAATATAGAATGGGTTAAACCCATAGTGATACGAATATAGCAGTTAAATTAAATATGTATTTGTTGTACATGAACCAGAGTGGTTTGAGGGTGACCATCAACAAAAAGTGATATGTGAGTTTAATATCAATGCTTGTGTTTCTTGAACGTAAGAGATAGATCAAGAATATGTTCAAAACAAACAGTTCTCTATACTAGTATTGAGTAGGTACGATCACGTGACATGTCACGTCATACAGAGGTAATCCACACGGTCCCATTCATCTGAAGTCGACAAGCGTGGTCAGGGACGCTCCACCGACGTGGACTAGCTCGTGTTTCCTTTCCATTAAGCACATCTATAGCGTATGATTACATGACCCCCTTCCGAGTTCACAGCTATTAGAAACCGAGTTGATACATCGGAAACACTCATGGGTCGACTGCAACTGGGAATTTGTGTTTTTGCTATTATCGTGTCGGTGGAGACAAGGTCAAAATGTGGGCGTGGTCAGTTCCAGGACCCAGATTCACACATGTGTGAATATTGTAGCGTGGTGTGTGATCACATGGAGATACAGGACACTGTCAGTAAATGCAGCAAGAATTGTCCAGGTGAGACCCATGAGTGGCTAAATCATTATAAACTATACTAGGTGTCAATATTGATTTGCTAGGTCAGTTCTGAATGTTTTATCAATTTATGTTCATTATCTATGGTGCATAAATCTGCGCTTCAATAGACTCTAGGTCACACGTTACACACAGTCCGTTAGCAATCCGGATTAGTCGAGTTATTGACTAACGGTGTGCTATAAATAACAAGTTAAACAAGCAGGCATGAATGGATTCTAACAGCTCTACTGCTTACCCCGGGATGAGCGTTGATTAACATTCCTTAAGGTACAAGTAAACATTGCCAAATTCAAAGCCACTGTCATCATAAATATATAATCTACAACTATGCTACTTTGTCGTCGGAGAAGAATACTTATCACTTTTGACACACGACATGTATTTTGGATTGTCACAAGGCATTCAATTTAACGAGGTTTCACACATTCAAAGTCGACTGCCTCCTGCAAAGAATCTATGTGAAATTGAAATAACTATGCTATTATATCTGGACTAATGTGATCTATGGTACTATTACCAGCAACTACACAACCTTACTTTCCGCTGGATAAACAGTGACGGTTAATCAGCATGTGGTTTAATGTCAGTGAGTTATAGTTGTACCTCTAACAACATTCACATAAATATCTCTGCATGTGCATTGACTTGGATCAGGCGATTGATCCCTGACATGTGTAACCGCACTCCCGACTGCTGCTACCATTACTACTACTTCAACTACATCGGCTGCAATAACTACTACATGTACTTCTAATGTATTTACAAAGAATTCAACGATTACTCCTTCTACTCCCATCACTGACAACATCAGAACATGTGATATAATGACAACCCGTGCCATTTGTATAGAAGGCATGAATAAAAGCCGTCCGGGTGAACTCTACAACCAATCCTAACTAGTCTTAGTTACCTGTATAAACATGCCGGTAACCACCCCTTCCCCTTCCCCTTACTGCTTCCACATGTAATCCCTTGTATGTATGTATGTATGTATGTATGTATGTATGTATGTATGTATGTATGTATGTATGTATGTATGTATGTATGTATGTATGTATGTATGTATGTATGGATGCATGCATGCATGCATGCATGCATGTATGTATGTATGTATGTATCATGACCTTCATAACACAGTATGGATCATATCGGAGCCACTAAAATGCCATGCCAATCTACAGCCATTAATCTGGGACAAGTTTAACCTCAATCCCCACTGCTACTACCGCTACTGCAACAGCCCTGAAACAACTGTTACTGATACTGAAACAACTACTGCCATCAGTTACAGCATGTGTACATATGTGATATGACAACCCGTGTCATTTGTATATAAGATGGTGGAATCTTCTCCAAATGCCAGAGTCAAATCATGCTCTTGTCACATCAGGAATAAATGTTTTCGGGTTAACATGGAAATTTTCCATGTTTCTGGCAATGTGCATCAATGCTTTCTCTGTTCATGTAAAGCATTACCATACATACTTTACTTAAACCAGAGACGTTTACAACTTAGTGTGGATCATCTGTGAGAGACCAACACTAAAATGTCATACCAGTCCACAGCCATTCTGGTTTTGACCAATGTGGCACTGGATCCTACTTACAGGGATCGTCGGTACTGTGATATGCATGCAGGGATGTGTAAGTTCTGCTCCATCGCATATACCCCACCGAGTAGCTTTTCTGGCGATCCGCTGCTAGTCACGTGGTTTCAGCACACGTCGCCCAACTGCAATTAGGCCTGGTCGACTTGTATTTGATGCGATCAGCCGTACTTTTCATTGTCAAAGGTAAGTGATCTCTTTCAAAGAACATATACATGTACTGCTTTAAAATCCACGATTACATGTACAAATCTTGAGTTTTAATATACGTTTTATGTCCTCAAAACATGTTGTATAAGTCATTGATTATGATGCACCTAACGGCTCAGCAAAATAATCTGCAAGCACCGAAAAACATGTAAACAAATATTACGTCCATCGATAAATGTTTTGGGGTGTTTTGTAGTTCGCTTGGCTGACACCGTCTGTATAAATACTGGTCTAGCAAACCCGGGCAATGTATGTCCCATACACCACACATTACCTAGCTGTATCGGCGCAGTCTAGCTATATGATCCATCCAAAACAGGTCCAGGTTAGACTTCCATCTAATATTCACGCCCTTGACTATCTCTCAATCACACTAATAACTTGCTACAAGTTATATGTGCACAGTAATCGATTCATCAATTGTATGTAATGCTTCGGCCCTATTCATCCACCAAGGTATATCCAGTATGTAGACATTTCAGATCACTGATGTAAAATTGTTTCTTTTCAGATAGTTCACAAATGACAGATCTACTACAGACTCTCATAACATGGCGTCTGACGGCTATTATTATGGCTGTTACTATTATAGCCACTTCCGTTTTTGGGGCAGTGGCGCTGTTCAAGCAGGAGATAATTGATGGGTTAGGTGCGGTTAGAGCTTTAACCACTAGCTTTTCAGGCAATGTGATACAAAAACTTAAGAAGACCGCGATCCTCCTTCACTGCGTTGGACTGACTGTGAAACCAAAAAAGCAGGAAACAACTGGACGAGGACACTACGGGCCATAATGGTTGGCAACAGTGCAAAGCATCAGTTTAGTTAACAGAAGAAGAAGACTGCACAATGATATTTAGAAGTGGCCTTTTGTAAAATAATATTTGGGATTTACGCTTGTCATAGTGGTAAAGAAAGAACATGATATCGACTACTAGTTGCAGACTCTATGAGTGTGCTTTCGAATTCTGGATGGGAACCTAACCCAAGCCGTCTGCCGCATTCATCTTGTATGAAATGACCAACAATTATCGGTCGTATTTAAACTAGAATTAAAATATTCAAGATGGATTTGGAAATATTTCTTTTGTTCCAGATATATTTTGACTGAACTCACACACTACTATGGGAAAAAAGCAATCGGAAATCTTCAAACTGACTATACACTTCATTTAAGTATTTGCTGTTCGTAGATTTCAGTAGAAATGTCACCGTACCGAACAGCTGGATCGAACCAGTCAAAATATGGGGCACACAAACTGAACCTCGTCACCAGAAGTGACATGTACACACTATGTTTAAGATCTCTACATCACAACAAGGGGCACACAAACTGAGCCACGTCACAATAAAGGACACACAATCTGAGCAACGTCATAATAAAGGGCACACAATCTGAGCCACGTCACAATAAAGGGTACACAATCTGAGCAACGTCACAATAAGGGACACTCAATCTGAGCCAAGTCACAATAAAGGGCACACAATCTGAGCCACGTCACGATAAGGGACACACAATCTGAGCAACGTCACAATAAAGGGCACACAATCTGGACAACGTCACAATAAAGGGCACACAATCTGAGCCACGTCACAATAAGGGGCATGCTATTTTAATCACGTCACAATGAGGAACGTGCAATCTGAAAGATGTCATAATAGATGGAGAGACAGACAGACAAACAGACAGAAAGACAGACAGACACATATGTGGCATTATATGGTTATACTGTATTAAGTATCATGTCATTTGTACATAAGACGGTGGAGCATTCTCACATTGCCACATGGTACCTTGTCATGAAATATGAATAAAATGCTGTCAGGTTCATGTGGAAATTTCCCATGTTTCTGACATGCAGAGATGATTGGTGGAGATAGGGCGGTGGAGAAATGTGAGGAAAACTGTCCAGGAAAATTTATTGTTTTAGTATATGGGGTCTTTTCACAAAGTGAGTTAATATTTAACGTCACATCGGCAAAATTCCAGCCATATCATGACAGGAACATAACACTGAACTGAAATATATGTATATTATAAAAACCTGTCGACAAAGGACAGTAAAACAACTAGAATATCACAGAAAAGAATGTAAAACTCGTGATTATACCTAAAACAGTTTATCTATAGAGGACAATACAATATAAAAATGGGCTATAGATTGCAAACAACTGAAGGTAGATCACCATACTAGGGACCATGGGACCTTACAGTACCTCTTGCTACCTGCATGAACCCTAGCTGGATTTACATCATCCCTTCAGCCGTGAGCAATTTGGCAAATTTAGCCACACAGCAAAAAGACACTTATTCTACGATTAAAAACGTGGAAAGTTTGAATTTACTTTGAATGTTTGTGGACGTATGTACTCTCTCAGGAGGACAATAGTTTTATAGTACTTCAACCCCGTTTGAGGATACAGCCACTAACAAGCACATTTACGAATTTACACTTCCAATAATATTCAGCACAGTCAAGCAAAACATGCGTGACTGTGATACTTTCATCACAAGGGATACAAAACGGAGGCTCCTCACCTTTAAAAAAATAGTCATGTGTATATCTTGTGTGACCAATACGACATCGTCGCATAATGACCTCTTTAAACCTGGACTGACAACCCAAGTACGTGTAACCAATGTAGGGTTTTATTTCATGTAATGTGTTGATACCTACTTGAGTGTCCCACCTCTTGTGCATGAGATATAAGATCTAATGGTAGCATTATAATCAGTGTAGGGAATAAGAAGTGGTATCACAGATTTGTTGAGTGCTGCTTTAGCAGCAAGGTCATCCAGTGTGTTCCCAGAAATTTCCATGTGGCTGGGTAACCAACAAAAGACCACGTCGTATTGGCCAGTAGCAAGATCATTATACAATACAATTTCGATTAAAAGTGATGTTTACATGATAAGTTTTTAACAGCCTGAAGACAAGAAAGAGAGTCCGAATAGATTATGTATTGTTTATGTTTAGGATGTTTCTGAATATATTTAAGAGCCGTTAATATTGCGTTAGCTTCAACAGTGAAAATAAAGCTATTATCTGGTAATCTAGAACATCTTGTTCTGGAGCCAATGACAATAGCACAAGACACTGCGCCACCGGCCTTGGACCAATCTGTAAATAAGGATTTATAATTGCTATGTTTATGTTTTAATTGATTATATTCTTGTTTATACTGTAATTGATTAGGTTCTGATTTTTAAATGTGCTCAATATTAGGTCCACTTGAGGCCTAACCAAATGCCAAGGAGGAGAAGAAAGAAGACGGGACGGGGCTATATTAGCTAGCTCAATGCTGGCAGCAGAAATAAGTGGTTTTATTCTTAAACCAAGAGGCGGAACAAGAGATGATTTCTTATTGTGTAAATCCTCATACAGAGGTTGGAAAAAACCCAGTTATATTCAGGATTTGACTCATTGGAATACAGTTTTGTTACATACTGTAAAGCTAATTTTATGCGTCGTTGCTCAAGAGATGGTTCATCAGCCTCGACATACAGGTTGTCAACAGGTGAAGTTCGAAAGGAGCCAAGACAAATCAAAGTCTTAGACCTTGATGATAGACAGAATCTAATAGTTTTAAGTTGCTTTTACAGGCTCCAGCATATACGACGGAGCCAAAGTCAAGGTTCGAAAGGACAAGTGATCTATATAGGTGTAGAAGGGTAGCTTGATCACCTCCCCACTTTGAATTAGACACGACTTTCAATAAATAAACTTAAATAAGTTTTTAGGGATTTGATATGTGGAAGAAAAGTTAAATATGAGTCAAGAATCATACCTAAGAACTTGGCCTCCTTGACAACTTTGATGGGAGAGCCAGTTAAAAACAGTTCTTGGCCCTTATGTGATTTACGGCAAAGATGTATGCAATTAGTTTTTGACTTAGAAAATATAAAGCCGTTTTCAAGACACCATTTATCTATTTGGTTTAAACATAACTTCAGTTGCAGTTCAAAAGTATGCATGTTTCTCCCACGACAAGAAATATTAAAATCATCCATAAATAATGATCCATCAACTAAATCGGTTAAAACCTTTGATAAACTGTTGCTCTTGGTGCTAAATAAGGTGACCGACAAAATGCTGCTCTGTGGAACACCCTGATCCTGATTGTAATGGTCAGACAGGGTAGAACCCACTCGGACTTGAAACTGTCTGTCATTTAAAAAGTTGGATATAAATTGAGGTAAACGACCTCGTTATCCAAAGTCAAGTAAATCTTTTAAGATGCCATGTTTCCAGGTTGTGTCATATGTCGTTTTCTAGATCAAAGGGATCTGCATGTTGCATGTTGCATGTTGTTTATTAATTGGAGCGTTTTTTACAAATGATTCCAAACGAACTAAGTGATCAACTGTACTTCTGTTTTTACGGAAACCACATTGAATATCTGTAATTAGGTTATTGGGTTCAAAGTACCAAACAAGTCGATTACTGATCATGCGCTCCATGGTTTTGCAAATGCAACTGGTAAGGGAAACAGGTCGATAGTTCGAAGAATCGGTATGATCACGTCCAGGTTTAGGGATATGGACAATGATAGCATCACGACATGAAGAAGAAAAGTTTCCAGAGGTCCAAATATCATAAAAAATGTTTAAGAGAGTTTCCAAACATGATTCCGGTAAGTGTTTCAGGAGCTGATAATGTATGTGATAGATCATGATAGATCATGATAGATCAAGAGCTGAATATGTTCCCGTGCCAAGATGTAAATATATATATATATATATATATATATATATATATATATATATATATATATATATATATATATATAATAGAACGGTCATTATATAAGCATAAATCGTTATCTGAACAGAACTCTTCCAATAGTTTACCTTTAGTATTAGTAGTTGTACCACCCAAGAGTGGGCTGTGGCCATTCAAATCTCCCATAATAATACATAGATGACGCAGTATGATCACGATCTGAATCTGGTTGACTTTGAGACGTACCAGGAAGTGACTCAGCAGTTGGGGTATATATTGCAGGTCCAAAAGTTTGTGGGGAATCAGTGTTCAGTCACGTCAAATCTGTTTGACAGCCTGAAGTTGATCTGGTTGCTTTATTCGTCGCCTCAGATGATGTCTTAGCTTTTGAAGCATACGTTTCTGTTAATTCAGATCTCTGGACAAGCTGTTTTGCTTCAGAAACGCTAATATTTTGGGCGAATTTGAGTTTGTTTATCTCCATCTCCTACTTCCATATCGGACACTCTTTTGAAAAAGAAGTATGGTCTCCTGAACAGTTAGTACATTATAACTACTGTCACAATCTTCTGTTGTGTGTGTCTTCTCACCACAGTAAGCACACACAACAGACAATGTGCAAGTATTGCCATGCCCATACTTTGGCCACTTGAAACATCTCAATGGATTTAGAATACACGAGTCCACTTTGATATGTCAATAACCAGCCTTTATCGATTTAGGAGCAGTCGGAGTAGAGAAAGAAAACAAATAGGTGCCTGTTTGTTTCATCTCAGGTTACTTAAACTGTCAATTAATTTAGAACAATACCCTGTCCGAAGAAGGAAAACAGCGTTTTTCACAAGGAAACCGCGATAGAGCATTGTCCAGTATTGCCTTGATTGAAATCTCGGAGAAATCTAAAAGCTAAAGTGTCGCTTGTATTATGGCTTGTCAGTCACATTATCAAAAGGCCGAAGGTAAGCCATTTCATAGCATTTGATCCCAAAATAGGTACACTAGCATTCTTGACCTGTAATAATTTTTGTAATGTAAATATGTGAAACCTGTAGAGAGACTCCGTGGTGATATACTGAGGAAACATCATGGTGGAAGCATGGACACAGAAGAAGTTCAAGCATCGTGTCATCACAGTGCCATGGTACACTACGTAACTTCGAGTTCATGAGCCAGTCAATTACATTAACTGCCTTAGCCCTACCCATACATTACCAGCTGGTCACATCAGTAAGTATAAAGAAGACTTATACATATACTAATCTTACCTGGTGGTAACATTCCATGGATATTACGACCTCGTTAATTTACTTGAGTGTGTATGGTAGTTAAGCCTCATAATAAACTCAGGTTTTACTTTCTGTTTGGCTTCTGGCTTAAGGAAGGATCAACTAATTCCTAGAAAGCGTGCAATCAGTATGAAAATAGATAAAGAGAGAATCAACCCAGTTATCATGTAGGGATAAATGATTTGAAGTTACATGCGTGTACAGAAATGTTCACGCATCGAAAAATATAAGGTGCGCTTGGCGATTGTTTATCGAGGACAGGATAAGTCGGCATTGAACTGGAGTTTTCTGTATGCGGAAGCATTTCCTGCTGACCGTGTGTGCTTATTTGTTACTAAAAGACCAGAGCGCATGTGTGCTATTTGCTACTGAAGGCCAAGCTATAGCCTAGTGATTAAAGCCCTCATTTGTGACGCCGAGGACCCGGATTCGAGTTTCCACATGGGTTCAATGTGCGAGTCTATTTCTGGTCTTCCCTTTCGTGATATTCCTGGAATAGTGCTAAAAGTGGCGTAAAACTAACCTCACTCACTCACTCACTCACTCACGCGTTTAAATACAGGATCGTGTTTCTATTTTTTAACGTAAAGGTATGGTCGCGTGTGTTCTGCTTGGTACTAATTTTTCGTAATTGCGTTTATGTCGTCGGGATGGTTATAATATGAATTAAAACCATTTCATAGTCCTCGCCTCCAAGAAAAGGAATGAGGACATCAGTGATATCCTATGTCAGTAAAACCTTTGGCGAGCTTGACCAATGAACTGACTAACAAGTAGTGAACAATAGCCAGTCAGGAGGCAATGGTCTTCGAGTGATCGGATGTCATTTCAAGCTCTCGACTTCCTGTCCCTTTCCGGATTGAGGTTTGAAATCTATTTAACAACATTCTTGATTCAGACACTGTATAAATAAAGGCACACGTGGAAACCGTCAGGGGTAGCTGATGGCTGTTCTTGTATTCTGGGTGAATTACTTTACATGTAGGGTTTACGCTATGCTCTCTCTATATTTCGCCGTCTTCGACGTTTGCCAAAACTGATCTTCAAGCTCTATATGACCAACTCCCGAAGCCCTGTATTAAACCCACTATGGGGTAGTGTAACTACAAACACTAAAGGTAAATTGTTGGAGGACTTTTGTTCTGACAATGATTTATGTATTTATAATACACATATTTACACCCTGGTACAGGGACTTATTCTGCTCTCGACTTGTCATTCACAAATTCAGAACTACTTAATGAATTCGAATGGTCAGTCCACGATGACCTCTGTGGAAGTGACCATTTTCCTACTATATTAAAAGCTGTAACTCCATCTGATGTTCCTTCATCATCAAGGCGGAATTTTAAAAAGGCTAACTGGGCTTTATATGAAACACTGTGTGCTGAAAACCCTAAACCTGAATGTTTTATTGACGTTCCTGATGCTATTAAGTTCTTTTCTGATGAATTGAACTCCATAGCTGATGAGTGTATACCAAATTCCTTTGCAGTTCAACATATTCGAAAACCATGGTTCAACGATGAATGCAAACAAGCTAGGAAGGCAAGGAAAAATGCAGAACATTATTTCCGTCGCTATCCTATGGTGCATAATTTAAATAAATTTAAAATTTCAAATGCTAAAGCACGGCGTACATTTAAACAGAACAAACGCCAATCTTGGCAAAATTATGTGTCTAAAATAAATTCTCGGACACCCATGTCCAAGGTATGGAACATGGTCCAAAAAATTAGAGGTAAAGGTACTAAATCTACTGTCCATCATCTTAAACATGGGGATCAGTTACTTACTGATAAATCAGATATTGCTAATAAACTGGGCGAAACTCTTGCTAAACATTCTTCCTCTTCTAATTATATACCTAAATTTCAGCAGTATCTACAACAAGAAAAGAAAACTATTAACTTCAATTCTGATAATGGGGAAGATTATAATGAAACGGTTTCTATTCATGAACTCCATACTGCTCTTGATCAAACTCGTGACACTGCTACAGGAGCTGATAACATCCATTATCAACTCCTGAAACATTTTTTATGTCTCTCTCCTAAATATTTTTGATGATATTTGGACATCGGGTAAGTTTCCACCTTCATGGTGTGACGCCATAGTAGTACCAATACCTAAACCTGGACGTGATCATACGGATCCATCCAATTATCGTCCGATTTCATTAACTAGCTGTGTTTGCAAAACCATGGAACGCATGATAAATAATCGACTTGTTTGGTACTTGGAAACAAATAATCTCATAACAGATATACAGTGTGCTTTCCGTAAAAACAGAAGTACTGTCGACCACTTAGTGCGACTGGAATCATTTGTTAAAAACGCTCCAATTAATAAACAACACGCTGTGTCTATCTTTTTTTATCTCGAAAAAGCATATGACACAACCTGGAAATATGGCATTCTGAGAGATTTACTTGACTTTGGCTTGCGAGGTCGTTTGCCTGAATTTATTGCCAACTTTTTAATTGACAAACAATTCCAGGTCCTCGTGGGTTCTACCCTGTCTGATCATTACAATCAGGATCAGTGTGTTCCACAAGGCAGTATTTTGTCTGTCACTCTTTTTAGCATCAAGATCAACAGTTTATCAAAAGTTTTAAACGATTCAATTGATGGATCGTTATTTGTGGATGATTTTGATATTTCTTCTCGAGGTAAAAATATGCATACCATTGACCGCAATTGCAGTTGTGTTTAAATAAGATTAATAAATGGTGTCTTGAAAACGGCTGTACATTTTCCAAATCGAAGACTAACTGCATACATGTTTGTCGTAAAAACAAACCACATAAAGACCCTGAACTGTCTCTAGATGGGACGCCCATTAAAGTTGTGGAGGAAGCCAAATTCTTGGGTCTAATCTTTGATTCACATTTAACGTTTTTACCACATATTAAATCACTTAAAACTAAATGCCTGAAAGCACTTCGTTCTAAACTTGATTATGGCTCCATCGTCTATGGTGGAGCCTGCAAAAGCAATCTTAAACTTCTTGATCCTGTCCATCACCAAGGTCTAAGACTTTGTCTAGGGTCCTTCAGAACTTCACCTATTGAGAGTCTTTACGTTGAGGCCGATGAACCATATCTTGCACAACGCCGTATCAAAGTATCTTTACGATATATCACAAAACTATACTCTAACGAATCTAACCCTGCATATAACTCTGTTTTCAATCCTCTTTATTAGGATTTATATAGCAAAAAGTCTTCTCTTGTTCCACCTCTTAGGCTCAGAATAAAGTCGTTTATTGCTGCTGCCGGTATTGAGTTGGACAATATAGCTCCCTTCCGTTTTCTTTCCTCTCCCCCTTGGCAGTTGGTTAGGCCACAGGTTGACCTAACATTAACTACATTTAAACAATCAGAAACGAATGAATTACAGTATAAACAAGTATATCATCAACTGAAACATACATGTAACAATTACAAATCCTTATTTACAGATGGATCCAAGGACGGTGGCGCAGTTGCCTGTGCCACTGTCATTGGATCCAGAACAATATCTTCTAGATTACCAGACAATAGTTCTATTTTTACAGCTGAAGCTAACGGCATATTAACAGCTCTTAAATATATTCAAAGACACCCGAAACGTAAACAGTATACACTATATTCCGACTCTCTTTCTTGCCTTCATGCTATTAAATATATTTCTTGTAAACATCCACTTTTAATTGAAATTATTGAACTGTATAATACTCTTTCTACTGGCCAATACGACATCGTCTTTTGTTGGTTACCCAGTCTCGTACGTATTTCTGGGAATGTGGTGGCCGATCTTGCTGCAAAGGCAGCACTCAACAAATCTGTGACACCACTTCTTCTTCCATTTTCAGATTACAAAGCTTGCATTAGAACGTATATCCGTGATCAGATGCTGAAGAAGTGGGGCACTAGAGTATGTATCAATAAATTACATGAAATAAAACCGTATATTGGATACACCTACTTGGGTGTCAGTCCAGATTTGAGGAGGTCATCATGCGACGATGTCGTATTGGCCACACAAGATAAACACATAAATATTTGCTTAAAGGTGAGGATCCTCCGTTTTGTATCCCTTGCATATCCTGCTTGACTGTGTTGAGTATTCCACCACAAGGGATCAGTATTGTAATTCACAAAGGATCTTTTTAATAACACAAGCTCTCATTTAATCATTGCATTTTTAAAAGAATTAGATTTATTGACTGAATTGTAAATAGATAAACATTTTATTATTGGAAGTTTAAATTCATAACTGTGCTTGTTAGTGGCTGTATCCTCAAACCTGGTTGAAGTACCGTAAAACTATTGTCCTCCTGAGAGGGTACGTAAGTCCACAAACATTCAAAGTAAATTCAAACTTTCCACGTGTTTAATCGTAGCATAAGTGTCTTTTTATTTGCATTGCTAGATTTCCCAAATTGCTGACGGCTGAGGGGATGATGTAAATCCATCTAGGGTCCATGCAGGTAGCAAAGGTGCTGTAAGTCCCCATGGTCCTTAGTATGGTGATCTACCTTCAGTTGTTAGCAATCTATAGCCCATTTCTATCTTGTCTTGTCCTCTATAGATAAATTGTTTTAGGTATAGTTACTAGTTTTATATTCTCATCTGTGATATTTTAGTTGTTTTACTGTCCCTCTTTGACAGGTTTTATAATAGATATATATTTCATTTCAGTATTAAATGTTCTCGTCACGATATGGCTGAGATATTGCCGATGTGACGTTAAATATTAACTCACTCACTCACTCACTGCATTCTGGGTTGAAATAGAATGCACTTCAGACAGTTCCTCCCCTTGTAAAGCAAACGGTTATCAATATAGTGTAGCTTGTTGTTCGAGTTATCTGGAGAATATTTTGTGGGGAATAACCCGGTGAGTTTTATAATAAACACACAAACACACACTTCCTGACGCACTCAGAGGAGTGTCATGGTAACTGTATCCAGTGATGAATATTATTATTGGAATATGTTTGCTGTAACCCGGAGGGTTGAACGGATTTTGCATAGCCATTTTGAACGTTTTAATATGGCACCTGGGTGACCAAATAAACACCTGTGTCACCTCGTTTGTGATGACCTTTTGCTATGCACAGGGTCTAATGGGGATTTCAAAGGGAGATTTGGTTGACCTCATCAAGGTAACGTGACGCCATGGAGCAGATATTCAATATAACACCCTACTATACAGTCACCTGTCATTCTCATCTCAATCGCCAGAGAGAACGTACGCATCTTATACTCTTGACTCTACTGGTGGTTGTTTACCTTGAAGATGGAAGCCGTTCACCGTGAGATTCTGAGGAAACATTATTCTGGACTAATGACTTGTATATAGCATGTAGAACAGGTGATTGACAAACTGGTACAGTTTGGTGCGCTTACCATCTTCCTGAAAGCGTATGTTGTTGAACAACCACGGACACCTTTTTTAGCTTTATTAGATATCCTTCCTAGACGGGGACCTCAAGTTTTTTCTCCCTCTTCTTCAAAGCACTGTGATGATGGATACCTATGTGTGGACAGTATCCCTCTCAAACCTCAAACACCGTTCCAAGAACGGTTTCAGTCTTGCCAATGCAGTCCTAGTCACATGGCCCAGGCAGGATTTGCTCAGAGAGGATGCTTGCACGTGTTTTCAATGTGGTGTCGTTCTCAAGAACTGGGAAGTTTGTGATGATCTTTGGATAGAACATGAAAAGTGGTCACCAGACTATCCCTATTTGGCCCTGATGGGTGTACCTCAGAAAGAGCCGACCCGCTGGGGTAGTCACGTGGATTTGTACCGTGTAATGTAAAATACTGTTTGTTTTTGAATATTGGAAAATACATGAATAGAGCCTATCTGTATTAGTAGTCTGAGTATAAATAGAGGCTAGGTATGTTGAAACGTTACTATTTTTAAGGTTCATCTTAATGTTTCAAGACGATGCGGAGATTCGGCAAGACATCTTAGAAATGAACAGGGAACAGATTCTTGCTGTCAATGATATTATCAATAGATCACAAAAGGGAAGATTACCCGTGACTAGGTAATAAAGACGTCGTTTCCTGAGGGAAGATGATAGAAATAAGTATCTAGCAGTGGTTACGAAGATCAGTTCACCCTCTGTGGACGACAGACAGTATTTTTAAGAGACTTTCCTCCAGTTACATGCCTATCGTAGCATTTGTTTTGACATCACACTTGGTCAATGTACTTAGAGATGAGACTATTCCAAATGCTTGGTTGTTAAATGGAGCATTGGCCTAGTCCATTTGCTACGGATTAGTTTGTCATTCATTCATGGCAATGCAAGACACAAAATGTTGGTGGTGCTGAAAGCTATACCAAGCCATGAAAGGTCAATTAAGATATATAAAGAGCCACGACGGTAATCTAGCTCCATCAAGTCGAGGACCAGTGACGGTGACACAATTCCTCGAGTCGCTCACGTGTTCATCATGAACAAGCACAATACAAACTACATGTATTCCTACCTGATGCTGAAAATTGGACCACCCTTTACGTGCTCGGGGCTGGAGAGAAAGGAGATCCTTATCATTCTATAATGGGTGGAGGGGAAAAATCTGCCATGATGTCCGTGGATCGATATTTGGAACTTTATGATGCAGAGTGGAAGAAAGATAAACAGTACACACACAAAACTTCCAGTAAATCATTATTCATCTATGTTCGATTTCCATTTTTGTGGAAGTCGATTTGGCTGAGCAAGTAAGGCGGGTTCGAATTCCGAATGGGACTCAACTAAAAACTCCTAGAATTGTAACTTTATTACGAAAGTGTAATCCCTGATATGACACAAGTTAAATCTGACAACGTTGTCATACTCGTGACGATTAAATATGTCCTCTTTAGGAGAGTAAGAAGCATACTTACAGGATATTAAACGAGCTTCCCCTTTCATATCAAGTTTATGTCCCGAGTGAAATAATTTTGATTTGTCACGAGCTTTCATGAGGGACATAAATTTGATATGAAAGGGGAACGAGTTTTGTATCCTATTTATTACCCACGTTCTAAAAAGTGAAAATATCGTTACAATAAAGCAATGCTTTGCTTTCCTATACTATATAGAACCATCTAACGCGGATTAATACATCATATTGGTGATTGGAATGTGAACCGCTTCACTCCAGGAAAACGTACGCTGCATAGAGGCAATGTATTTCCCATAGGGCGCCAAATCACAAGAAAATAAACAAATTAAGACAAATCAATCGTATTGAAAATTTAATTTCCCTTTTCAGTTGAGGATTAATGTAATTCATCAAAACACTTGCGAGGTGTAAATATTTTGAACTTGACTACGTGACCTAAATCTTTCCTGAACGTCAATCGGCCATCACTGTCATGTTGAGAAGTGTTCCCCAAGAAGAAGATTCTAGGGAGCATTTAATTAGGAGTGGCAAACTCAACAGCACAGATGAATGTGAATAACAGGGGACTGTATGTCTCAAATAGTTGAGCTTAATGTTCTTCACTGGAGGACGAGTTACTGTAAATAATTCGGCGACGCTTTCCGCAGGATGCCAGTGACGCCTTCTCATCTCGGCTTGAAATTCCCACTTATCGAGATTCGATGTTTATGTTGAAAACTCCACCGAAAATTGGGTCTGAAAACACAGCTTACAACCTCGAACGAAGACGATTTCAAGCCTTTTGTGTTCAGATTCTTGGAAGTGCTTTTGACACCTACATAAGAAACCACGGGAGGCATGGCATATGTTTGTGCGGGAGGACGCGAATGGATGCGGTTAACAGTGGCAGTGATAGAGATTCAAGGGCGCCGCTCGTCTTTGATGTTGTGTGTTACTGTGCAGTCCTGACAACATACACGCAGAAGGTATTCAATCTCTTGATAACATTCACAACTCTTCCAACCAACTGTCCGTCAGTTTTGCCGAAATCAATATAGCTTTTACGGGCGACGCCATATTTGTTTACACTCATGATAGGCCATATCTAGACGTATTTGTTTCCGTATTTTCATAGATTGTTTTCTTTTCGTTTTTATTACAGAAACTTGAGTTATCATAGAATTGAAATAATGCTAGTAACCACACTAAATGAAATAAATTTTATCTAATTCCATAGAAGTGTTTTCGTTTTACATGCTTTCAGGTGTGAAAACTTGAATGAAAATCATGAATGGAATGAATGATGAAAGTAGTACCAGTAATGTCAAAGTTCACGCATTAACCAATCAAATCACTTTGTTATGAACCACCTTTACGAAGTACCACGTGGGTAATAAATGAAAATTATATGATGATATTACAACTACATAAAAGTGTTCATCATCATCATCATCATTATCTTCTTCTTCTTCTTCTGATCTCCATATCGCTTCCTGTTTCTTGCCAAAGTGTGCTTTTATCTATTCAGTCAATTGATGACTTTGTTTATTAACACTGCAACATGCAATATATGGAGGAACGCGGGAAAAACTATCCAGGTTAATTTTGTGTTACTGTATCGGGGTCCTTTCACAGGTTAAAGCGTTAGGGTGATCGTAAGTCACTAAGGTGATCGTAAGTCACTAAAGTACCCCTTGTGCAATGTTAAAGAATGGGAGTTAAAGTTAATATTAGTAAAAGTTGTTTCGTGAACAGCAAAACATCCATACAAATTTATCAGCGACTAATTTGGTTACTATATATAGCTAGTTTATTTGACTTCGTCTTTCTCTATCACCATAAATAATATATTGTCGACATCAAACTATATTTAGTCAGCCTCTGCATAATTGTTTTATCGTGTCTGTGAACAAAACCTTAGTCATCTTCATGATCAAGAAAAGTAACTCGTTTCTCCCAGTCGGGATGTAGTACTGAATGATTAGATCTACTCCTGCACAGCCGGAAGAATAGTTGCGATTGTGCCATAGTTAAACAAAACAAAATACTTATTGACCCTTAATTTGCCGTATATGAATATGAATCCCGACAGGAAATCTTGTTGAAGAAAATCCACTTCGACTTTTACGTGTTTTACATGGATGACAATAACCACGTGACAATGACCAATCTATTTGTTTCGAAATGCTTATGGATCAGTGACATATGACGGAATTAACCTTCTGTGTTGTGACTGGATAACTGTGATCACGTGGCGCAGATATTCAAGATTAATCTTGTCACGTTGCCTGAATGATTGTTGTATATAAGTTTTCATGTGATGATGTCGCATTCGCCATCCTAGATATACTCGCGAATATTTATTGAAAGGCGATGATCCTCCATTTTGTATTTCCCTTGTGATGAAAGAACCACGGCCAAGCTTGTCTTGTTTGACTGTGTTGAACATTCCATCACAAATATTTCAAATCAAGAACTGTAAAGGATCTGTTTAACAATGTAAATGTAAGTATTACATTTGTTAAATAAATAACTATTTTATTATTGGTAGTTTGGATTAGTAACTTAGAGGTTGTTAGTGGCCGTACCCTCTACCTGTTTTAATTATAGTGTTTTTTGTCACGTCAGTTTTGACTACATTTGACCACTATCGGGAGCTGCTGAAGAGTTGATATAAATCCAACTAGGGTCCATGCTGGTAGCAAAGGTACTGTAAGGCCCTTGGTCCTAGTATGGTGATCTAAATATTTACCTTCATGTTGTTGGCGATGTATAGCCAGTTTAGTGTACTGTCCAAATAGTTATATCAGTTTTAACTTTCTATAGTTTAGTTGTAATTGTGTCATTCTAGTCTTTGAAGGGCATTTAGAAGTGAAATACATAAGAATGAAGATTTTATGGAAATCCACTTCTTTATTATTATCACCCACCTGATGAAGGTGTAAGCATTAACTCCGAAACGTTGTGTTCTCATAATAAATAAGTTGATATTCATAAAATCTCCATTCTTGTGTGTCATTCTAGTTGTTTGACTGTCCCTTGACTATAGGTTCTTTATATTATATTTAATTTACATTACATATAATATCATTTCAATGTCAAATATGTTTTCGTCATATGGCTGTTATATTGCCGATGTGACGTTAAATATTAAGACATTCACCCGCTCGCTCACTCACTATAAGGTTAATTACAGAGCATGACATAACACTTATGGACCTTTGTGAAAACATTATAGTAGTTACAAAACTGGGTCCACTTGCACAAAGCAATCTTAGCGCTACGACTATCTTAAGCCTGTGTTGAAGAATGGGAGTTACAATCATTGTAGCGCTAAGATCGCTTCGTGCAAGTCAGCCCTGTTGTTTCCGTAACGCTATCATGTGATTTCATCAACGTGCACATATGGCCAGCATAGGCTGATCCAGTTAGGGTGGGGGTGGTGGTAGTGGTTCAGGGGTGGGCGTCCCCTACGTTTTTGTCCCGAAAGTGCTTTAAATGACCATTGAAACACTTGTGAAAACGGGTGAAAGTGTACTATGCATCCTCCCACCTTCCACCAGCTGATTTCGACTAAACACGTGTGACATGTAAATGCCCGTGTAGGTCCAGGGTACAGTAAGTCTTCAGCAAACCATGCTTGCCACGAAAGGCGATTATGCTTGTCGTAAGAGGGATCGGGTGGTCAAGTTCCTTGACGCGTGTCATCGTTTCCCAATTTCACAGATCGATACTCATGCCGTTGTTCACTGGGAGGTCATACAGCTGGAATGCTGCTAGTGACTGACTGACATGTACAACAGCAATTCCTTGAGCTGGCTCAACACAACTTTCGCGCCCTGTCTCGCAACTGGAAAGTCCCTATTCTAAATGTAGAAGCAGCCTAGCGCGGTTAACCGCGCAAGGAAGGAAACATTTTTTTCTCGCTTCTAATGAAATTACTTTGTGAATATAACAGTTTCGAGAGTTATCTTATTGTGACTGTGCTGTGTTATGATGGCATTGATGAAACCAACACACGAATGAATGAATGACTGACTGACTGACTGACTGAATAAATGTATGCAGAGAGACATACCAGTGGAAGCCTTCAGGCAACAAACACACAAATTAATTGGTTGGTTTGCCTTACTCGTGTCAGGTAAGCACTTACAATAATGCATTGCGCATTGTACAACGTTTTGAAACCTTGAATTTATTAAAATGTTCTTTTCAACTGGCTAGTATCTGCATTTAATATTTTCGTCTGACGTATATGTATTATAATACAAGTTATTTGTTATGTAACCATTAACCAAGAGAAAAAAACACAGCTCTCATTCCTAAAGAAAACCACACACAGTCACACTCTGTCTGACCGTCAGGATCTATCACCACTAAGGCCACAGAGACATCGACATCAATGGCGTCGTTGTCGTTTAGACTGGCCACATTTTCTAGACTTGGATTTTCCTGGATATATTTGCTTCAAGGTTTTTATAATTCTCTATACACAGGTAAACGTGGTTTGATGTACAACGTTGTTTTATTTGTATCCGAGCTTGTCAGTTTGATTCTGACAAACGCACTATGGTTAGGAAACAGAGACCCCAGGGAAGCAACTCTACGCGATGAATAAGTCAGTGTCCGGACTATCCCGGGTACAAGCATTAAATGGCATTAACACGAGCAGCAAAGGGTAAACCATGTTGTCTGATACACAAACACAACTGACATTATTAAATCTGTATTGCAGATACCATGGTAACTGAGCAAGATAGAGTTTAAGCCGAAACTATCTGATGCAGCAAATGACCGTTGGAATACAGGCGCATGTCGAAAACTGCTTCCATTCAAATATGAGCACAATCTTCCAAGGTAATTAGGAAACTAACACCACACAACTAACCAGCCAGTCTGTGTTCACTGAGTAGCACAGCGTTCACAGTTTTCGTTTTGTGAATGACATTCCATTTGATAAGAAATATGAGTGAGTGTCATGTGACTGCACATCACGTGATAACTGGGGAGTACATGTCCCGGCTATGCCAAACATGAGTCATCTTGAAAGGTTTAGAAGTACTGACATCCACGACTTTGGCTAGAATTCAAATAAACATTCTCTTTCGAGGGCACGGTGTGTGTGATTACCTCAACATGTCACTGGTTTTAGGAAACATTTGAAATAATTCTGTAAATAAATATAACATGTACTTCTAAAGCGCTTAATTCCATCCCCAAGCGCAATGCTCAAACAACATAGAAATAGACAGTTCATTAGTACCCCTGGTAACCCAAGCTGTGAGGCTTATGAGGGCTTATCCTACCGGATACAAATTTCAAATTTAAAAGAAAGAGGATTCAGTGTAAAAGTCATACCCTCGTCCATTGTCACCCCAACCCCGAAGAGAAACAGACAGCTGAAACAAGCTATTCATGTAATCGTTAACGGAAGCGTCCATATAATGTCCATGTATGGTGTGACGGAAGATACACGTACGTGCTCCCATTCCGTGTGTCGGACGTCACTTTAAGTACTTGCTGAGTTTCTGTCTCATCAACGTCTTGTATGTGTGGCAAGCACTTTCCGTGGGACAGTAAATGTTTACTCTTTTCGTGAACCCTTTTTTTTCCAGATAATTCCAGCACTCTAGTCTTACATAGCGTATCTTAATTCCGTTGATCCATGTTCTTGCCGTTGATCACTGTCCAGATTCGATTATTTACAGACCACCGTGCAGACCTCCGATCATATGTTCTTTCCTTCCGATGCGGCGTAAAACTAAACTCACTCACTCTTCCCTCGTATGACGGTTACGTGTACTGTAAATGTTTCTAAGGAAATTACCAATTTCAGATACTGAAGATGTTAATGAACAGCAAAGCGTTGACGCTAGAGTTGTAACGTATCCATTTCAGTTCAGTTCCTCGTGAGCTGTAAGTAGAATCCACAAAACCCTTTCCACATACAGAAGAAATGTCGACCACAGTCGACTAACAATCTTTGTATAATGAGGATATGTTTTGTGAGAAGTTTTACAGCTGTAGGATGTTGTCGAGTCTGGACCAGACTATCCGATGAGTCCGCGAAAAGGCGTACCCCCCTCATTAAAATATTCCAAATCTAGTCAGTGAACCAGAATACTTCGGTAAACTACATAACAATACAATACAGTACAATACAATACAATAACAAGATTCGGATAACGAGGCCATTGCGTAACTACTTTGTAGGGGATTCCCCTTCGATGTGTTAGGCATACATGTTTCGGGCCCGCAGGGTTTGTTTTGATGGAAATTTCCACGGTAAGGTAAAAAGTACTGGCGGTTTCATAATGGCTCGGGTGGAATGGAAATTTACTCGTGTAAATATTTCACCATGCATTGATCAAGTGATTTACAGTGCAGGAAGACACTGTCGTCCATGTTGGAATGCACATTATACGTGGCTGTAACAACAGACACAGAGAAATAAAGAAGAGTACCAACAGAAAATGTCATGATGCCATCATAATTTATTCTGTACCTTAATTATTCCCAAGGATCTGGAGTGTAGTATGCGCATTATGGCACATGACATTTATATGTATGAATAGTTGACGTTATGAGCGAAAATAGAATTTTCATTGAGAAACCGAAAATAAAACCACGAAGAAAATGGTGCTTCATACCACGGTTTTAATTCTTCTGTCTGTTCTGGAGAGAATAGCATGTATTAAAGGTAATCACGTACTTTCAAGAATAAATTTGTAAATCCGGAAACCGTAGTTACGCAGTAACGCGTAGTCTCTAACTTGAGAAGCTATATGTGTGACTGATTCTTGCAGGTCATTCCTGCTTGACAACTGTACAAGAATCTGCATCGAAACGTCGCACCCTTGTAATAAAGAAGTTGTTCATAATATTCATAAAGTTTGTCAGTTTTGTTCTGTCCAGATTTTAAAATGCCAAGTTACATGTAGTCATTGTTATATTAATATGAGCTGTGGTGTTTGCAAGGAAGCAAGGCTTCACCAGACTACATTACGTATCTGTAAGCAGTGCTAGCGTGTGGAACTCTTAATCATTTGGAGAGTGACGAAATAACAGATACATCACTGTTCACCACCACAGACCTCATAATAACTGTAATCATATTTAATAACTGTTACGTATTTGCGTTGCTTTTGAATGAAAATCAATCCATAATTTGACAATCGGAGCTCAATAAAATATTGACACATTTTTATGGACAGTTGTTCTGATTCCTTATCATTCCGTCGGTCCAAAGTTTCACTATTGTTTTGCTATTATTTTTCATAATGGTATGGATTATGACATAAAATGTTCCAGACTGTCCCCGAGACTCCTACTACAGCAGTGACTCCAACAGATGTGAAAGCTGTGCAGAACTATGCCACCAGGCTACGGTCAGAAAAACTGAGAGTACATGTCGAAGACTGTGTCCCGGTGAGAGGTCTCACGGCATCCAACATCCTAACATGGATCTTAAATTAAAAGTGCAATCATAACCGTGTTCATTAAAACACATCCACCACTATATTATCACATGTATTTTATAGGTGAAGAGACTAACATACTGGATGTGTATATTGATAGTAACATGACATTCGTTATGAACGTGGAATATGGTATGTTTATTCAATAATCGTGGGATAACTCAAAATACAAGACAGTTTTGGAGTGAGTGAGTTAACATCACATCACATTATCAATATTTCAGGATATATGGTGACTATCAACATATCGTTATTGTAACAATCGTTTGTTGATGTCTTTCAATACAATGGGTGCCGACCTCAAAGTTTCCCAGCCGCGAGCTGGAATTCGAACCACTGACCTTTTGGTCCAAAGTTGGACGCCTTGTCCACATGACCAAACCCGTCAGCAAGCAGGCAAGGTAAGGATGTCATGTGTGGGATGACTCCACTGTCCGCACTGTGCTCTCTGCCTGTTTACCAGTTTTAGCAGAATGTTTGGTTCTTCAGAGGTAATAAGGTAACAGATAGTGTTTGTGTTTGTAGTTGAGGACACAGAAATCACAAAGACGTCCCTGGCAGTGAAAAAAGTATCTCATGGCAACAACACGTCGTCAGTGAACACATCCGACTCAACTGAGGACCGGTTACGACACACACTGGTCGACATTCAAGGTAATCTGACAATAAATTGGAAGTAATTCTATTTATTAATTCGGCAGATAATATCGTCGATACCGAATATTTGACTTGGGACCTCGCCGAAACCTGAGCCTCCTGATGTGTGGGTCTTAGGAATTGACGGAGTGTTACTGTGTAAGACGTATGTGCATGTACACACTCTGATTTCCATAAAATAACTTTTAGCATTTCACTGACAGTTCTGAGTGTTTTCGTCATCGTATCTGAAAAGGGTAGCGCAACACACCAAGGGAACCAGTCTGATGTAAACATGTGCTTGGAAGCTGGTTTTACATAGTGACATAATAATCATCATAATCATGTCTGCGACCAAACCGGACTTCGTCTGTCGACATACTCTGACGCAACACAGTCGCTTTAGCCACAGTATGGCTGAAAGACTGCCACCTGGTATCTATCCCTATTTGTTCACAGAATTATGGGTTGAAAAAAAGGGTTTCAACCGCCTTTCTGAAATATGTATACCTGACCATGTTCATGGACACAAGACATGTCTTCTACACGCTGTTGTATGACAAGTATGTGTTCATGATTCATAAGGAAAACACCAAACAACTGAACCACATATGGATGAATGTAGACACGAGAGATTAAAAGCGGAGTAAAATCGTTAAAATCATTCCTCTACTCTTTCAGTCAGTTGACTGTGTATCCTAGTTACTTATAATTGTACCATAAATTCCAGTTACCAAGTACATGGCGTGTTCGTTAATGATGCTGTTGATTATGTGCTGTATATCGGCCGTACTTCTAATGTCTGAAAGATGTCCGTCTCGCTACTGCTGTAAACGAAGAGCACTTTGCTTGGAGTGCAACAGGACCAGAGGTAGGGTTTGATTACCACATAGCATATAGTAACCGTTACTCAGTTGTCCAGTTATTTATGACATGTGTCCATTAAGAAAGATATGGGTTAATAAGTAATGGGAATATATATGATTCATCACCACAGCATTTACTATTTGGAATCACTGAGAATATCAAAGACCTTATTGGCGGTTCTGGAAGGTAAGGTGGTAATTCTGAGAGCCCTCTTAGGCAGTTCAGGGAACAAATGTACATATGAAATATTATACAGTGAATTTAATGAGGGTGGCTAACAGCCTGTCAGGTGACTCCCAGTGGTTCAAGCATGTAGATTTTGAGGCGTGATGGTCTCGGTCGATCTGAACAATGCTTCCTGTTCTGACTCACAGACCTGACCATTGTGCAACACAGAAAGTGTACGAGGTGAAATCATTTCATAATTCTGAATCTAGTGAAAACATTTGTATCTCTCCACTTGATATTACTGTTCTGGGAATTACGAAAATACAAGGCAAATATGCGGATCTCACTAATGTTATGCCGCACTGCGTCTGATGTACAAAGGTGTTCGACTCCCTATTTTTCCTAGTGCATTTGGTTTAGAACCTTCCAATCTGGTGATTGACACTGGAGGAGAACCCGGATGAACCGAAACAACTTTGACGGATTTATCTGTATTGAAAATATATTTTACTTGAGTGTATTATGCAAAGTCTCAATTTTTAATGCATGTACGTTAGCTAAGGGTGCCTAAAGACAGAAGTCATGCGCATGTATTTTGTTTCTAAATATATATTTATTTTGTTTCTAAATATATATAATATATTTAAACGTGTTCTTTCAGAAATCGAGAAAGTGAGTGCCAGAAGCACTGTGATGGCGGGACACTGTCAGTGCTGATTCCCAAGGGACCCGGGGCAGAAGAGGATCCATATTCTCAACTGACGGCGGGGTCAATGAGACCTGATTGTGCGGATCGTTGATTATGCGTATACATATAGACTGTTTCTGACACCGGCTTTGATCCATACTAACTCACTCATTCACTGGATGTAGAACCCATCCTCCTGTCCCACCTAACGCTAAACCACGTTCACTTTCGAAGTCAATCTGAAAGTTATCTGACTAAATTGTATCAGAAAACGTTTGATGGGGAAACATCATTTTTTGAGACATATACGCAGGACATTTAACGGTTCCAGTGGAAATTTACATACACAACAGACTAGCATTACATAGACTTATGCCTTTACTTACAGTGCAACTATCTCCTATTGTCTCTCACATAAAACTTACGGTCTTTCCCGAAAATCGAATACCAGTTACATGTACTGGGAATGAAAATGAAAAAAAAAACATTCATTCAATTAACTCTCCAATCGCCACAAAGTTCCAGTGCACCGACTGACCCAGTTCAGTGAGTCAGTTGGCCTATTTCCATGAACATACTCACTATGGCTGCTTGTAACGTGAATATTGTGTCCATCTGTCTTCATCGGTACAACATATGGTGTGATCATGCCATCTAGTTAAAAAAACACTGCATATTATATGGTACACAATCCATTTTCCGGTACCATTTACGGCAGCGGATTTAGAACAAACAAGTATATTGTTTGCCGATGAAAAGAAGCCAAAAGACATCATTCGATGCAACGCAGGAAACACAGATCGGGTTTTTTTGTTTTGTTTTGTTTTGAAACCATTTTGTGTCGTTTTGTGAACAGTAACTCACCACTTCTTGACAACGACATTAGTATCTATGTCGAAACGTCGCACTCACTGAATAAAAGAAGTTATATATCCATGAATCATAGTCCTCATTCTTCATCTACTCAACTTCTAGAATGCCAATCAGAGAAGTAACTCATAGTTTATTCCGCAAACTCTTGCTTCAGAAACACTGCCTGCATCAAGCTCCCAGTGCTATGTATTTGTTACCCTTGTTTTTGAAAAGACAACATTTGTTCGCACTGAAATTTCTCGTTGAATAGTCTTCACCTCATACAGAATAATTTTGTACCATAACTTGGGGTTGACGCTGTTGAAATCGATAATTTTCAGCACTGCACCTCTGTATTAATGGCTTAAACCTACCCTGATATAATCATGGTGAACATCTTGAAGTAAAAATATCTGATTACATTTTAGATCTCCTGTATCATTTATAACAAGTCCGACGGGATTCACAAAATGCATCTTCGTCTTTCACTTAAAGGATGAATTTAATTATCTTTTGCGTTTCGTGTGTTAGTTGACTAATAAAGGTAACAAAAACAGCAAATTACCAATGGAGAGGAAAGACGGCTTTTGTGTCCCTAGTAAATTCCTTTTGTCAAGGCTCTCGTCAGTTACGAACGTGAATGAAAAATAATCCGTCTTTCTTAGTCACTCGTAAATTTTTGTCTATTGACAAGTGTAATGTGAGGCATGTTCTGTTACTAACACCATATGACTTAGGAGATAAACATCATGTGTTGGCAAGTGTTATTGAGTTTTATTGAGTATTTGCAGCACGGGAATACATCTGAAACCGACGTGCGAATACATGTAGTTTCCGGGAATCAAATACCATTTGATCATGTTTTTCAACCAATCAGATTACAGAACACAGTGAGTTTTGGGTTACAATGTGCTAGAGTCTGAGTCAGAAGCAGGGGTTAATGACGAAACACCAGATTTACCACCAACAGGGAAATGACAACAGGGAACTAGAAATCAGTTTAAGAGTAATCCCACTTGTAGCCTCGTCATTAGACGATGCTGGTATGTACATCAAACAGTTACACTGCAACTGCTATGTTACATCTTAATTGGAAATGGTTGTACAAGTAGTTTCATAATTGTCATCCTTTGATCTAGCAGGTAGGTAGTGTGAAACAGATATTCTGGATCTGTGATAACACATCTCAGAAGTGCCTGTACATGTGGTTTTTTTAATGATTATCATTATTTGATCTAGTAGGTAGGTAGGGTGAAACAGATAGTCTGGATCTGTGATAACACATCTCAGAAGTGCCTGTACATGTGGTTTTTTTAAATGATTATCATCATTTGATCTAGCAGGTAGGTAGGGTGAAACAGATAGTCTGGATCTGTGATAACACATCTCAGAAGTGGCTGTACAGGTGTTTTTTTCTCACCCTTTGATCTAGCAGATAGCTAGTGTGAAACAGATACTCTGGATGTGTGAATACACATCTAAGAATGGCTGTACAGGTGATTTCATGATTGTCATCAGTGGACCTTACAATTGCGTACAGTGAAACAGTTACTCTGCATGTGATGCCGTGTGATCTGTGTACCAAAAATAACATCGCATCACTCATGTTTAACTACCTAGAGACCGGTGAACAACAAGTTAACATTGATTCCAGAAATACATCTCTGTCTATGACAAATCAACTCACAAGACCACACATTCCTGTCTTGTCATGCTCCTTGGCACTCTCGGGGACAGAAAAGTCGACGTGTGGAGGTTGGGGATATACCTGTGATTGTTCACTCAAGCTCCTCCTGCCTAGGTGGGGAAACAGGACATGATGTCTTTACTGTTAAGGTGTCCTGAATGTGAAGATTCGGAGGTAGGTCAATCCTTGACTGGGTTGTACAAGTGACAGAACTATATAGCTATCATGCAACACCTATGTTTGAGGAGGATACGGAACCTTCGTGGCAGATCCAGTGATCGTCGTCAGTTAAGATTGGTGAAGATAGTTAATTTTTTCTACTTCTAAAAGAGATATGTCGGGATCTATACCCCTTGATGCATTTCAGTGTTTGGGGTGTAAATGTAAATGTGAAGATTATGTTTGCAATAACATAGGTAGGTATCATAGTTTTGTCCGTTTCAAAGAAGGCCCACTAATGAATATATTTACATGTTATATAGCTCGAATGATAACAAAAGTTGCTCATTGTAAGTATGAAAATTTTAAAATAGGGCCACAAAGAACACAGACATTACAAGGTATATGTATATGTATATGTGTGTATATGTATATGTAATTGTATGAGTGTTTATGTGTATATGTATATGTGTGTATGTATATATGTACATGTATATGTATATATATGTGCATGTATGTGTGTGCATGTGTGTATGTATGTGTATGTGTATGTGTATGTACATGCATATGTAACTGGATGTGTATGCGTATGTGTATGTGTATGTACAAGCATATGTAACTGGATGTGTATGCGTATGTGTATGTGTATGTACAAGCATATGTATGTGTATGTGTATGTGTACATGTATGTATATATGTACATGTATGTATATATGTACATGTGTGTGTATGTGTATGTGTATGTGTACATGTATGTATATATGTACATGTGTGTGTATGTGTATGTGTACATGTATGTATATATGTACATGTGTGTGTATGTGTATGTGTACATGTATGCATATATGTACATGTATGTATATATGTACATGTGTGTGTATGTGTATGTGTATGTGTACATGTATGTACATATGTACATGTGTGTGTATGTGTATGTGTATGTGTACATGTATGTTTATATGTACATGTATGTATATATGTACATGTGTGTGTATGTGTATGTGTACATGTATGTATATATGTACATGTGTGTGTATGTGTATGTGTACATGTATGTTTATATGTACATGTATGTATATATGTACATGTGTGTGTATGTGTATGTGTATGTGTACATGTATGTATATATGTACATGTGTGTGTATGTGTATGTGTACATGTATGTATATATGTACATGTGTGTGTATGTGTATGTGTACATGTATGTTTATATGTACATGTGTGTGTATGTGTATGTGTACATGTATGTATATATGTACATGTATGTATATATGTACATGTGTGTATGTGTATGTGTATGTGTACATGTATGTACATATGTACATGTGTGTGTATGTGTATGTGTATGTGTACATGTTTGTTTATATGTACATGTGTGTGTATGTGTATGTGTACATGTATGTATATATGTACATGTGTGTGTATGTGTATGTGTATGTGTACATGTATGTATATATGTACATGTATGTATATATGTACATGTGTGTATGTGTATGTGTATGTGTACATGTATGTACATATGTACATGTGTGTGTATGTGTATGTGTATGTGTACATGTATGTTTATATGTACATGTATGTATATATGTACATGTGTGTGTATGTGTATGTGTACATGTATGTTTATATGTACATGTATGTATATATGTACATGTGTGTGTATGTGTATGTGTACATGTATGTATATATGTACATGTATGTATATATGTACATGTGTGTATGTGTATGTGTATGTGTACATGTATGTACATATGTACATGTGTGTGTATGTGTATGTGTATGTGTACATGTATGTTTATATGTACATGTATGTATATATGTACATGTGTGTGTATGTGTATGTGTATGTGTACATGTATGTATATATGTACATGTACGTATATATGTACATGTGTGCGTATGTGTATGTGTATGTGTATGTACAAGCATATGTAACTGGGTGTGTATGCGTATATGTATGTGCATATACAATATATATATAATATTACATTAACTCAGATGATTCCAATTTACAAATTTGTGGTGTTATTCAGTTATACACAATTTAGAACTCATAAGCTCAAAATGTGTTTGATAACAGTTAATGTAAATAGTATTGAAAAAAGACAGACAAACACAATGAAAAAAGACTGAGTAAATCCTTTACTGTAGACTGAGTATGTCATTTAGTGTAGATCATTTACTATAGACTGAGTATGTCATTTACTGTAGGCTGAGTATGTCATTTACTGTAGACTGAGTATGTCATTTACTGTAGACTGAGTATGCCATTTAGTGTAGACTGTAGATTGAGTATTTACTGTAGATTGAGTATTTCAGTTACAACACATATAGTATATCATTCACTGCAGATTGGATGTATCATTTACTATGAATGTGGTATACCCTTTACTATTGTTAGTCAGTCACTAATGTACTTTAAGATAATGCAGCAGGCTATACCACTGAAACTGCGCATTATGCCCGTAACGCACATTCAACGCGCCGTGCGGTTCAGCTGCATTGTCAGGTCACGTGATTAGCTGTTCATTCATGGCAACGCATGGTTAAGATGTGAGGTCAATCATCGAGCACTCCTCACTCGTATTATTGAGATCAGTAGCGTGTCGCGTAGATCTCTCCTAGTAAGGCAACAGATGAATGGATATAATAGTACTTGTACTACTAAGTGTGTGTGGTCAAGTAGTGTCACTGACACTACGACAGTGTCCGGACTCGTCCGTTTGGAGTGTTGACCTGCACGACTGTATTCCTTGCATGGAACTATGCCCACAGGGGGATGAAAGGGAGTGTCCAGAATCATGCAGGAGTAAGTACTTGTAATATTAAGTTTCGTCTGACTTGACTTACTTCTTCTGATCTCTGATCTCTCTGTCTCTTTGTCTCTGTCTCTGTCTCTCTCTCTCTCTCTCACACACACACACACACACACACACATGGGTACAATGAGATGCCACCCGCCATGATATTTCTAGAAGGTGGCATAAAACCATACTCTCTCATTATTCGTTCCTTATTGCATGCATTTAAATGGTCCAAACACCCTTTCTACTTTCCATAGTCATAAACAATGCGTGTGTTTATTACACTCGTTCTGAAAACTTTCCATTCACCTGTTGTAGAATAGACACAAGACAGTCCTTGTCAACCACCAAACATCAGCCACACCACCCACACCCACTCCCCAATTAGCGTATATAGTTCCTTCACAGCATCACGGGTACAAAGTACACAGGAAATGTATACGCATAGTGACACAACGATGTCCTCCTGACACACCTGAAACTTCCGCGTCTAAAAATTGTGCATACGTGTTTATCGCGATCGATGGCAAATGGTGAAGACAACTAAAGCACTGAATTTATGTCTATATTGACTTTATACGAGGCCTGTGAATAAGCTTGAACTGCTCCTCGTCTTAACAAAACAGATTGTAGTTGAATGTATGTGCAGAGTCTATGTTTGTCGACAAGCTAATTCTTGAATATGAATACACATGATCTATTTGACTCGCATCACTAAATTACAATTCATTCATTCCATCTTTCTTTCATTCATTCATTTGCCAGAAAGAGATGCAGCCAGTTTACGTCAGAATTCCCATCACTTACGTCAACATAGAAACGGCAGATATAAACGCGATGAATATGACTGTGACGACTTCAACTACTACGACACCGCCATACACCGATGTACGCCGTGTGACCACCTGTGTGACCACCACGAATACCAAGGAACTACAGAGCGTTGTAGGGAGAAATGTCCAGGTAGTATGCCGCGGTACCTATCGATCCGTGAAGGTCCCGGGGTAGAATAAGGCCTTCAGCAACCCATGCTTGCCATAATAGCCACTGGGGTTGTCGTAAGAGGCGACAAACGGGATCGGGTGATCAGCTGGAATATTGCTAAAACTAAACTCACTCGCCCATGGTACCTATCACTTCATATTTATACGTAAAACAATGTCCTATGAAACAAGCATTTAATATCTTATAGATATTAATGAGGTCAGATGCTGTTCTCTGTTATCGAGTATTACGTGAAAATCCGCCACAGGCGCTGCCTATTTCTTTAATCGACTAATAGATTGTTTTAAGTGTTATCTGATGTAAATAGTCTGTTTACAGATTTTTACCTGTTAACAGATTACTATGCCAGGATGGGACTTCCGACCAGTTCCCCAAAAGAGAAGTCGACAAAGGATAAGAGTTCTGATGAATCCAAAGGAGACGCTACCTTGACTTTATTGATTATATTTGTGATAGTGTTAGTCCTATGCATTGCAATTGGCACTGTGGTTTGGAAACGGAATGAGATTTGGCAGTTCCTGGGGGGACTGTGTACATACGATGAGGAGAAAACCTCGGTGCAGTGCTCCCAGGAAGAGGGCATCTGCGAATCTGCCAATTCCAAAAGTGAGTAGTAGTTGTTTCTGTCAAACTTGGGGAAGTACGAAAACGTTTGATCGTGGATTCGAACCTTAAACTGACCTGCTCTAATTGTGCCAAGGCCTGCAAGGTACCATATCCAGTGTGAATGTAAGACCTGAACAAATGTGTTGTGAGAGCACACGTTTATGGCTGATCCAGTCAGTCGGTACTGACTTAACGTTTGATGTTAACGTAGTCACACGTAAGAGCGATGATATTGTGAAATTGTTCAGCGTTTCCGAGGACGCGTCAATCAAATACCCAATATCACGAAAATCAATGGATAGTAATCATTCAATTGTAACTGATCAAACAATGTGACTTTCTGAATCCGAAAGTTTGGCTCTTGTTAGTTTGTTTTTCGCTGTGTCATAATATGCATATGATAGTGAAAAGCGTTCCGGATACTTTATTAAATTTCACTTTACTTTTTTAACTCAGTGTTCAGAAGCAATTAAAGAAGAAAATGTATGTTCTATAAACTCACATCTAGTCTCTGAAATATACCTAAATTACAGAAAAAAATGAAACTGTGATAATCTAGACTTGGTACACATTCTAGACTTGCATCATCTGTATTGAGTATATATGGTTCTAGGTCTGTTACGTTTACTTTGTGAATTTTACAGCCCCTTTAACTCACTCACTTGGACCAATTTGCCAGCCAGCTACAGAAACTAGCAACGAGAACAGAGCCGACCACTACCCATACACAGAGACGTTTTCTGAGATTGACCTACGGTATGCTGTATTGGATGAACCGCTAATAAGCCACACCACGATTCCTAAACAAGCCTGTTGCACGGATCACTCAAGTCAAACTTGCCCCACCTACCACTCCACCACACCCAAGCAAACCGTTTCTTCTAATGGCACCAACCTGACAACCTACACCAGTCACTCGACAATCCCCAAAGTTGTTGATGCTGATAGTGATGGAACGAGCTTGTCATGACGCAAGTGACTAGCGCACCTGTTAACGTGAACTAGTTTGCGTTTCCTGCCCCACGTCAGTTTTTAATCAAACTGAACACCAGTTGCGATTATATACACACTTTAAAGGATAACACATAACAGTTATTCAGGTGATTGATTTCTACTGGTTTTGCTTCCTTTTTGTGTTACTAACTCGAATTGTGATAACTCTTTCGTTTCGAATATTTGGAGGATGCTAATCTCCACCTTTAACGTATACATCTTCAGTGAATGGGTATGTACGCTTTTACGCTACTTCCAGCACTATGCCAGCACTATTCCAGCAATATTCCAGCAAGAACACCAGAAATAGGCTCCACACATTGTACACAGGTGGGGAATCGAACCCGAGTCATGTGCGCTAGGAGCAGATGCTTTAACCATTACAGGACCCCTTATATCTTTAAATGAGGTGCATATGTTTACCAGTGGAAGTTTTTGTTTTACATACACGCAATAGTGTATGTATTTTGTACGATGTCGCTTTATTCCTGTATTTGTTCTTGAATGTGATTCTCTTTTCTATGATATCGGAATATCACAGTGTGTAAATGTCTGCGCTGTTTGTAAAGTAAGCGTTATTTGTTACATACTAGTTGTTGACCTATTTTCTTGTAATGGTGACCCGTGAAGGTCCCGGGGTAGAATAGGCCTTCAGCAACCCATGCTTGCCATAAAAGGCGACTCAGCTTGTCGTATGAGGCGACTAACGGGATCGGGTGGTCAGGCTTGCTGACTTGGTTGACACATGTCATCGGTTCCCAATTGCGCAGATTGATGCTCATGTTGTTGATCACTGGATTGTCTGGTCCAGACTCGATTATTTACAGACCGCCGCCATATAGCTGGAATATTGCTGAGTGCGGCGTAAAACTGAACTCACTCACTCACTCACTCTTGTAATGGTATTGCCTCTGTACACTAGTGTGGCGATTCATTGTTTACTTAATTTTACTTCACTAGTAAACGTTTTCTCGGAAATTCCTGCGTGGAGAACTATTTCATACATAGCGCTCACATGTTATTAATATTCATCAAGTCCATATATAAACCTCATTTCGAATATAAATTTCGTTTCCGAATGAATAATGAAAAACGCTGGCCGAATTTCACGAAATACTTTGAAGTTCGTTTTGTTTGATCTTAGGGTGTCTTAAAGTTGGTGTCAGAATTAAAGATTTTAGTATCGTGATACGTATCGTATTGTCACCCTTATATCGGGTTTGGTATCGTATCGCGCGATACTTTGGTAATATATCGTCGTGACTACAATTTTAGTATCGTGATGTATCGTATCGCAGGCCGTGTGCCAATACCAGCACAACTGGACAGTTACTGAGTGTGTTTCAGATATACATGTAATTAATTAAACTACTCATGGGTAAGAATATTGTTGAAATATTCTACAATATGTATATATGCACAGTCGAACATATCAGCAGAATATGTCTTTATCACGTCTACTTCATACATGCCTAAAGTCCACATACATATCTCTTATCAGAAGTATATTCATCCAGTGTTTTAAGATTATGTGAGTGAGTGAGTGAGTTGGGACACATGTAACAATATCTTAACATACTTTTTACAGCCAGTACGATATCAAGTAATACTTAGATTTAAACACGGATACGTTACAGAACGGATTTTGCATCGTCGAGTTTGGGACGAATTAGGGAATTACCTTATATTGCAGAATATCATCTGTGGTGAAACTAGTTCACCAGTTTTAGTCTAACTGTGCCGATAGTTTTCAAACTTTTCAGGGGTGATAAGGGATTCACTGGCTGCAGAGTGCGGGTTGCTACATTTGCAAATGCTCTTTGTCTCACATATTCTGTGTCGGAAAGGATATGGTGACTTGTACTTCTTGAAACTCTTCTGCATGATGTTGTCATGTTCATTCATGTGCACGTATGAACCTATCAACTCGTTGAATATCATGTTATTTGTAATACCATGTATTTTCCTTATAATTTACACCTGTTGACATTTTGCCTTGAATAGATATTGTTACATGTTGTATAAATGACATTGTCAATAAATTTATTATGTTAATTTCCATGTTTTTTCTCTTAATATTATGTTATATTGTGCGAAGGGACATGCAATTGCCAGCAACACTATTTTTTATTATTTTTTAACGATGATCTTGTTAGGTGTACATACACAGAATACACAGGTTTCAGGGTGTCGAAAAATGCAACACAGACGAAATTGTTGTTTCGTTGAGACATACGACACGGATGTCACATTTGCGTTTCGGAACTTTAAGTTTACAGTGTTTCGGCAACTATTTTAAACCAAGTAACGTTTGATAATTTTTTGTTCCATTTAAAAAGCGCTCAGGTTTGTTTTACGACTGACGTGTTCTACTTAATACAATATAGTTATATTCATGGCGATAGTATTCTGTGCATTTGAACGGCCCGCCACGCCATGACGTAACATGTACCACGTGGTTTATCAAACCATGTGACTCTCATTCAAGCTCAGATCACTCGTGTTTACAAGCCTTTCACAACTGTCAAACAGTGGTTAGAACAGGCTAAACGTGCGTGCATTGAACATGGAAGTCATCTATCTCAGCAGGATCTGCTTAATATTCTGTGGTATCATCGTCTTTCCGTCCTCGGTGTTTGGGAAATGTCCTGTTGACAGCATTTGGAATAACCTGTCTCAGACGTGTGTACGGTGTTTTGATGTCTGCCACACCGCACGTGGCCCTGGCTGTCTCAGACGTTGTCTGGGTGAGTCCGTCAACCATTATTGTATTTTTTCACGTATTTTGACGTCTGATTGTTTATATTCATGACGTAATTTGTATATGCTGCATTTCCCATTAACATCAACAGAGGAAGTTGACCTAGAAAGCTAGCTGGTGTGTAACACATGACGGAATCGCGGCATCGTCTTCGGGCACGGTGCCAAGTACTTAGGCGACTAAGCTAGGGTGTTGATATCGATTGTGATGGCAACTAATCAAGTATGGATTATCAGGATTTCCATTTTTCATTCAGTAACATATTTGTCAACAATTGGAGGAATTAAGATGATAGACGTAAATATTTTCACTCATTATTCTGTGTCTAATATTATTCACATTAAATAGTGATATTAATGAACAGAAAATTTCCGATAAAAAACACTCTCCAAAAGTACCATTGTCCCAATCGAACCTAGTGACTGCTTACTGTAATGGGAATACCCATAATTCTCTGATGTAAACAAACTCACATGACTAGACAGAAACCTCGCTTTCGAAATGCACTTAATGACCGCTGCTGTATTACGTGCCGTGCGATGATTCGTCTACAGTTACAAGACGAAAACATGCCTTAATCTAGGGTACTACGCACTTGTAAGAGGTCACGTGCACAAATTATGACGCCTTCAAAGCGGAATTTGTACACAACCATTAGCGGTTTGGCGCCTACACAGAATGTACGGTTTTTGTGACTGTTTGTGGGGAAAATAGTTGGATGGAAATTGCAGTGGATGGGGGAGCGTGTTGTCTCAGAAACTACTTACTTTGGAAGACGCAAGCCAATTCATTGAGAAATGAAGAGACGGAGGAAATATCATTAATATGGTTCAGGGATCACGCACTGGCTGAGTGGACGGTGATGCCTCTTACGTCATTTGTATTAAGCTGTTGTCTTTTGTGGTGTTCCGGTCTGTAAGCGCGAGGTCAAACATTCATCCTTTAGAAATGATCCTATACGAAGTGATATACTTTCAGGCGTATAGCAAGCCATTTTTTCATGATAGGATGCAAATCTGTTTATTTGTATAGTATTGAAAAATTGACGAACCTATTTATCAACAATCATGTAAGCCCAGGCTTTTTTTATAACGGTAGCCGTACGCCCTTGAATTTGAGTCGTGGTCATGTTCATTAAATAGCATACTAGTTACTTGTTTTTGTTAGTGTTGTCTATGCTGTACCCGCAAAATAGCGGGTTAAAAATTATCTTCAGTAAGCATTTTTGTCGTAGGAGATGACTAATGGGATCGGGTTGGTTGGCAGATGGCATATCGTATTCCAATTGCTTAAATGGATGCTCATGCTGTTGATCACTGGGTTGTCTGATTCAGGCTTCATTATGGACAGACCGTCACCATATAACTGGAATATTGGTGAATGCAAACTCACTGACACACTTCGCTTAGAAGTGTAGTACTTCAAGTCTCTATTCTATAAATGTCAGTGGGGTCCATTTGATAAGTGATGACAATGTGTCATTATGACACAAAACCCCAAGTCTTACATGCCACCGATTAGAACAGTTGCCAAACTAAACGACAAATATATTATGGGTGCTGACCCAACATATGTCATTAATAAATGTTACGCCACACAAATGCACGCAACAGTCTAAGTAAACTTAGTCTCAGTGTAATTCGTTACGCTCCACCACTGAGTCTAACAAAAACTAGTAGAAGGTCACGTCAGGTAACCTTTGAACGACCAATGACCGTCCAATCAAACCCGAAACGGATTTAACCAATCAGACAACGGCTACTATTTAGGGATCGGAGGGACTTTCAAAATATTCAGGTCACTGACATAGATCTATCCACAAACAAAAATCCGCATATAACACAATTAGTTGACCTGCAGTATATACTCTTAGGGGTTTCTGTTTACATGGTTACCATTAGCTAATATTCTCGCAAGATGACATCCTTGAATATTGCCCAAACCACCATTTTCAGCGACTGTTTACTCACCGTTGTCATGGTTGTACGCAGGCCATGTGCATGACCCGGAAGCGCGCGCACGCTAAATAGCATTCAGAATCGCTCGGGTATGAACCTTTTCGAGATAAAAAGTTCAAAAGGGATGTGCGAATGTACAATTTTGCGATTTGGTAAGCTGTGTTCTGATTAGTCAATCTCCAAGGTTACCCGACGCGACCTCCCATAAGGTTTTGTTAGACTCAGTAGTGGAGTGTAACGTAAAGTACTAGGGGTACGTTTACACAGACTGATGCACACAACATGTCTCTGGACGATATGTCTTTATGCCCCTTAAGTTTTGAGGATAGGCTCGGTATATAAAAGACTGTACTGTCCCTATGCTGTGTTCAAGGCATTTTGTCAAGAAGATAAATGGAAACGTAGTTTTTTGTCAGTTTGACATCATTTTCTTTTCAGGTACAACCTTAGCATCTGCTTCAAAAGGGTCGATCAGGCGCCGTCGGAATGTTTTCAGTCGGAAATGCGTCGACGTCGAATGCGTGGACTTCTTCTACTGCGACCCCGGGGTCGGGGAGTGCACGCCATGTGATCAGCTGTGTGATCACCACGACATCCAGGGAACAACGGAACAATGTCGACACAAGTGCCCAAGTACTTGCCCATCTTCTGTGCATTTGAATAATCATTTTCTATGTCTGCGTCTTTAGTTTAATTTCTTTCTGGCTTATATCTACATTTTTAAAAATTAGGAGATGGTGTCAAGGTGTTATTAATACTTTCTATGATTTTTCGAGTCAAATCAAACGTATAATGTGTCAAATAATTAAACCGTTTCAGAGTACTTCAGTCGTTTGGATAGTACAACACCACGAACTCTACACACCAAAGTCCCAAATCGCAGCACCACCGTGGAGCCTGGAGACACAAGTACCCAGTCTGATGAACGGCAAGAGAGCGATAACAACTCTCTGAGTGACGAGTTTATCCTTGGCATTGTTACCATTATAGTTCTGATCAGTCTGGCCGTTATTGCGGTACTGATGTGGAAAAGGAAATATCTGGCCAAGATTTGCTGCTCAACGCCAGAGACAGAAGAACAGAAATCATCTCTACCATGCTCTCAAGAAGGGGAGGGGGAACTCATCAATTCACGAAGTAAATATAGGCGAGGGAGTGAAGGAGTTCAGGTTTACACTGCACTCAGCAATATTCCAATATATGGCGGCGGTCTGTAGATAACTGAGTCTGGACCAGACAATCCAGTGACCGACAGCATGACCAATGATCTGCGCAACTGGAACCGATGACATGTGTCAACCAAGTCAACGAACCTGACCACCCGATCCCGTTAGTCGCCTCAGAAACATGGGTTTCTGAAGGCCAATATTGTAACAGAAATATAAGTATATAATTGTAGCAGTGTTAAGACACGGAAGAGTGTCTGTTTTAATTAGCTAATTAGGGTCTCAATTTGATATTTACTTGCAGATGAGGATTTGTTGTTTTTTTATTCAAAATGTGAGTTTACATGGCCAGTTGAATAATTTTGTAGAAGTAACGGCTATTAAGAGATTGCATTCATTTGTTTCAGCTCCACTCACGGGACCACGTGGTCCTATTGCCCAAGAAAAGAACTTCCCTCAAGCTGAAAGTCTGAACCTCACTGGAGACCTGGGGGTTGAGATAGGCCATCCAGAGATCTGCATCCCCTACACAGAGGTGGACGGCCCAGGTACACACTCCACAGCACCCAAGACGCTGCATGGAGAGGTGTAGCTGCACTGGCTATTCCGTTGTATGCCCAGAAACATAGCTTTTTTGTCAGCTGTGTTGTTGTTATAAATAGTCAGTTTGATTTCATTTGAAGCCGATGAATTCTTCATTGTCTTACCAGCCATTGATCGGTCCCCGAAAATAGCGAAAAGTGACATCAAAACAATGATCGTTTGTTAAAACCATTTTTATTCAGGTGTCCAAAACCTTGAGACAAATCATCAGAGTTGGTCTGTCGATTTCATGTGAGCAATTCATCGGTCTTAAAATAAATCAAACGAACTGTAAATACAAATTGGTTTTCTTTACCACTGGAGATTTTGTCACACCACGATTTCTTAGTCGTGAACTGTTCTGTGACTTTTTCATGAATTTTGGATTCCCAGAGAAACGGTTCATGCAACTAAATATTTTTTTCTATTTTTCTGTTTCTAACTTCACAAAGTTGCGTTCTAATAATTTAGTCATTCTAATCAGTTTAATTTTATTAGCAAAGGGGGTTTGAAGTGAATTTACATAATAATATATGTGAAATTTGCCGGTGAAGAATTGATCTTCAGCCGTCCATTCTTGTCTAGTGACGGGACTATCTGTCCTGGACAGTTTAACTTGCTGACTTGCTAGTTGTATGTTATCATGTCGCTATTGCGTTGCGTTGATTGATGCACATCATGGTAATCTCTGGATTGTCTGATCCAGACTGGGTTCTTCATTACCATATCTTGTAATGTGTAATTTCAGCGTTTTATGAAGTTAACCTGGTATCAAAATAACACGTGATCGGGAAATGGAAACAAAGTAATAGTTAAAACATAGTATCACGTCTTGACAGGGTTAATTACATTTTAATGAGACGTTAAGTATGAAAGTCCATGAAGCTTAAGAGGCTAGAAATGCGACCGCGAAATTTTGGAATGAAGCCACAATATGTTCTTGCTCGCCTCCTTCGCTTGCTATTTGCATCGACTGGACCTCGCACAGCTTGTTTTGTCCGAGTGACCTCAACGTCAAACTGGTGTTTATCATATTTGATAAAAACTGATGTATGGTTGCTTGATTCTGGGTATTTTGTCCCTGGTTTGTATCTAGTTAAGTGTCCGCTGATAAACAAGCTGCCGGTCAGTTCAAGGGGTGGTGGAGCAGCCTAGTGTGAAAGCGTGGTCCATTCACGCTGGGCGTTCGAGTTCAATTCCCCACATGGGTTCACTGTGAGGAAGCTTGTCCCGATGTCCCTACGCCCAATATTTATTATGGCGGCGAAACAGTGACTACTCACTCCGAAATGGCATACGTAAAAATATTTGTCGCGGGAAAACATGTAACGGTACGATAACTTTGAGATTTGTTGGGTACGTAGACTTTGTATGTTAAACATGAGCATAGGTATATCTGTACTTATTATAATGTATACTATTTTAACCCTTACTTAAAAACCTTCACTGTAACGCTGGATCGCTTTTTAACAAACGCAGTATATCTGTTTGCAGTCCCCACCACAAAACGTGTATGTATTTTTAGAAGTTGTATATTTTAGCTTGTTGCAACGCAGTATTTATATTTTTGGATTGTATTTGCTTTTTGTGAGCAGTTTTTGTATAGATATATTGCTCTTATGAAATATGAAGACTAACACTTTGTCTTTGAAAATATTTAATTTTGATTGTAACAAATAAACCCAATACATTGAAAAGGAGCCCCAGGGAGACCACAGAGTCCGGGGAAATCCACCCATGCTTCATATAAGACTTGAGCATAGTAAGGCAAGACTGCTTGAAAAATAACAATAACCCCATGAAATATGTCCCAATGTATCTACAGATCAATTAGAAAGTGTTCCTCACCTTTCATTCAACGTTTCATTGATATTTGTACCAAATATGAAAACGCAAGTTTTAATTCATATTTCTAAAACATCACGTTGTCTCCCATGTCCCACTACTCGGTTCTTTACTTGCTGGACGAAAACGTCTTTAAAAATCACATATTAGCTAAACTTGTTTATTACCATTGAATATATATCTGTAATTAATTAGTATATCTATTGTATGGAGGATTTGAATCTGGAATCTTAATTCCTCCCCAGTTTAAAATAGGAATGAATTGGGCAAAGGATATTATTTTTTTATGTGATGTTCACCATTTTTCATGTCACCACAACATTTTCTCCGTTACTATTTCTGTAAAGCACGCCATTGTTCCTGTCCATGTGTCGAACTGTCAGGAACATGTGACTGTTCCAGTACAAAAGAGTGAAGATCAAACAGAACAAAGAACTAAGTGATCATAGAAATACCCGATAACAGAGCGGGGTATCATGTACTTGAAGGTGCTGTTTTGATAACAGGATTTATTCATATAAGGTGTTCATTGTGAAGATATGTTGGCGTCCATACTGGGCATAGGATGTCATGTGCCCCAAACCATACCATTCCAGGTAAAGACAACGGACTTTTTTATATACTAGTGTTTTCCTTATTGAGCCAACGCACGTTAATGAAATGTCTGACTGATTAGTTGGTATGATGTAAGTACTCAAGCTGGAAGAGGCACATTAGTATTGCAGCACCCGGGGCACATGATCTTTAGTGCCCCTTGTACCACTGCCATGAGATCAAACCTTGATGCATTCTTCTGATGGTGCTGTTTTTTTCTCTTCTGCTGATTTATGTATTTATTTTTGTGGACCGTTTGTGTTTACCTGTTAAGAGTTTTAAACCTGTTACAGCAATGAGAGAAGCGAAAACCAAACCTGTTGTATATGTTCATATGCATGCGTATGTATGTGTTGGTGTTTGTGTGTGCGTGAGTGCGGCATGTGTGTCAACTTTCATAATTGGTGGTGTGTATGTATTACATTGGCCAAGTTCTTTGTGAAGGATATTACCACGAATCTTATAAGACTTCACATTGTATTGAGAGACTTGAATCTACGTGCAAATACTTTTTTACGATGTCAGTATTTGTGACGTGACTGTTGTATTGTTGTATGTCACGCATCTGTATTTATTAAGTTGATCCTCAAGGCACTGTGATTCAGTATCAGTTCATATCCTCACTGGGTACAACTGTGGATGTTGATTGAGACGATGATGTTTGTTATCCCCTCATCTGGGGAAGACTGGTGGTTGAACCGCTTGCTTGCCGCTGAAAACCCGGTGTTAATTCCACATAATTGTACAAATGTAAAGTTCTATTCCTCGTGCCCCATACCCACATGTTTATTTATTTACCCTTTAGTTATAGCGTATGTTGAAGTTTACTCTCCGTATGGTACTGTAATTACAGTAGGTACCATATGGAAGTCCCATCAGAAAATATACCCCGGCCAGTCATACCACAATGGAACGACGCTTTTGGGAGAAAGGGGCGAGAATGTAACCGCACAGTATGTCACTTACATTCCTTGTGCGAAAGCTCATTCCATGTTACACAAAAGTATTGTACTCTGTGGTATTCAGTGCTCACAGGCTAGCAGCAATATCCTCTTTAAGGGGGAATTTTCAGATGGGGTATTTGTAGCTGGTTATTAGGCTCAGTTCAAATATGTCTGTTATTAAGTGTAACTGTAAGGCATTGAGTACATTTGAAGTGACAAGATGAAATGTAGAAGAACCGTTCGAATTTATGAGATAATAAAGTATATTCTTGGTTTGTAAGATTGTGTTTTGTCAGGTATATCTGTTATTTGAACTTAAGATGTCATGACATAACTGATATTGTGTTGGCAGTAGGTGTAAGATGATGTAACTCGTATATAGTGGACGTTGAATGTGACATGATATAACTAAGATAGCTGATGTTAAATATGTCATGATATAACTTAGAGTTGACATTAATGTGTCGTGACTTAACTGAGATATACTTGACGTTGATGTGTCATGCCTTAACTGGGATATAGTTGACATTGATGTGTCATGGCATAAGTGAGATATAGTTAATATTGATGTGTCATGACATAAGTGAGATATAGTTGACATTGATGTGTCTTAAGAATGAAGATTTTTATGGATATCAACTTCTTTATTATGAGAACACGACGTTTCGGAGTTGATGCTTACTCCTTCATCGGGTGAATGAGAATGGGGTACAGAGCTATATTTAAATGTACAGGTAAACAGTAACAAAGTAACAAGTGGAATGAGTTAACAAAAGCTGGAAGCCAGTATAAACAAGCACTGGTAGGAAGTAACAAAGTTTGAGGCCAGTGGTATAATTATGCTTACATAACACAGATTGGGGATTAAGGACGATGTACGTGATTGGGGATTAAGGACGATGTACGTGATTGGGGATTAAGGACGATGTACGTGATTGGGGATTAAGGATGTACGTGATTGGGGATTAAGGACGATGTACGTGATTGGGGATTAAGGATGGAAGCCAATGGTGATGGCATGCACATGATAGGATGAGGATAAAGATGATGTACATGATTAGGGATGATGATAAGGATGTACACGGGTAGATTGGATATATATGTAAACACTAATGAATTACATAGATGGAATGTACACAGATAGATGAGATTAATTTATCAACAAGCCCCAAGCACTTGGTAGGTACACTCCTTGGTCACGGTTGATTTCTGGTTTCTGTCTCCGGATCTCGATGGCCACTTGTAGTTTCCTTTGGCGCACTTTGACAGTAAGAACCACACTTGGAGTATACGAACCACACTTGGAGCGTAGGAACCACACTCGGGGTATAAGAACCATACCTGGACTGTAAGAACCATATTTGGAGGATACGAACCACACTTGGAGAGTAAGAACCACACTTGGAGTATACGAACCACACTTGGAGAGTAAGAACCACGCTTGGAGAGTAAGAACCATACCTGGAGCGAAAAAACCATAATTGTAGGGTAAGAACCACACTTGGAGGGTAGGAACCACACTTGCAGAGTAAGAACCATATTTGGAGAGTCAGAACCATATTTGGAGGGTAAGAACGATACTTGGAGTATAAGAATCACACATGGAGTATAAGAACCATACTTGGGAGTGTAAGAACCACCCTCGGAGAGTAACAGCCATACTTGGCGTGTAAGAACAACACTAGTAACATCGCTAATGTACAGTGTATTGCCCAGTATTCATTCACTCACACTACGATATCAATGCCCTATTGTACTTCTATGTTTAAACTCAATGGGAGTCATCGCTCTGCAACAAGCCCAAAATGAATTAACTCTGGGTTTGTTTGAGAATATAATAAATAAGCTGTCTATTGTAAAACAAAGTATCGATGGTAAATGTGTACACCTCACCTCTTCATATAACGTTAGAAGACAGCGCGGGGTTTCAATGAAAGGTGAAAAGGCTTCGATAACATATAGTCAGGCAGTCGAATAGATCCGAGTTGGAGAGTAGAGATAACTGCTTATGCTGTTCATCTAAGAATTTTCCCCCAGCAACAATCAGAGTAAAACAACATTCACTTCAAGTCAGACCTGTGTAAAAATTGATGAGAAATGAGCATTGAGCGTTTTTTCCAACCCGACCCCTGGTCATTATGTGATGTAACGAGAATAATAATAGCAATGAGGACATTATCATTCCGAGATGACGTGTTAAGGCGTGTCGGTTGACACACTGACCTACAGACACACTGACACGCACACCTTGTTTGTTCCGGGTCAATATGACCTTCTTGGAGTTCCTACACCGACTGGCGGGGTTTGATCAGAGCCATACAGGAAGTGTTGTGTATACACCTGTGACGAGGAGGACCACCTGTTTCTAATCACGAGTGGAACCTTGTACCTGTGTGTTTTAATGTTTGTTAATTTCTTCACCTTTCTTTCTTTCTGTAACATTAGTTTGCAGGTATGGTTATTACGATCAGATCTTATTAAATACCCTACATGACATCTGATGTGACGCATAAAGGGAAATTAATGCGTATCGAATGCATTTTAAGTGACACTGGGAACGACGTAAGATCAGTTCATAGCTATGAGATAGTAAAGTGTATACTTGTTTTGTAATCTTGTCTTTTATCAGTCATATCTGCAATCTGTTGTTTGAAGTTAATTGATGATATAACTGTGCTATAACTTGTTCACAAAAAGTCTCCATATAACGACAGGAGGTAGCGCGGGGTTGTAATGCAAGTGTTTTATCAACATATAGTCAAGCAGGATCATAATAAAAATATTCAATATATGAGATAGCTTGTAAAGGTACAATTTCTAGTACTATTCTTTTCAGTTGAGTCTTGCCGGGAATTCGAACCCACTCTCTCTGTGTCACCTAATCGCCAACACACAAACTTTAACGCCTAACCCGCTCAACAACCACGACTTCGATAACAAGGACCGGGTTAGTCGGCTGACTTTGAACGATTAACTTTTTTTCCAACACGAACCTTAGTCACGATGTGATGTAACGAGAGTGGAAAATATAAATGAGGACATAGTCATTCGAGATGATAAGGGGTGTCGACTGACACGCTGTCCTACAAAAAAACACTGACACACACTGTTATGTGTCATTCAGTAATGAGGTGATCCACCCAACAAATACCATGACATACTAACACCAGTCTGTCCATGGTCGAGGTCACCCAGTAAATTCAAACGTTATCAGCGTGGGTGTAACACTCATAACAAGAATATATAAAAATAATCTTGTTTTAAAGTGTCAGTCAGCAGTATTCCATCTCCAGCACAGACAGTAAAGAGTGAAGCAGGATATTGACGTATATCAGTCGAATGTTGGCAGAGCCAATGGGGGTTCAGGGGGTTCGAACTCCCTGAACCCCCTCCTTTCAAAATTCCGGGATCCGCCGATGTACAACCACCTGCTGCTAATGACGAGTAGAACTCAACCTGATTCATCCAGTCTCCTGTTTCAGTATCAGACATTGAAGTATGTCCCTAAACGCTGCAACATACTCCGACCTTGTTGAAGCATACTAAATATAATATTTAAACAAATAAAACATGTATCTTACATACGTCCTCAAGACAAACAACTTTCAAATGCAAAATGTGTCGCACACCATTTAAATTCACCATGTATGTCACTACATCCACTTAATAAATACCTCACTCGTCACATGTGTACCCTCACGCACACGCAGACACACACTCACACACACACTCTGTCTCTCTCTCTCTCTCACACACACTCGCATACACACTCACGCTCACACACACTCGCACACACGCACACACACACTTGCGCGCACACACACACTCGCATACACACTCATGCTCACACACACACACTCATGCACACACACACTCGCTCACACACGCTCGAGCGCACATACACTCGCTTACACACGCACGCACACGTGCGCACACACAGACGAATATCCATGCCCAGACTACACACTGCGATACACACCCATATACAACGAATCTTAGAAATACGGGTACCAGCACAAAACCATACGCATTCTCAAACCGTTTTACAACAGCACAACACTTGTAAGAGCCGAATAACGGGATGGTCTCGCTGACTTGTATACATATTCATCACATATGGGCCCTTTATCGCAGAGTGGTGTAATTATTCATATACAACCTAACGTACATGTAACTGCATAGTTGGGTCACGAGTTTTCGTCAAAACGGATTTCATTGGGCGTAAAATGCAAACTTTCCACATGACACACACATGGCTGTGACTCCATGTAAATATGTTGCAGAACAAATGCATGGGTGCCATGTTTATCGGCTCCCTGACAGACTGCTTCCTTGACATGAGGTAAAGCAAAACTTTACACTCAGACTCGTGAGCCTGAACGCCACTTGACGGCAGGATGATTCAGACACCCATTCGGAATAATTCACGATCACTAAACATGGGCTTTACCTGTTACAACAAGAGGGTTACCTGTTGGCAGGGCAGGCTTGTGTGTATTTACGTGTGCATGTGCGTGTGCGTGTGCGTGTGCGTATACGTGTGCGTGTGCGTGTTGAACAAGTGAAGGATGTCAGCTACCTCCATGCATATTCCTCGGGAAATATACAGTCTTTATCAGTTTTGCTCTTGCGCCAAACCACAAGCACATTTGATACGTTTGTTGGCGCCTGGCACGGGCTAGGGACTTAACTCCACGCAGTGGCTATTGTCGCCTAATACAATTTGCTCAGCCGTGTTCAGTGAGATTATCCGCGTTATATGCGAGCATCGAAAAATACTTCCTTTTGCTGAATCTTAATTGTTTTATAAGTGACTGATTAATAATAGTCAGGTTTTTTAACATATTGTGCCCCGTTGTATTAGTGGCAAAATTGCGCCGAACTTATAGTCATTTTGCGTAATATAAAGCAAAGCAAGGTTAAGAACGACACACGGGAAGGAAGTGATAAAGCAATATACGAGTAAATACATGATCTGACACACTAACACATTCCCCTGACAGTGGCACCGTCAACGTCATCTGACGTCAAAATCAGAATATAGTGTCATCAGGTGCAGCCACAGGCACGTGATACAAGAGCTGTAATACTGGCACATGGGGGAGCGGAAACAGTCACGTATCTGTTAAACAAAGGAAGATCAGATAACAGTTCGGTACTTCAAACCCTACATTCAATGCAACATATTACCCCTTGTACACAATACAACTGCAACATTAGGGATAGATAGATAATGAAATAGGTGTTCGGGCAAATGAGCCAATTTACACCTAGCCCATCATAAACGTTGCACCACAACAGGGAAATCTAGAACAAAGTTGTTATGCATGCTTAACAGCACATAAGAGGAAAAATAACGAATCGCTGTGCGAGAGCCTGACTGTAATTTGCGTTCTTATTGAAAATATAAGCATTATCATTGAGTTACTTTCTTTCTTTTTTCTCTTAACTTTCCATTTTTTGTATGCAGAATGAGTGAGTGAGTTTAGTTGTACGCCGCACTCAGCAATATTCCAGCTGTAAATAATAGAAGCCTTCCAGACGACCCAGTGATCAACAGCACGAACATCGGGATGCGATGACGTGTGAACCAACTCAGTGAGCCTGGCCACCCGATCCTCTTTGTCGCTTCTTACCAAACATGGGATCGTATGCAGAATGACGTGAAATCACATCAATGCATCAGTCTTGTCTTACAAATTTCCAGATATTTTGAATAACAAGGAAGTTACATTCAGCTGTATGAGGACATGAGGATGTCCATTAGTGTATATCAAACCTTTTCATTTTGATATTGGCTTCTTCGGCTTGTCAGGATGATGGTCTGTAGTATAGTCAGGTAGACAACGCTATACCACATATATGTAAGATATATACATTAACAATTGTGCATTAAATATATTTGGTGTTTTGATATGATACCGAGATGTATGGCTGCACTGTGTACAGTACTTTGGCAAACTACACACATACTGTTATGACTAATGATCTTACCGTTATACAGAGATTTTGTTGTCATAGAAAAGGATATGAAATACCTGTGAATAATAGAACTAGTGACAAAAAGGGAAAACACCTGTCATTTACTTTTGCACTGGTACGAGACATATTGAAAGTAAGGAACTTCACCATTTTTTTCTAAAAGAGTCATATTGTGCAAGAGGATTTCAATGGGAAAACCGTGCACAAATGCGACTGCAGGTGCGTGGGTACTACTACTACAAATACTACTTTATTTGGTAAGGCAAGAGAGACACAATGAGGCCATGGCTGTTTTACAGTACAGATGAAATATTTGAAATTTCTCGAACTTTTCTTTTGAAAGTTGAATGTAGACTAGAAACGTGCGTCCGTGGGACATCGTTACAATTTTACATTAGTTCAATTGTTATATCTGTTTCGTGACGTGAAGACTTTTTGTTTTGTTTAACTGTACTTATACGGTATTGCAGTGCTGGCCACTGATGTAGTCACAAAACATAATGTAAACAAAAGCACCACCATATTTTTCCATGTCTTGGTATGACTCCGACGAGAATTGAACCACGGACCTTCCTCTCTCTCGGACCCGGGATCCCAGAGATCCAGGGTAGCATAAGTCTTCAGGAGTCCATGCTTGCCATAAAAGGCTAGTATGCCTCTGGTACGAGAAGACTAACGTGATCAGGTGGTCAAACACATATCATCGGTTCCCATTTGCATAGATCGATGCTCATGCTGTTGATCACTTGATTGCCTGGTCCAGATTCGAATGTTTACAGACGGCCACCATATAGTTGGAATATTGCTAAACTCACTCACTAACTCCTCTCTCCGGGCTGACGCGCTATCAACAGTGTCATCAACATCGTGAGTCGTGCTAAAAACCACTGATAGATGTATGACCAGATTAATACATCTACATGCGAGTTGAACTTACTTGTTAAACACTGCTACCAAACTGATGAACGAAGAAAACGGCATGACCAAAATCATCATCATCATCATCATCATCATCATCATCATCTCTAGTTACGGCTGTCAAAATTTATATGAACACAGGCATTTACATTTAAAGTTTGAGAGACTCTCTGGCTGCTTGTACGGCGCAACACGGCCAAATGACTGATATCAAGTCAGCGAACTTGCGGGTTTTCCACAACGGGATATACGTCAGAGCTCCGACCAATCCTTGATTTCACATGCCTATATCTATCACAATAACAGAGATCTAAATGATACTCGGTCATCGTGTAGTTACACAGATACATGCAGCCTGTACGCCGAACATGCTCAGAGTTTATAAGTAATTCGTTTCATGCATGACACATGCAGTAAGGATACTCGTACCTACCTCACTACGTCCACGGACAGTTGTGAGTCTTATCGGGCTCTTCTATCAGACTGTTAGGGACGCTAGCACACTGGCTCAGTCAGGACTTGACTCACAGCTATCAACATGGTCGAGAGGGGTTGCGGACGACATATGTACTATGATAAGCCCACTCGGAGCTGTACCCACTGCTCAATTCTATGTGACGATATGGATATTCAGGATACTCGAGACCAGTGCCTGAAGTACTGCTTTGGTAAGAATAAGCATATTTGAGTACATAAAATACAATTAAAATCACAAGCATTTTTTAGCAGAAATTCTCAAAACTTCAGCACCACGCTTCCAATTGTATCGCTTTAACATGCTATGTCAGTTAATAGTGCAATGTCGATGTTTGTTTTATTCGGAGCTTTATAATGCTCGTGTTATTATAGTGTTAAACAAAGCCGTATATTATTATATTATTCACAGGAATGTATTACATGTTAAATTAATGTGAACGCAGGACATCCTGTGTAATTTGAATAGGTGCGTGTATCGCAGTTACACCTTGCTACATTTCAGTTCTCAAACACATGAGTGACAAATTGAGCTGTTTGCGATCGATCGTCATGTTTTTGTTCAGTTAATACATCAGTTCATATTTTAGTTCCCAAGATATTTTTCCACTTTTCAAGCCAAGTTCAAATAATTCCTAACTTTAGCACCAACTTGTTTGTTTGGTGACTAGTTGTTTGTATGTATCCGGGTTGGTATTTGTGTCTGGACTATTGGACAGAGATGTTACTCTGCCTGGTTTGTTTCGTCGCTGTCGTCATGCCAACGTGGAGCGCGGGTCGTAGAAAGTAGTCTGTTGCTTGGTTTATCTGATCCATTATTTACAGCTAATACAAAAAGATTGGGGTCTAGAATGTTCTGTTGTCCTGTGTTAGAGATGCCACTCGATCGAAATGTTATTTATTTGAAAGTTGACGAATCACGTGACTGAGAGGCCTGCTTGGTGAATACCTCGTCATTGTATTTGTGCAGATCTCGCAACATATAGAAAGATATTCAAGATGAGTCATGAAACGACGACTTCTCGAGGCTACGTGCTTGACTCCGCGGTTGCTGTTTAGTGGGAAACAGACTAATCCAGTTGACAGCGCGTTACACGTACGGTTTAGGTTCGAGTCCACTCGGTACTTATATTTAGTTCTGATTCTGGTTTCGCCACGATTGTGTGTAGGTTTGTCAGCATTGTACCGTCCTCAATGGTTTCACCTAAGATATCTAAGATATATAGATATCTAAGACCAACATTACTTCGGGATTCCCATATCGAACTGACGTGCCGTGATGAATATAGAATACTGTTAGAAACGGCGTTAAACCCAACTCACTCACTCACCTAAGATGCACCTACCCATTCACTCACTCACAACCCACTCACTCACTCACTCACCCAAGATGCACTTACCCACTCACAACCCACTCACTCGCTTGCCCAAGATGTACCCACCCACTCACTCACTCACAACCCACTCACCCAAGATGCACTTACACACTCACTCACTCACAACCCACTCACTCACTCACCCAAGATGCACCCACCCACTCACTCACTCACTCACAGCCCACTCACTCACTCACCCAAGATGCACCCAATCACTCACTCGTGCCACTCACGCATTAGCTCACTCACTCACTCTTGCCATCCATCCACCCACTCACTTACTCAAGACAAGGGACCCACCCGCTCACTCACTCACTCACTCACAATCCACTCACTCACTCATCCACCCACTCACCCGCTCACTCAGCCTATTTGTCCTTCGTCTGTCTATGCTATTCACATGTAGGCATATACTATCTATAATTTTCATGTGATAGAGTCAGGCTGATATTGTTTAGGCTGACAGGAGCCATTCCTTGGCCTTCCTTTACCTTGTACCACGAATCCTTTTAATTTCATGTTAACTAATCGCTATAACCCTGATTGCACCCAGGTTGTGCAAGAGACGAGCGAGTAACGTGGGCGTTAGTTGGACGGGTTAAAGTCAATAGAAACAACACAAAGGCTGATCGTGACTTGCTCACTGCTTAAAGGATATTTATAAACTGACACACCAACCACAACACCCCCTGTGAAGTGTGCCTGTCGTCAGCAACTGAGGACTGTATAGCTATGCGGTAGTAAGCAGGACCTTGTAGACACAATGTTTTTGTAACGTTCATTAAACTTCCTCGTCACGACTTCCTTTCATGAGAACCCATATTTTTGAAAACAATGGTATTCTTTAACTATACAGAAATTGAGAACGCCGTGCATTTTCACGACTTATACCATAACCCCTATCTCACACAAAATAGTTTATTCCTATGTATGTGTGTGTGTGTGTGTGTGTGTGTGTGTGTGTGTGTGTGTGTGTGTATGTACGTATGTATGTACAGAGTCTTGTAAAAAGTATCTGGACACCTGACGTCATTTCCATAGACGTACATGTTATTTCAGTGTAGTAAAGATAATTTCATGAATAAGTTTAGGATGGATCTTTTTCAAATTTGACAGTCACGTTTAAAATCATGTCTGTTCTGCGCACATAATTTCAGTTCAATTCTTACACTAAATAACTAATGGCATCACATTTATCACCTTACTCGTGGCTTCACAATGCACAATCCCATAGGTCGCCGTGTTAAAGGCGTTCACGGCAGTATACATATGTTGATTAAGTCGTTGTTATTCGGTAAATAAGCAACGGAATATTAAAGAGAAATCATGTGATTGTAGGTAAGATGATTTCTCACCAATGTACAAAATTTGCCGTATGTCGTACTAAAATTAAATTCAAGAAAAAAAATTATTTCTGCGAGACTAAATTGACATGTAAGTCTTTGGAAATTAGGTCAAGTGTCCGAATACTTTTTGCATGACTCTGTACATACTGTGTGTCTCCGTGCGTGCCCGCCTGCTTATGTGTAGATGTATGCATGCATGGACATGTGTATGAGACTGCATGCCCTTTGTGATAAGAAATGCGCTATGTAAGCACACTAAATACTCTTTATATAGACAGTGGCACATGTTAGGGTATATTTTCAAGGGGCTTATTTATAGTTCCATAAACTACTATTCTTATAGTCATCGGCTTTCACTGACTGTTCTCAGCATTATTTATTTACGTTCAATTTCACCAGACTATATGCAGACTACATCACCCACGACATCTGAGAAGCCGACATACCCAGCGGAAAAGCCTCAAGTTCTAATAATAGTCATATGTGTGTTGCTGTCCCTCATCGCCATCTCGATCTTGATGTGCACCATCTACCGCCACAGGAAAAAGATAGTAAACAGGTTAAAGAGACAAGACTGTTGCAGAGACATATCCCAGCCACATGTGCAAGAAACCGGACAAGAGATGGACAGTTTCCGGTATGCACAGGAAACCAGACAGGACCCGGTCAAGCCGGAAGCTCACAGTACGTATATAATCAGTCTGTTTATACTCGTATAGTCTCAGTAGAACACACGTCACTGATGACGTCAGCTGGTAGGAACTGCACATGGTGTGCAAAAAAGTCAGAGTGAATTTCATTGACTTTCTGAATAGTTTTAATTTTTTTCTTGTTCATACATTCATCAGCTCTAAAAAATAATTCGTCTGTTTGACAAATATAAGTTGATGGCCATGTCAACTCGTTTGCCCTAAATCTCATATATCGCGTCAGAGACGATCCGAAACACGACATGGAATGAGATTCATTTGAACATAGACTGGTTCTCAAACTGCAGGGTCGCACGGAATTAAAATATTTAGTATAATCGTTGCTTTAACATTGTTTCGGCGCCTCATTCATAATTCATTCAGCACGATTTGACCTTTTACGACCAGTGAAACAAGGAAATCGAGATTAATTATTCTCCAATATATCATTGATCGACTTTAGCTGGCAGTGTTTTTTTTTATTTTCATCAATGTTTCATAAGCAGTAGGAGAGGTCAACACAAAAACAAATGTCACCTTACAACGCTTTGTACACACACAGTTTCCAGCCGATTCCTGGTGTCCTCTCCTCCACCACCACCATCATGTTGCTGGAATACTGCTAAAAGCCTTAAAAGTAAACTCACTCACTATAATTTCCAATTGTAGGCCTGCTTCCAAGCCTACATGATGCTTTCCCTGAGATGCCACAACCGAGATGAGGTCGAACTCTCTGCGAGTGGCCCGAATAAAGTGAATGCTTCTACTCTCTGCCCAGTCAGCATTGAAACCCTTGCTCAACAACGATTGATGCGTGTTATTCACAACATCCAGGCGAATACCCCATGACAGTGCACCATTACCACGGCAGTACTGCAAGCATGGTGCATCCGGTACCCATGTACTGCATCACCGTGTGTGAATGTATTTTGTATTTTACAAAGTGATTGTGAGCCATATGAACATAGTTGCTGTCAGTGATATTCATGTACACCATCACAATCGGGTGTAATGGACGAGGCTGAACAAGCATTCTATAGCTCTAACATAGGATGGATGTGTAAATGGATGATCCATTATGTTGGTGCGGGACACCGACTTCAGCGTGAGGAACCTTGACGTCTCCGTGAGATGCTGGTCATCGTTACATATTGTATATTTGTACATAAATATGCTTTGATTGCTTCATCCAGCTGTCCCAATGTGGAGCAGCAAAAGACAACATTTTTATTTTTCGTGATTTGGCATGCTTCTGTTCAGGCTTAAATATAGGATTTCTTTCCGTATGTAAGCCAATCAGCTTAAATATAGGATTTCTTTCCGTATGTAAGCCAATCAGCTTAAATATAGGATTTCTTTCCGTATGTAAGCCAATCAGCTTAAATATAGGATTTCTTTCCGTATGTAAGCCAATCAGCTTAAATTAGGATTATATTCTTGGATTTTTAGATTGACGTGCCTTTCTAAATGCAGTAACCTTTGACGCTCTAAATACTCACAATTTATCATTCATTTATCACTTGAGTCAACATTTTCATAATTCTCAATTTTAAATTAATAAACCAGTTTCCCGATTAAAGAGTTTTCAAAAATCCTGGTTCTTTTCATTTTTATCAAAATAATGTACATGTGCATTTTCGAATTTAAGCCCTGTGCTTAAATATGGTTAAAATATTTCATCAATGGAACTGTGATATTCCGTATTTAAGCCCGGAGCTAAATTCCCTGTCGTTGTCAATGTGATCCAATATGTCTGTATTTCAATGACTTCGTGTTAAGAACCTACCAGGCTCGCAGCAAGCCGTTTTCCTTCGTGTAAGCCCAATGGGCTCGAAAGCTGAATATTTAGATGGTATTGAGGGCTTGTCCAACCTTTTCAGTTAACAATCATGTCTTAGCCCGATTGTTTTTCACTGGTAGCTGCGCCCATGCCGACGTTCCCGAATTATGACACACACAAGGAGGACCTGTCACCATAGTGCCAATAGACTCATTAATGGCTCATTATTGCTATTTGGCACCTGGATTGTTTACCATTATTTGTTGATGACGAGTCACTGAGAGAGTGAGTATGGCTTATCGCCGCTTTTCGCAATATTCCGGCAACATTACCGCAGAGGACACAAGAAATACGTTTCACATATTGTACCCATGTGCTTAATCGAACTCAGGTCTCCAAAGTTACAAGCACATGCTTTAACGATGAGGCTTCCCACACCCGGCCGCATGTGTTTCTCCATAACCTTGGCGGAAACAGATTTAAATATAAGAGTTGGACGGATGAACCGCGATATTCCTGATGTTGTTCTAAAGTGTCTTTCAAGCCATGATTTAACTCTGTCACTACCATGGTTTGACGACGACGTTCACCTGTGGCCCTATTTACAGCTTACAGGGCACTGTATAATTGTTACAATGTTCGTTCAATATCAAACGTATTGATTTTAGATGTTATATTCTAATGTCTATGCATTTTTGTACATATCAATGCTATTTTGTAAATTGTTCATCGACATTTTGAGTGCCAGAAGTACATCTATCGCCAATATTTATCCTTTGAATATTTACCTATTGTTATCATGTTAACACACCAAATAAAACATGTGTCATGTCGTTGTATTTTTAAATCAGGACGCACATCTGTGTATATTTAAGTCAGGACGCACATCTGTGTATATTTAAACCAGGACGCACATCAGAGTATATTTGAGTCAGGACGCACATCTGTGTATATTTAAACCAGGACGCACATCAGAGTATATTTGAGTCAGGACGCACATCAGAGTATATTTAAGTCAGGACGCACATCAGAGTATATTTAAGTCAGGACACACATCTGTGTATATTTAAACCAGGACGCACATCAGAGTATATTTAAGTCAGGACGTACATCTGTGTATATTTAAGTCAGGACACACATCTGTGTATATTTAAACCAGGACGCACATCAGAGTATATTTAAGTCAGGACGCACATCTGTGTATATTTAAATCAGGGTGCACATGTGTGTATATTTCAGCATTACCGACAGACAGATTCCATCTCGTGTGTCAAGCACGTCGTGGTGGTACCGGATCACAATAGGTCAACAACCAACAATATGTAGTTTTCGGATTCTCCCTGATTTCGGCCACTCCGTTCATCTTTGTTCATGCTATTGATCCCCGTTTTTACTCTCCAAATCAAGTATTTACCGACCATTGTGACCTCGTCAAACACGGTAGTATGTTTTACGTGCAACACGTAAAGGAGACATCCAGGAAGTTTTTCGGCGTAAACAACAAACACCCCATGATATATGATCCCTGTATTGCGTCAGTGTTAACTTCCACTTTATATAACACATGTCTGAGTTGATGATAAATGCGTAAATGTTACTGTTAATTCTTGAATTGTATTGCCGTACATGACGGTAGCAAATCTAACACTGTACACAGCTACACAATGTTTGTTCCCATGCGCAGAATGATTCACTCGTTGACCTACATGTGCAAGTTATATAAATCCCTCCATCCCGGCGCTCTTCCGGGAGAGAAATCACTTGGCTGTCGGTACGGTGCATACTCCAAGACAAAGTGGATTCTGTTTTCAAAACGGGAACTGAAATCCTTAAGTTCAACAGCAATATTTCCACCCTAAGGCTACCATGTGCCTCGATCCTCAAGAATGAGTTATAAACAGCTTGGGGATTCCCCGTTTGACGTAGAGCATGAGTGGGTGAAAAATGAACCCCACATGTTACATTAGGGAGTGGTCCAGTATGTACTCAGCTATGTAGATTTCATTCCAACAAAACGGTTTTCTAAGCGGATCCTTGTACACGTTCGGGAAAACCAAGATGTTCGGATTTAGACAGTTCTTGGTTGTGTTTTCATTAATGTCCGTGGTAACCCCTGGGACATTGGACCGGCCGGTGAAATGTAACCCTGGCATGTACTATGACACTGCAATTGGGCGATGTGACGTTTGTGATGTCATATGTGACTATGCTGAGATTCAAGGCACTGTACTCGAGTGTAATGATAAGTGTCCGGGTGAGTACCGTTTCTATACACGCCAACAACAACCATGACAGTTAGAGAAGACCATGAAACCACGTGTCTGTATCATGGATACATTTTCCAATACCCATTATTACAAATCGAATTACTCTTTTTTTCTGTAATTTCTACTACAGATATTTAAACAATCATCCAGAAAGAACTTAGCCCCACAAATGTCTTTTTCAATTTTGTTTGGATATTTTTTTCAGGGTATAAATCTACAACCATTAGCAACTTGTCAGTATCAACATCTTCCCTGCCAGGTAAGTTAAAATGTAGTCCTTTATATTGAAAAGCAGTTATACTTTACATTGTCCTTGATTTCATTTTATCAACCAAGAGAACATCTGACCATTCCAAGCCACAGATTATTTTTTCGAAATTTCTTTGCCTCGGCAACAAGATGTCGCGATAGCGTAGTGTTTGTATCGCCCATAATATCAATCACTCTTTCATTCCGTCACTCAGTATGTACATAACGATGTCAATTAGCTTAAATACCGGTTTCGGTGATCAGGCACATGCTACCATGGGTGACATTAAACAGATGTATTTTATTCCAGAATATACGGTATCCTTAAACAGCAGTAAAATACCCTACCTTATTGGCTATTCTTCTCATATGAGTGATGCAAACGGTCTCAGTGGGTGTTCAGGGAGTGTCCATGACAATTTCGCTTCAACGCCTACTCACACTAAATTGCCCTCGTGCTCACCGTTATGGGCTTGCATGTTAGTAAAAGACATTAGGCATGCTCTGCTTACTTTCATATTATTTCATTCTTAGGGTCGCCATCGGGGGACATGAACCGCGTCACGACGTCTGCATCTTCAGTTACGTCATCTTTTGGGGAGACGTCTGTCAAGCCTAGATTGGTCATTTTCCTTGTGATAGCCTTATGTGTTGTGACAATCCTAATGTCAACAGCGATAATTCTGCTGGTTGTATGGAAGATCAGAGGGGACACATCAAATCAGACGACTATCCACAAGCGCATAAACAGGACACCATCTCCTATATATTTGAATGGACAAAAGAAGAGGATAGACGGAGATTATGTTTTAAATGGACTGTTGTCACGGGACTTTGCAGATGTGTGAATTATTTGGGTGAAGAAAACTGCAGTGACTGGGTTGTGATCACCCGTTGTTGGTTATAAGATAGGGCATCTTATATACACTGTGCTCTCTGTACAGCGCTACTAGTATATACATTTATTTTTGTAAAACTGAACTGTGCCGATGCTCTGATATGGAGAATTGTTGAATGGTTGTTGTCTTGTTCAACTATGTTTATGATTGAACGTTCTACACAATAAATATTGAAAAACTGATGAATGTTTGACTTTGTGTATTCTTCTCTCGAGAGGTAATTCGTAAAGGGGTTTCATAACAAACTGTGTCATAACAGTGATTTGAATGGCTAATATATGAATTTTGACACTACTGGTACTACTTTCATCACTCATTCCATTCATGATTTTCATTCACGCCTTCTGAGAGCATGTAAAACGAAAACATTTCCATGGAATTAAATATATATATATATTTTATTTAGTGTGGTTACAAGCATTATTTTATATCCCATAATAACTCAAGTGTCTGCGGGGATATGAAAGCAAAATATTGCTTCTTTTTAAAGATAATTTCATTTTTTAGGACGTGGGTAATAAAAAGGATACGAAACTCGTTCCCCTTTCATATCAAGTGTATGTTCCTCGTGAAATAATTTTGGTTTGTCACTCGCTACAGCTCCCATTTCACTTTGGACATAAACTTGACATGAAAGCTGGTTTCATATCCAATAATTACGAACCCTCATCACCCAGTGACGACACAAACATATAAACTACTCCGCTTATACCATCACAAACACATGCAGCGGGAAATCAATTGTTCACCAGAATAAACATAGGTACAAAGGGTCTAATTGTATAATGTATGCCATTAATGTGTGAAATGTGGAAATATCCACGAGCTTCACTGCTACCTTGAGTGTTGAAATCGTGATCAAAATCACTTTTTACTTTGAGCAGTCCAGTGGCTAAGAGCTTGTCATGTCCGATTGTCCTTCGCAAGGTGAGACACATACCGATTACACAGTATATGTCTTCTTCTAAATATGAATATATACATGTATATGTGCGTTGTTATTTTCCAATACAGAGTGCTCTAGACTTTAGGTGGGGGAGAATGTATGTATGTTCAGTACACTGAATTATTTCATGTTTCTTACTCAGAGTTTCATGCTCACACAAACACAAGTGTGTGTGATGCAGTGACCTGTTTATGTGTTTTTAAATTTGACTAGTGATACCAGTCTGCGAAGTTATCTACGTCAGTATCATTTTACACGACCGTCATTCATGGCCAATCCCATATTGTCGGCATTATCGTTGTTGATATTATTCACCCTATATTCTGTTCACCGAGTAGATCTCACACAACATGGACTGCGACAAGGGCATGTATTACGACCACGGCACTAACAGCTGCGGGTACTGCTGCCAACTTTGCCACTACGTTGATATCCAAGGCACAAGTGCCGAATGTGAGAAAAACTGTCCTGGTGGGTTGTTTACTACTTTGTTTGAGCCATGGTGAAATGCCGTTGCAAAATCCATTTACATCGCTGACTCGTGTACTGGTCGTTCTCAACGGAATCTTAACTGATTCGCAGACAGGGTGATTCAGGTTAAGAAGTTATGAATTAAATACATTGGCCTTCTTCCAGGTAAGTTCATGTTTATTTGGTATTGAATAACTAGACTGTCCAAGCACTGCTTTACCCAACTTACCGTAATTTCTTGTCCGTGTAGTCATGATCACTTAGCGTGGAATCGGTCTGTGGTTGAACAATGTGGGAGTATACAGTAAAGGGAAGGGCAAGCAACTACTAGAGTAAACAGGTTTTTGTTTTAGGGTTCACTGAGCAGTAAAATAGCGTGTTGCTGTCTGTGCTTATATACAGTGTGGGGGTTTCGTAAGGAAAAGACACAATGACTGCTGACTAATCCTCTCAATGCTACCGTCGAACCCATTCGACAGGAGTGCAGGATAATGACATCTCCAAATAAAACTTGCAATAATTATTCAACGAGTCGGATTTACGTGTCATATGAATTATGTATGGAATGTGCTAATTCTCACCGTTTTAAATATGTAATGTTCAATACGTTTATATACCTTAAAACGAAACGCCCGCGAATTAAAAATGAGATCGCCGAATTTCTCGGCACGCAGTCGAAAATAACGGCCATTGTTGACTTCCAGCGCACCACGCCGTGTGGTACCCAGTCTAATATTTTCTTCATAATGAAATATTTTTTGATAGTTTAGTCGATTTTTTTTGTTCCTTGACGAAGAGAAAGCTCATAAGTTTCCCATTTTCTAAAAATTAGTAACTTTCGGCTCAAATAAATATAAACAAAACCAATCTCAATGTTATATCATCGATTGGACGAATAGAAACGATCATGGCAACGGCGGTAAACAAACAACTCCACATGTATCGTGATGCCGAAGAAAATGTGCCATCCTTTTGACATATCCAATTATTTTATCTGGAATTAATTACACGGTGTGAATAGGTAAATGTTATTGCCTCTGCACAGAAATTACCAGATTTAGCGATTTTATTTTCATTTGGTTTGATAAACCTTCCAACATTCACAAAGTTGACAGCCGTTGGTGACCCGAAAGGGCGTGGCCAAACTCGCGGTCTTTCTAAGTGACAAGATACGAAGGATGTTTGAAAATATGCGTTCATAAGCAGAATCTGAACACATATACATTGAAAGAAAACGACTCAATACCTATATAATGCAGATCATGAAACAGTATCATAATATTTGTAATTGTACCCACCCTTGATGAAACCGGAAGCACGTACACGGCATGGCACTCGTGGAAGTAAAATGTGAACGAGTTGGAAAACGACCATTGATACATTTTCTAAACTGATTCAAATTCCCGTAAGATCCATACTATACACCAGAATTACCTTTCAGTCATCCTCAGTCATTTACTGTTAGTTGTGTTCAATAACAGTTGTCATTTGTTGCTTGTGTTGTAGTATTTCTCCTGAAGTTAGCCGTCGATGTGTTGATCTTTAGTCGATGATTTTCGCGGTCTATTTTTTTCAAAGAATGTTCTGACACGGGGAGACATATAAATTGTCAGTGTGTCGTAACAATAACAGAATATTCTTCTGTGTATATCGTTACAAGAAGTACAATTTTGATGATTGAAGATGTCATGAAAAAAATCATTTTTCCTTTTGCAGAAACGAACGAAACCAGAGCTAGTGTGAGAATGTAACGTACAGTAAATATATTTCATAAAAATTAATTACTGCTTAGAAAACAACTGTCATCGTCTATGTGAATCAGTATTTATTTTAGACATTAAAACAGCTAAACATCACATCTTTTGTTCACGAATTTGGAGCAAAATTGAAATTATTTTGTTACTCCAAACAGCAGAGCTTTCGGAGTTAATTCTGCCTAGTATAATGCAGATAATGTTTCAGATCAAATTGTTTGACGTGTGTGTATATTTGTATATAAAAATCATGTCATGTGGCTCAGTCCGTGGTTCCATACAGCTTTTAGATATTGCACTAGTGCAATCTGAACTGCAAAATGTACCTCATGTTTATGGCCATACTTTTTACCTACTTGCACACTGTCTATGTTCATATTTTACTGTTAAAACAGACTTCATCTGGGAAACAGACTGATGATCCAAACTCTTGGAGCAGTGATTACACTGACAGTGATCGAAAGACAGACTCATTTTTTTCTTGTGATGAAATTTCATGAAGTAATATGAAATTATCATACCAGATCTAGAATAATTTTGTTGTAGTGATGTTTTGAATATGGAATATCAAACCTACAAGTGACAGATAATTAAGTGTTGAGTAGGAGGTGCAACCTATGTTAGTCTTTGGCATCAAGGTAATCATGTGGTGGCAAGTAAATTTCTTTTTTCCTAATACTGAGCTCTGCAGTGAGTGGTTTTTGTTGTCCAGTTTGGATTTATTCTTTAAGATTTCAATTTGGATTTTTTTCATTGCCATGTGTATATGGCAAAGACATATATATCAAATGCTTCCAGATCTTTAACGGAAGACTGCTCAGTCCTTGGCATTTTGTTATTCAAGGAAGACCGTTCTTCATGTTTCTTGTTTCATGATGGTTTAGGCTATTGAACACTAAATAATTGAAGTATATCACCATCAGACACTTCAGCAAACAGAAACAATCCTTGAAAGTTCATTAGACCCATTTCATATTGTGACATTGCTCCTAAACCCAGGAAAAGACAATAAGGTAGAATAATATATATTTACAGAATATGAAGCCTGTTTACTTTCACCAGAGACAATATAACTTCTTATATGTATATGGTTTCTTTTTTATCAAATGATAACATTTTCTGATAAATTTGCATGTACTGTTACTTCAACAACATAATTGACATTATTTGTCACGTGCGATTCAAAATAATTTAGCAAACAAAGTGGTACTGTTGAAAACAAAAATAACTCATCACCCATTTGTATTTGATATACATTTTGGCACGATATTATGAAGAAATAAAATACACAAAATAATTTGTAACATCTATCCATATATTTTATGGCATACATGTAGTTGTAATAAAAAACTGTGCAAAACTGTCAGCTTTCCACATTACTGAAATACATTAATTAAAATTTGGTTATTTACACGTTGCTCATGCATTGACAGATTTTAAGTGTCTTTGCCCTTGTCTATTTGAGAGAGAAAAATAATTGTCATATTATTAATATCATTTAACATATTAAAGTATATGAAAAGATTTAAAGTTGTAACCAGTTATGAAACATAAAGCATTGACAAATCTATCATAATTATTCATCAAGAACGTTAATTCATTGCATAAAATTATGAATGTAATTCAACTTGTTCTAAAGTGAGACATATAACTTTCCCAATCATGTAATATGAACGCAATTTTTATCAAATTACCTCCGATATCATGTGAAACTATAACTGAAAATATATTTTTGTTTATAAAACATGTATACTGCAGTTCTTACTACACTACATCGTCATAAAAAGAAAAGCATGAATGTTATTTTGAAACACAAATGCCACGCCCATATCCGCGCACCTGTTGTTGAGAATGATGTTTGTACACGTTTCTGTGTTGGACCATGTGAAAAAAAGAATAAGCTGGGATCAACATGCATCACAATTATATCTTTGCTATCTTTATATTCAGTGGACAATAAAGTAATGTGCCTAATATGAACAAAAATTCAAATAAAAGATACTGAAAAACTTGCATCTGCAGTGTTGATCGACTACTGTTTCCGGGTCACGGGAGCACACAAGGTCAAACTGGTTCGGCTATGTGCGAATTATATAGTCAAAAATACACCAAGAAAATTCTATGAGCTCTGATTAGTCACTTTAAACAGTTATTTGTGCTAAATTCAGACGAAATATCTCCAACTTTTCTGTTCATATTCAATACCGAATGAATTTCATCAGGCAATCCCCGTCTGTGACATCACATCCGGTGACCTTTGCACTGACTAGAAAACAAGTTAGATTTCACGATCTTAATTTTCGTCCGTCTTTCGTCATACTAAACGGAAAATGATACATGGAACACTTGTACAATGAGAAATTCTCCCTCTTTCACCAGGTCTTACACAGAAGAGTTCTGTAATCTTTCTTCTGACCAAAAAAGCTAAGTATATTTTATGTAGGAGTTCGACGAAGCGCGCCATGTTTGTTTTTTAGTATGCGTAACACGATTTAACACCGTCTCTTTGTGGGTTTGTGCAAAAATTAATGAACCATAAAACTTGATATTTGCACTCATGAATGCTTATGAATCATGTATTTTATTCTGCTATTTTCATTACATGACACGTTTAAATAAACGTAATAGTGCCATTTCAGTAAGACCTGTTATGACATCGAAAATGTTATTTGTTTACGACGAACGTTTTCGATTATTTTTTTTTCAGAATTATTTTTTAATTTGTCGTCGCGCGGATATTTGCCGATACAAATATACGAAATTAAAGTCAGATACTTATGAAATATCAGTAATACGAATATTGAAATCGGTTTGCGATAATTGGACAATTTATACGGTTCCTAGTATAAAACGCATCCGGCTACCAATTGAGTAATTCAGGTAAATTCAGGAAAATTTACTATATTTATGTTTGTCTTGTAATTAATACCTGTACGTTTGAAATTACCTGGATATTTTTTGATAATAATGTTTTTTTTTGTATGTAGTATTAATGAGCTGAATATTTTTTCAGTTGTCCCTTATTTAGTGACGCACTGAGTGTTTGAAATCACCCACCCTCTTATTAGCGCCTTATGCTGAAATTAATTCAGCAGGCTAAAGGCTAACAGTAAACATGCCCGTGTTGTAGGTTCAGTGCACGGTGCGGGATGAGGGACGTATTCAACGTTAATAGAGCTGTAGGTAACTTGCTGACATTACACAAGGACGTGCACGGTGATGTCACACTGAAAAAAACATGTGACTTGAAGCACGCTGAACAGTATTTCAGCTATATCTTGGCTTGTCAATTTGCTGTGTGAGGAAAACCCAAGCGATGTCGGTGTAAGATCTTCAGGAAAGCGATAACAAATGAACATGGGTTGATGCTGACACATCTATGTACAACTTAACACAGGTCGTTGGAAAACTTTTACTTTCATTGCACATGGGCAACATGTCTTCTGTGTGTACACCGCTATTTTAAACAAGCGTAGAATGTAATAAGACTTAAGTCTTAAAGCCAGAAAAAAATATCTATTGGTTTATACAAATGTATATCTTCAATACAGACTTGGCTTGTTAAAACATTATGACTGAATATGGACTGAATATGTCACTCGAAAGAACACAAAGAATTTGTCCATTGTGACAAGACGAAATACATTTTACCTTTGTATTTCTCTGTTATGCAGAAATACAAACTAACTACCAGAGCGTTTCTCATCTACGACAAGTAGAATAGGGTTTGTTTCTATTTTGTCATTGAATGATACCGATGTAATATTTAGATTATCTTTTTTGTAAAGCATGGAATAGAGCTAGGAAATAACTTGTCGACTGGAATTTCAGATTTTTTATTACCTTACTCTAAAAAGTCCGCCTGATTACCACCATTTGTTAAAACTTTGTTAAATAAAAGTTACATTTTTATCATTTCTTCTGTGTCTACTAATCGGTATATTCTCATACAGTGTATTGATGTCCCCAAGTGTATATATGTAAACATGTTTAAAGGTTGACGTCATTTGCTACAGTAAAACATCTTTGACTTTGACAAAGAAAAAATGTCACGAAGCATTATCTGATATTTCACAGGCTACCTCCAATCAACTACGGAGTCAGCAGTCACAGTCACAACGTCAGTTCTAAAGGACAACCCGTGGTATACTGTAGGTATAGCCGTCTCATGTCTGGTGGTCCTGGTCGCTCTCACCACCCTCTTGTATACTGTCATCATACCCGCTGTAGTGGGGAGGTTGAAGAAAAAGGACTGCTGTGGGGAGGGGATATCCAGACAACCCCACACACAGGAGACAGGATCCCCAGGAGTTCAGACAGAGGTGACGGGTGCGGTTTCACTTTCACCGTAAAAAACAACAAAAACGGACGACGTTACACCTGTAATAATTGGATAGACATTCCCTGTAATGATTTGAAGTGAAAGTATTAAAGTGAAAATAAGAAACACAGCTGCATTAGGAATAGCCAGTAGCGTTAAATGCTATGTTTCTAATGATGGCATCATGGATCAGTAGTGTAGGTTATGTGTTGTTTTATTGTTGTCATCGGTAGGTTTACTGAGCGGTAGCAACGGACATCAGCCATAACAACATCTCCACCGTCATCAACGTCGTCTCTCGGGTCAAAAGACCATGTCTTACGATTGACTCTATTTCAAGTCAGGCACATCATCTCTTCATTACCATGATCCTTACCATCAATCGCTTGATTTAACCGTACCACGTGTAATGCTATCTTGCCTTTTGGAGATAGACAATGGCGATCCGTCGAGAAGGCAATGGTTCTACTGCTACAGGACTTTTTTCCTAGACAGATCTCGAAGACTTGGCATTATACGAAGACGGATGTCAGCCAAATAACACTGTGATAAATGTTGCACCCAAGAGGCGCTTCGTGGTTGGTGGCATACGACAATTCATTCCAGCAACAAATTTTCCCCAGGGCATTGTTTAATAAATATTTGAAGAGATATTTTTATCTCCTTTCCCACTTTTGAACCGGGACGTGTCGTGTATTATTTCTACCGGTAACATCCAAGATGTGAGAAAGTATATTAAAAATCACGTTCAATGAACAGTTCACCGGCCTTTGCATGTGTTTTTGACCGGTGCAGGTGGGGCATAATACTCACAACATTGCCCGACGATCTTTACTTCCTGATAATCATGAGCCTGCCTATGAGACAACTTCTAAAAATACCGCATGTGTTGATTAGTCTCAGCATGTATAAAGGTACAGATAACCTGACATTGTGTAATGAACAATACATGCACACACACTCACTACTCTTTGTGTTCTTGACGACAATGAAACTTGATACATCCAGATCGTTCCACCAATGTCTCACACTGATTATTACGCAATTGCTATGTTTGGATTTCCCACTAAGCTATTTTTAGACAATAGTCACGTTGATATGAAACAGTCTTTGAAGACAACGTCAAATATACCCAAATTCTTGCTGTTGGCTGTTCCAAATGGCGGCGAGTCTGAAGTTAATATTCGTTGTCATATGGGGTTCCACCCAGGGAACATCCTCGATGAAGACATCAGTGACATGTGACCCTGGAATGTACTATGACTTTGCAATCGGGAGATGTGATCTCTGTGACTCTATATGTGACTACGCAGAGATTCAAGGAACTGTACTTGAATGTGCCACCAAGTGTCCAGGTAAGCCACCATGTCCAGTATATTGTTTCGATTCGAAGTCCAGTTTAAAAGTGTTTCACAAACACGTGCTTGTAAGTACAAGAGACTCATACTTAAAAATATAATTCCCAGGACTGTGAAATCGTTTTCAGAAATAGTTGTCTATACATTTCAGATTTCACATCCAGTTATAAAAAAGCCGATTCAGCTGGTATGTATATTTATACTGTGATATCATTATGTACATATGTGCAAACTGTCAAACCTTCCTTCAAAATAACATTAATATTGGATTTCAAAATAACGATGATTTTATTTTTATTTTAATATTTTCTACATTTGTTCATAACAGAATAGGAATTTAACAAAATTAATGTAGCTTAATTCAAAGAGTATATGTTTAAAACTGAAACAAAATTCATCTTCATATAGTATGATATATACTGTTATAGATGCCTTGTCAAAACAGCAAACCGTGGACGCAGTGACAACTACATCAACAACTTCAGGGTCGTGTGCGGAGGAGAGGAGGACTATCACGATGTTGTTAATAGCTTTGTGTGGTGTGTCGTTGCTGCTGTTATTGATGATGGCTGTTATTATTGTTCTGACGTTCAGACGTGTACGGCAACACCAGACTGGTTACAGTGTTACCAGAACAACAGAACCGTTGATACGTAGAGATGGACATGCGCAGTGCATAGTCTCAAATGGGCAAGTACTGAAACAATCAGGAACTTTAGAACCGAAATCGGTTGCCTCGGAACGATTTCCAGTTGCACAATCCCCCATTTCTTCGATATGAAGATGAAGAATCGTAACTTGTTTTTTCTCTGAGGGTTTGGGTGAACGCGCATGTCTGTCACGCGAGATCTGTCATGGATGAAGACGTAACACTGGACGAACGCTTGTATTGACAAGGACTGTTCGGTCTAAGAAAAAGAAAAACAGCAACAACAACAACAACAACAACAACAAAAACCATTCGTGACTCGGAATCACTTTCTCGAATTACAAGATTCAATATTGTTGTTCCAACATACTGTAAAGCTGACTAATGCAACATGCCATTACGCATTTACAGTGTGAATATATGTCTTTATTACTCGCCCGTTGAAGATACTGCAGTGTAATATTTTCACTTCAATATTATACTAGTGTAATACCGCTTGACGTATGACGTCAAAATGCTAATGCCGATGTCGCGATTTTGCTAGACCTTGCTTGTAATATTTATATCAGGTTACAGCAACGATAACACATATTCAGATACAACATCATCATGTACTGCATACATGAAGACTCACAAAGGGAAGTATTTGATTGCATTACAATGGACATAAACTGATTTGTGTTTGAAAAACAGATAATCATTACAGTTATGTGTATTTGATAATAAATATTGAACAATCATGAACAGTGTTAGTATTTGAATAAAACCTTTTCGGGAACACCTGGTATTCCCACCATTTCATAGTTATTCATAAACACATACACTGTCATCGTATCGCATGGTGACAGTCACTGGATTGTCTGGTCCATACTAGATTTGTTTACAAACAATATCGTACAGCTGTAAAATTCATGAAATAGTCAAACCTGTACAATCAACCAATTTAGCAGAGTTCTCATGTATGTAGAAAGGGTTGTAGAACTTCAAAGGGAAGTAACAATGCATTTTCTCAGCACAAGACTCACTCAAGATATCCATGTCACGCTCCCTTTATCACACACGGCGCGCGTGCGTATGTGTGTGTGTACATGAGCAAGCGTGATGAGTACAACGGGTGGGCACACTGTAGTGTGTGTGAGTGAATGGTATTGAAGATGATAATGACTTGTCGAATGGATTGATTTGTGTGCTTCTGTTAACTGTTGCGTGTATGAATCAATATCCGTGAAAGAAGTGTGTAATCGTATCTAATGTGTAGGAACTGAAGATACCTTGTAAATTGGATTGTGGAATGTGTTTGATTTCACCGTCGCAAATATAAAGCGATGATCATGTGAATGAAATGGATTGAAAGTATGTATGAAAGGATTTTGATGTGTTTATTGCTTGTAGCGAGTCTGGATGGAGCGTTGTGTGTGTGCGTGTGTGTGTGTGTGTGTGTGTGTGTGTGTGTGTGTGTGTGTGTGTGTGTGAATGGATTGTGGTGAATAAGAGCTGACTGTAGGTTCCGTGAATAGATTGTGACAATCGAACGTTGATATAGGGACTGGATGTGTGATGTGCGAGATGGCCATTGTCGATTTGAATGAATTGTGATTGACAGGAATAAACTGTAGTGAGTTACGTGTCGTTTTGCAAATTAAGATATTAAGGTCACCCAGCATTGTAGATTCAGAAACGTTCAGTGTGAAATCAAAATTATTAAAATAAGGGATTATAAAATCTTATTATGAAAATAACTTAATTCTGACAAATCAAATGAATTGCCGAAGAGTAATTATAGAAAACAACTTACTGGCACCTCAGAAATGTATACAGAAAATTCATGGGTGTGAAACCAACAAGCAAAATAGTGATTGATTGATTGATTGATTGATTGAGTGAGTGAGTGAGTGAGTGAGTGAGTGAGTGAGTGAGTGAGTATGGTTTTGGTCATGTATTGGTTGGAGTTGATAGATGACATTCCAGGATTAAATGAGGGGTGTAGCACTGGCTTTCACACACATCAACGTATCACCAAATCAGTGTAACCTGCAGTCTCCTATCTGACCTATGATTTCGTTACTAAATTATCACTTTGACAAAAATCTCATTTCAGGCAGAAATGCACGGTTTTTGCTTATATTTTCGAACACTTCTTCTGAAATGTGAAAATTGTGAAAATATATATGGCACTGCTGATACTATCAATAGGTACATGTTCTCTAATTACGCAACTCACACGAGCCATGCGCGTAGCTTCGAACCAAACCAACAAGAGTGGTCTCCCTTCCTCGCATCGATCCTCTCAAAGCGCCTCCCTCTCGCACCTGTCCGCCTCTCTCACCCAACAACCCGCGTACACGGGACGATGAAGAAGTAGGGCAACTCTTCACAAATAGATCAACGCAAAGCAGGTGTATGATAAATTACAGCAAGCCGACAACGACGTATGACGTCATCCATTCATAAACAAGTCACGTGATCACAACATATCGCCCGTCATAACACACAGCAAAGCGGGCTTTATCTGCCGGTACCTATTTCCGTCCATGGCTCCCACAGAGTGGTTCCTGCCTGTCCAGGTGCTTGTCACCCTGGGGCTGTGGGTCGGAGCCCTGTGGGCATTGCCGGAGTGTGCCCGGGGTACCTACAAGGACCCTATCGCGGGCAGTTGTCGAGAGTGCAGCTCGCTGTGCGATCGCGCTGAGGAGCAGAAAACAGAGCCCTTGTGTGCCTCCTACTGTCACGGTAAGTCCATCCACTGACCAGTGTCCAGACGATCACGCAACATACTATGAAGTCTACGTTTATCGTATGTATTTGTTATATCGGAAGCGTTATTGCATTTCCATAAGACCTCACAACGAGTCATAATCCGCCATCGTCCCATGTCATCACAAAAATCACGTAATTTTCAATTTGTAGAAACGTCTGTCCAGATAAGTAAAATCTGAAGGCAATATACTCATGGTATATACGTATATCTACATGAGAAATTCAGAAAACGGGAAACATCAGATGATTCGGCCTCCAACCCGAATAAAAAACAGTTTGAGATTCTGTTGCATTACGTCATACACGAATCCACTGCTTAAGAAATGCCGGACATTTAAGGCTCAATGATGTGGGTGATGTTTAAAACAATAGTTCTTAATGTTAGGTAGTTTATCATTGAGATACCCTTCCCATCTTCACGAGGTCACCCTGTTGTATTCTTGTTACAAAACGCCTCGACAGGTATTCATCCCACCGTTACGCTTACGTGCACTGCGTTAACAGTCATGTGTATTAAAGGTTGTAAACATCCAAGGATGTAGACCAGTTCACATTGTCACGATAACATCTGTAACGTGCCTCTCCAAAGGCATCAAGGGCAACCGTTATTCATAAGATTTTTGTATTCATCAACCAGATCTAATTTGTAGTCTCTTCACGTATTAAACACTGGCGAAAATCAATAACCCAATACCTTAGTACCAGCTAGAACGCCAGTCTATCGAATGCTATGCTATTACCATGGTCTCTTCCGTAGATGATAAAGCCATGTGGTTTTGGACAGACGGTGGGCTGCTGAAGAGGCCAAAATTAGGGCGCATTTAGTTCCAGATCAAATGTGGCTGAGTTTATGTTGGGCGTAAAATATTAAGCCAGTTTCATAAGGAATATATCGATCAATATAGTATTACAAAGTCTCGTTCTTGGTGGCATTGTCCGTCGTAATGATTTAGCTTCTATTGTTTGCATACGTCGTCTCCATGAATTCTCCAGAAGCGCGCTGATTTATTTAAGCTCATATGAGGCAATCGAGTTAATTAATTTTACCTGTATATTGACTTGGAACTTATTATGTAATGCGAATGTTGAAATATGTATTGCAAAATTCAGCTAATTATAATGCATTGCTCTATTTCAAAAGTGTTTATTAGTGCTGCTTCCTTTTCTAAATGACCTTGTATTATGTAGAACTGAATGAAAAGCTGGAATTGTTAGACATTTATTTCACCTTTGCAGCAGTGTGACTCATATATGGCCAAGCAGACATAGTATATGCGTCCATAAAATTCAATATTTGATTGTGTGAATTATCGATATCTGTGAAAATATTATCGTGATTTATAGCTTGATGGAATGAGCGATCATTTAATGGTTTGCACTAAACATATGATGAGACAAATCATGGCGACATGGTGCCATTTTTTTTGACTGACATGTTACATTTAAATTTGGTTTTACTTAAACATCTGTACATTTTGAAAGAATTATTGCACATCTTCGGGTAATTCTGAATTATAAAATGTTCGATCACAAATTATGTCCTTGAAATTGTTCACTATCTATGTCTGAAAACGTATTTTGATTTTACTGTTTCAACCAGTTAGAAACCAACGGACCTGAAAACAGGGTGGTGGTGTTTTACAGATATTTACCTCGTAGGTTCGTTGGTATTATTGAATTGTTAGTACTAGTCCTTAGCCACACACACTGGTAGCAAGAACATTGGTACAGTCGGGAAGGTATTCACGACATCTGAGAAATTCAGATGTGATAAAAGTAGTTAAATGTCTGGCGATAAGACTTAAATATAGACTAGAAATGAAATTAGTATACGGTAGAAATAAAACTCATGTGTACAACGTGTGAAATGTTGGATGAACATATATGACACTTTGGAGGATCGGATTTCACCATCAGCTGCGTCTTGTAGTTGACCATTTTACATAGCTGGAGACCAACTACACTGATATTCCCAAAGTTCTCGCTGTTACTATTTACAAAGTCATTTGTGTTGTGTATACTAAGTATTGACATTATATTTCCAGATTACAACCGGACCAGGTGTCACCCCGGCTACTACTTCAGCGTCAGTCTTAACGCTTGTGGTAGCTGCACAGTGTTGTGCTCACAGGAATCAAAAGCATCGGAATGTCGAGAACACTGCGGACCAGGTAATAATACTGACAACATATCAGAAAAACGGCTGCAAGATGAAGTGTAATGGCTTTCTGTTATTCCCAACACATGCTCTTTCTGTGAATTGTCCAATCTGATTTTTCTGACGTTAATGTCTTCCATGGATATGAACAATGCTGAAAGATGACATCTCTTGAATATGGTTTGAGAAATTGATGGTTTGAAATATATATTCCCCTGAACCTACAGTTATGGTAAGAGGCGACTAAATGAACCAGGTTCTGGAGCTCGCTGACTTGCTTGATTGCAAGTAATTGTATCCTAATTGCACGGATCGATGTCTTTGGTGTCAATAACTGGATTACACTGAAGAGACTCCTGTCATGTAGCTGGGGCATTGTGGAGCTGTACACAACAAATATTCACCCATGTCATCAGGGAACGTGTAGTACAACCAACTCGAAACGTTTCCTGGCAGCTGGGGCACTGTGGAGCTGAACATAACCAATAGATATATCTATATTGACATCAGGGAACATACAGTACAACCAACTCGAAACGTTCCTGGCAGCTGGGGCACTGTGAAGTTGAACGCAACAAATATACAACCACAGTGACAACAGGGAGCAATATTGCACAACCGAAAAGTTCCCTGGCAGCTGGGACACAGTGGCGCTGAACACAAGAGATGTTCATTCATGACATCAGGGAACATATAGAACGGCCAGCTCGAAACGTTCCCTGGCAGCTGGGACACAGTGGCGCTGAACACAACAGATGTTCACTCATGACATCAGGGAACATATAGAACAGCCAGCTCGAAGCGTTCCCTGGCAGCTGGGGCACTGTGCAGGTGAACACAACAGATGTTCACTCATGACATCAGGAAACATATAGAGAAGCCAGCTCGAAACGTTCCCTGGCAGCTGGGGCACTGTGCAGGTGAACACAACAGATGTTCACTCATGACATCAGGGAACATATAGAGAAGCCAGCTCGAAACGTTCCCTGGCAGCTGGGACACTGTGTAGGTGAACATAACAGATGTTCACTCATGACATCAGGGAACATATAGAGAAGCCAGCTCGAAACGTTCCCTGGCAGCTGGGGCACTGTGCAGGTGAACACAACAGATGTTCACTCATGACATCAGGGAACATATAGAGAAGCCAGCTGGAAACGTTCCCTGGCAGCTGGGGCACTGTGCAGGTGAACACAACAGATGTTCACTCATGACATCAGGGAACATATAGAGAAGCCAGCTCGAAACGTTCCCTGGCAGCTGGGGCACTGCAGGTGAACACAACAGATGTTCACTCATGACATCAAGGAACATACAGAACAGCCAGCTCGAAACGTTCCCTGGCAGCTGGGCACTGTGCAGGTGAACACAACAGATGTTCACTCATGACATCAGGGAACATATAGAACAGCCAGCTCGAAACGTTCCCTGGCAGCTGCGACACAGCGGCGCTGAACAGAAGAGATGTTCACTCATGACATCAGGGAACATATAGAACAGTCATCTCGAAACGTTCCTTGCCAGCTGGGCACTGTGCAGGTTAACACAACAAATCACCAATCATATTGACAACGGGGACCTCAGCCAACTCGACACGATTCCCGCTTAACATTTTGACATTCGTCAAAGGTCTTACATAAGTGGTTCACGTGAAACACAATCGATTATCTTTCGCAGATTGATGGATATTCTGAAATAATTGCACAGGAATATTACTCCTCGACGGATCTCAGTATTCTGTCTAGCTACTCTAGGCTATACACATGTTTGCAGGATAATACACACTTTGCTGGGATGGCTAAAGGTTTGGCGACACAATAGTGGTCCCAAATCAACGTGCAGTAATATTAAAAGTAAATGCCTGACTCACGTTCACAGTGTACTGTGCACGTCATAAGGCACTGAGTATGATACCCCTCCTTGTAGGTTAAGGCGGGGAATAGTTCGTACAGTTTAATAGGAAAGGGGATTTGAAAAATACGTTCTTGATCAATAAACGCAGGCATTGCAGAAGACTAGCTGAAATTTAATAACTGTGTTAAAAATTTAATAAATTGAATGTTTGCAAAACGTTTGAAAAAATTGATAATTGAAATCTGAAGGTCCTTTGAACTTCCTTCACGGAAACAAGACGGGAAGTGGAATATGTTTCATAGGTAGATCGAAGATTATGTAGGTGGTTTGCTCGTTTTACCCAAGATAAAATACATGCTTTGCTGCTATGTACCAGAGAAAAAGGTTAGAGCCCCTTTTGGGTACTGTACGCTCCATCAAACAGAATCATTCGTTCAGTCAGTAACCTCAACAGCAGACTGGGACATCTGGCAGTTGTGACCGGAGGATTTTGTAAAAAGTGTTCATGGTTTAATGTACGTTGCCCACCGAGTAATTATGTTATAATTATAATTACATGTTTGGTTTTGTGTAACCGGTATGTTACAAACACTGATATACTACACCCGTAGGTGCACATAATATGCAGATCATACCTCTCTGAGTCCGTTTTAGCGGTGCGTTGGATACACGTTACACCTTAAAAAGACAGACAGTTACAGCAAGCTAACAACGTTTTAATCTGAATCAGTGCATTTTAGGTGGATGTCCGATGCTCTTCGTCATCATGTAACGATGAGTACTTGATTTGGTACAGATCGTCGTTTTGTCCCCTTCTCCAGATGTTAGGGAAACAGAGCACACTGTTAAGATGGAAACGCCAGCCTCTGTATCACAGATCACATTCAAAAGTGTTTCGAACATGTTCACGGCTTTAATGATGGTGACGCTGATGATGAATCTGTAGTTGTTAATCTGAGAATTGGTTTACCAATAACGTCTCTTTGGAACAGCACATTGGATAGGGTGCCTGGCAATTCTTTAGGGTTGGTTTGTCGGTATATATCTGATAAACATTGGTCAATTAAGCTTCCCCATGGATGTGCCCGTAATGAAATGAGCATTCTTGAGGCCGTCTCTGTAATGGCAACGTTGGGGCATGTTCATCAAGTCTTGGTATACTGGGTTCAACTTTACTTGATCTTAGGTTTCTTTCATATTTTCTTGCCTCTTGTACTTATGACAGAGATAGATGTACAGATGTGGTCTGCGATCACTTACTATCAAACCGCGGCTTCAATCAAATGTGTTTTAGATGCACGAACTTACTGATCATGGATATTTTTTAGATTTCAGCGCAAGTATCGCCAAGGCTCATAAAAGACTGAGCACAGGGATGGTTGTCCTGATTGTGTTCATTGTCCTCGTTGTCTTCATTCTTGGCATCTTCGGCGCTGTGCACTTCCTCAAACCAGGTAGTCGACTCTCGTGGAGAAGCAGCAACCCATACCGCCGACCTCAGTCGGCACCCGATGACTTCGATGACCCTCACAGTATTTTCTCTTCTAATGGTATGCAATATTCGTGTGACAGTGCTTTCCCCTCAAATGGTATGTACGTTTCCTAACCTTGCTGTTTGTGTAGTTGTCCTCGGTGTTCGTGAATAACGCGAATGTGTGGTAACGTTCCATATAGTTCAAAACGTGTGAGTTAGAGAACGTAATGCAGACATAATGATAGACATATTAGAGACGACATTGTTAATGTAATGCAGACATGATGGTTGAAATACTAGACATAACACTAATAACGTAATGCAGACATAATGGTTTACATATTAGAAACATCATTATCAACGTAATGCAGACATAATGGTTGATATATTAGACACAACACTATTAACATAATGCAGACATAATGGTTGACATATTAAAGACAACATTATTAACGTAATGCAGATATAATGGTTGACATATGTGAGACAACATTATTAACCTAATGAATACATAATGGCTGACATATTAGAGACAGCTTAATTAACGTAGTGCAGACATAATGGTTGATATAATAGAGTTTACATCATTCACGTAATGGAGACGTAATGGTTGACAGATAACAAACACTGTTTACGTAATGCCGACATAGTGATTGACATATCAGAGACATTATTAACGTAATGCAGAGACAATGGTTGACATTTTAGAGACAACATTATTTACGTAATGCAGAGATAATGGTTGACATATTAGAGACAACTAAATTAACGTAATGCAGACATAATGGTTGACATATCTGAGACAGCATTATAAACGCAATGCATACATAATGGATGACTTATTGGAGGCAACATTATTAACGTAATACAGACATAATGGTTGACATATTAGAGACAACCTTATAAACGTAATGCAGGCACAACTGAGATTTTATACACACAATAGCTAGGACAATGCAGGTGCTATTGTTGGCGTAATTCAGATACAGTTATTGACATTAAGCGTATTTGTAGGATTGGCATAATAAAGACACTATTGTTGACATCACAGACATAATGTGTGGCCTAATACAGACAAACATGATACCCACACCATTGTTGGTACAATATTGACACAGTCTTTGGTATTGTTGACACCATTGTTGGTACAGTACAGAGACCTTTGTCAGTATTGCACAGACGCCACATTTGTTGACATAACATAGACACCATTGTTGGTATAATACAGACACCATTGTTGGTATAATACAGACACCATGGTTGGTATAATACAGATACCATTGTTGGCAAAATACAGACACCATGGTTGGTATAATACAGACACCATTGTTGGTAAAATATAGACACCATTGTTGGTATAATACAGACACCACTGTTGGTATAATATAGACACCATTGTTGGTATAATACAGACACCATTGTTGGTATAATATAGAAACCATTGTTAACATAACATAGACTTCATTTTTGGTATAATACGGACACCATTGTTGGTATAAAATAGAAACCATCGTTAACATAACATAGACTTCATTTTTGGTATAATACTGACGTCATTGTTGACAAAATATTGACACTGTTGTTACACGTATATAGGCACCACTGTTAACATACTATTGGAAAACGAAATACGACACTCGAAAGAATATAAAAGATTCTTCTTTGTAAATTCCATTTTTATACAGTGCTTATTAACACACCTGTCGTCTAATGGGGTGTAATTACATCATGGTTCCTTCCTTGTTAGAATATCACGCTACAACACTGTAGTTTGTACTGGATAATCACCAGCGTCCAGTGAAGTTTTAATTGAACACGTGCTGCTTGAATAGCAAGACCCAATCAAAACTAATTGGCATAGCGAACATAAGGTCGTGTTAGAGTAAAAATCGTATCTGTACTCTAGATGTCCTTGACTGACGTTGTCTTGGATGAGGTAGATAACAATAGCAACATCTACACCGTGTTGAACAGATTGACATTCTAATAAAATCACATTTGTGCCAAACTATCGGATCTTTCCAAACCTTAGGCGGCGCTATGTTCAAACGCTCAGCACAGATAGATTACTGTATGATAGTCAAAGAGCACACTCTTACATGCTGTCAAGTGGAATCGTTGATCGAGCACAGATGTCTTATTGGGTGTTATTATGGTTTCATAGGGCACACATTGAAGAGCCTTCAAGTGGAATCGTTGATCGAGCACAGTTGTCTTATTGGGTGTTATTATGGTTTCATAGGGCACACATTGAAGAGCCTTCAAGTGGAATCGTTGATCGAGCACAGATGTCTTATTGGGTGTTATTATGGTTTCATAGGGCACACATTTAAAAGCCTTCAAGTGGAATCGTTGATCGAGCACAGATGTCTTATTGGGTGTTATTATGGTTTCATAGGGCACACATTTAAAAGCCTTCAAGTGGAATCGTTCATTAGCACAGATATCTTATTATATGTTAGTCTCCTCTAGTCTCTCATACAGCACGCACTTAAAAGCCATCCAGTAGAGTCGTTGATTGAACACAGAGATCTTTTTGAGTGTTATTATGATCTCACAGAGCACACATTTCAAGGCCACAGAGCAGAATCGTTGATTGAGAACAGATATCTTATTGAGACTGTTACCATGATTTCATAGAGCACACACTAAAGTGTCATCAAGCTGAATCGTTGATTGTCCACAGATATCGTATTGAGTGTTATTATGATCGCACAGAGTACATACTTAAATGCCATCAAGTGGTATAGTTGATATCGACAGAGGTAAGACCAGTAAGAATCCGTTTGAAACATGGAAATGTGAAACTTTAACACCTAAACCCATTTCACTTCAAGTAGAACACGTACACATGAAAGTGAGAGGTACACGAATGCATCAGTGTTAAGTAGTCAGGCACTGGGTGCACAGGAAAAGAGCTCTACGTATGCTCTGTTTTACCGGTGGCGTCCCCCCTCGGCTTTCATGCTTAACGCAGTACTCCTGCCCTGCAGCAGCGGTTTGACCAGACAGTCGAATGAAACAGTCCAGGTTTACTGATATTTGTTTAAACTGAAAAAATGTACATATATTTAAATAAGCTCACTGCGTACAAGCTCACAGATTCTACTTCAGTGCGGTAAAGCGCCTTCGAAACGCGTATGTTCTTCGGGGACGTGTAGCAAGCGAATGTTATATCTGTCTTCACAGACAATTATCACGATTCCTCCAACAGTTTTACCATAACACACTTTCAAATCGTAATGAGATTATGTGTTCGCGAAAAGATGAAAGTAAACTAATAAAAGGAAAATACGTTGTTCACCTGAAATAACAGGGTTATTTGGTACAAATTAATATAATAATTATAGGACATTTTACCGGACGGAAGTCTCTGATGCATTACATGTGGAAATATCAACCACGTGACCTTCATGAAAAGTTTTAAGGCTTTATTGGGGCCTTGAGTATTGTTACGAGCATAAAATAATGATTTTTGGAAATAGTAAGAATTGTGGACTGAAGACGTCGTGGGAGGTAATGGTTTACAAACCAGATGCTTTACTGAATTTAAGTTGGCTCTGTTCTGAGATGACAACTGGGAATCCATATTCCATTTCGCTTGTCTCAAGTACTTTCTGTGAATATGAGTCCTTTATTGATTGTATCAGTTGTATCTCATAGACAGTGAATTGGCGGCACATTAGCTAAACCTTGTATTGTGTACCTTTAAGACCTTTGTCTTCATGCAGTGTTGTTATTTACACACAACAACTAGCTCAATAAAGTGCGTTCATGAATTGTGTCTCTGTGTTCCCAGATGACTTGGCACCCTTGGAAGAGGAAGATCACAAGAACCCTATGGGATTCTCGGATTTGAACCTTACCATACAGAACAACCCAGTGACGTAGGCACAGTGGCTGTCTTGTGAATACATAGAATACTTGGCACTGGCCATTTGGCATTACTTTATAGTCCTGAAGATTGATAACATCGTGATTCCTTGCACTGAAGATTGTTCATCTGTGTTGCCCTACCGCAATGACACCACTTGTATAGCAGCACTATTTCGTGTGACACGAGGTGTCAACTAGAAACAGTTTTAAGAAAGAACTGTTGAAATGTGAATCGGAACTATGTTTATATCAATGTGTTTCCTAATGGCACTCTGCGTATCCTCCAGAGGATTCATATTCCTCTCTTCTGTTTATGTAACTACTTTATGGATTTCCACGGACAAGGAAAATTCCTTAGTTTCAGATACCTCGCATTGTAAATTATTGTTCATGTGATAACGGTTTTCCAGATTATATCTAAAGCATTAGGATATAAACAAAAACACAATTCATCATTAAATGCGTTAATCCGGAACTTTGTAAACAGGACAATTAACCACAAAACCATATTTCCCGTGCAACGGGATTCACTGTGTATGTAACTTGACATAGCTAGCGCAGCTTCTTTATCTACTGTACATCTGTATGACGACGTCACGCCTTTGTTTCCTGGATACTCTGTCCTGCACCATACCATTAGGAAGTATTCAATACATTTATATTATATATAGGGGACGGTGGAGTAGACTAGTACTTAACATCCGAACATCAGCTTCGATTACCAAAATGGGCTCAGTGTGTGAACCCCGTGTCTGGTGTACCCCTCCGTAATCCTGCTTGAATATTTCTAAAAGCGGCATAAAACTCAGTCACAGTGTGTCTGGTGATAATGGCAGATTATTAGTTACCGGTGTTTAGAATTCATTATCACGGTCCTATAAGGAAAGTTCCTAGTCCATTCCAGAAAGTATTAATTTTAATTTTGAAATACTGTGATATGCTCTAAGCTTGTGTACCATATTTGCGTAATTTTCGACCCAGTTTGAGACTCCCGACATGTAATATCGTAATTATAACCATTTCGTGTTCACAGTTTTCGTTGACACTCACATTTTATTACATTATTCAATATAAATTCTATCACATTTGGTTTCAGTCAAAAGAAGCTAAAGACCTAACATTGTTGATATGAGTTATTAGCTATAGTAAAGTGAAAGAATCGAGGTCTCTTAACCTCTTTTGAGTGCAATACTTAGCGGAGAAGCGGATGATACAACGAAGTCAACCAAAGAGATTACTTAGTGAAAGAATAAGTTGTATTTATATCAGGGACTGCGTTGCTTTGTTGTAGTCAGTATCTGGACACCCTTATCATCACCGAGACAGTGAAAGTGATTCATCTCTAACACTTATCTCGTGGAATAAGGACGATGGGATCGTTTTGTGGTTTCAGTCTTTGGCTCGTTACGTCCTAGGTGTGAATTCGATTTCCCAAATGGGTACAATATCTGGTATCCCCCCTTGGTGTTGGAATAGTGCGGCGTAAAAGCATACGCATTCACCTTGACACACGCAATATTTTGTATTCACTGTACATTCCACATTTCCCTAGCCGGGCGCTCTGGCAATTGTGAAAAGATGAAATAGCTGAGTTTTCATTTTTGTCATATATTATTATTTGCATTATGTTGTTCATGTCGCTAAAATTCCATATGTATGAATATTACGGTTTCGTTTTCAGACGGTGTCATCATTTCATGCACTGTTTGTTCCTTACCAACTGCAATATGTACATTCATGTATATCACGCTGACGTAATTGTTTTACAGCTTTAATGAACGGGATCACATACAACGTCGATCCCTCGGGATCGAAGCAACATTCTTCCTGTATAATATACACCGCTATGTCCCCAAACCTTTTGCGTACTAGCTTCAGCTTTATAGAACCGCCATGGTATCTCAAGTTTGACTTGTCCGAGGCAAGCGTCCATGATCCAGTAACCTGTACCAAGGTCTGGTTTTCAGTTCAGAAAGTGGACTCTGATGGTACCGGACACTCAAAGACAGTGATTCCAATCATTGCATGTTCATGTATCCAATGTATCAGATCTTGAGTAAGCAGGAAGAACTTGATTAAGCACCCTTGTATTTTTATATTGATAAGTTCTCAACACGTTTATAAAGCTTTTCCGACCCGTATGATCCCTTGACTCATACAAAACCGACAAGGTGATTGGAATCCATGTTGATTTTATGATTATACTTGCTCTTTTATGAGAAATATTACTGATCTTCATACAGAACCGTGTCTGCACAAGTATAGCCTTTGATTGTTTCATGTTGAATTTATAAGTGAATGTGAACAGCTGAAATTGTCATTTTGCATATCTTACACGATTCAAGGTCAATATCGAGTGTAACATCCACGTGACTGTTTGATAGCCAGCACTGTCTCGCTCATTCCACCTGTCAACCTCCTGATCTTCAATTGAAGGTGCAGTCTACGACATTCCTTGTGTAAAGCAGCTTCCAGTTGGCCAGGCTCTGTACATGGTGATCCCTTTGTTGCATACGACGACCAATCATGTCCCAGATATATGCCCCAAGGGGCTCATTCCATCGGGAAATAATTATGTCAGGGGGTGCTTAACTAAGTTCTTTGTGTAAAGTACTCTGTACAAATTCAGATTTCCAGGTGCGTGGGGTAGCCTAGTGGTTAAAGCGTTTGCTCGTCACTTCAATAATACAGGTCGGATTCCCAACATGGGTACAATGTGTGAAGTCGATTTCTGGTGTGCCCGCCGTGATATTGCTGGAACATTGCTAAAATCGGAGTTAAAACAGACTCACTCACTCACTCAATCAATCAATCAATCAGTATCGAATATATTAAGAAGGACTAAACAGCTCTTTCAAGAACGATCGATGACTACCTTTGTCTTCATGGTGATTATTGTTTCATAAATATACCCACCAGTCGTGGATCACAAGTTTATTCTAATAATACTGGTCAAACCCCGGAGAAGGATCTGGAGTAAGGGTTATATGCATTTATTATTACAATAAAGAACATATTACCCTACTAAAGATAGAACAGATTGTGTACTGTCAGTAATAGCAATACCGTTAAATGTATGGCTCTCCTGTTATGCTCCGTGTCTCAGTTCTGTTATCTGCGGCCTGCTACAATTCACGTGTTTGTTTGTTTGTTTGTTTTTTCATAAATGGATTTTATTACCAGTCGGTACTAACAGTTTCAATTCCACCACAACGATCCCAATGAAATAACATACAATTTCAAGGACAATACATGCAGTGTGTTACAGAGGGTCAGACTTATCCTGGTTTCTGAAATTCATATGGTGTATACAGAATCCTATTTCAAATGGTTTGATTGCCTCAAAGTGTTAAGTACATACAGGTTGGAAAATAGCAATTACAAATGGCAATTCTTAAAATACTTTTTCAACGAATTATAACGATGCACCATTGATAGGGAAGTAAATTTTGCGAACTTTCTTTTATTTGTTTCGGGTTCCAGGAAAATAATCCCACTGTTTATCATCTTGTAACTATTCAGGTTTTTGGAATAGGTCGATTTTGTAAACCAGGAGTTAGGAAAAATGTAATTTTGAATTTACGTGGGTTTCTGTTTTTGTCTTGTTGGATGGCCTTCATTAACGGACGTTCCTCTCAAGGCTAATGATTGTCAGTTTTCACTATTCATCAGTTGATGGATATCGATCATGAAGTTTTCATGAACTTAGCAAGCCGGTACCCTAAAATAACCATGTTCATATCAGCGAATATTACCATTCCCTATTAAACAAATAGTCATTAGCAAAGGGGTCACGAGAGACCTATAGTCGTCTGTAGCGCCGCAGTTCGCCATGCAGAGTTAACGGCCCGTTAGTGTGGCAGAAACGGAGAAACGTGGATGTGTTGCCCGATAAACCCTGATGTTGTGCTTAGGGTTATCAGCGCAATACCCGTGCTCTTCTGGTTTAACTTAAATTGTAAAAAAAACCCAAACATTACCGTTTCACACCATGACATAACTTTAATACTGTTCAAGGTGGGATTTAAACCGCCCCTGGACAAGCGTTTAAAGTTTTTTCACACCTTAAATACCATGGAGACAACACCCTCTAAGAAATGATAACATGTACTTTATTGGAATTACACTATTCTATTTTACGGTGTTTAACAGGAAGGTAACGTGGCACACAACAGCTTCTATAGGCTGGCAGTATATTCTGTTCGCTTGATCTCTCGAGTACGTTTTTAAACTTTTTACGCAATAAATGCGTGATATCTATTCTTTTACTTTGATCATTCTTTGCGTGTCTTTTTTCGTTTCACATTTTCTCTTGTATGTCGATCATTAGGCTGCATTCATGTTGACGTGTGACCTTTTAAGGGTAGCCCAGTGGTTAAAGCGTTCGTTTGAACTGGATTTCCCACATGGGTACAATATGTGAAGCCCATTAATTTTGTCTTATGTTGATTAAAGTTTGTTTGTAAATATAAGGTTGTTTGTTTTGAAGTTATCCACTGAGCCTATAAAATGTGTCGTTATCAGTCGGCTCCACTCATCCTCGAACATAACCAGTATGCCTCAACACCAAGTCGAGTTTGCCAAAGTAATACGGCCAAAGGAGTTGCCTCCCTTTGCAACGCTGTCGCATTCTTGTCTCGGTTTAGGTGGAACTTGGTCGTCATTACCGTTTTTGCTTCAGTATTTTTTTTTCAAAATCGTCACTATACCCCCACCCTTCTGCATGTCTGTCATTCGACTTGGTGACCAAACATGCCTTGCATTGGAACACATAATTATACTAAGGAATATCTCGCTCATTGATACTGATCACCACCATATATGAGTGCTGATAGGCATTTCTCACAATTACTCAGCCTGGGTAATCCCAACAGCAGCTGCATCCCATCGTATTCCCATTTCGCAGATCGATGTTCATGACATCAGTCACTGAATTGTCTGGGCCAAACTTGACAAATTATGGACTGTCGTGTAGCTGGAATATGTTTTTTTTTAACTTTTTAAAAATTTGCACAGTACATGTGATATAGAGCTGGAGTATGGATGAGAGGGGTTAAACAGCATGGAAACAAACACTTGAATAGACAAGTAACATATTTGCTTTTTGAAAGACGCGACAACCCGGTAAATATCAGGTGCTGGGAGCACTTTATCACTCGTATGGGTGTGACTCATCAACAGCCAATGAGAACGCTGCACGTCGGATAGCTGTGCTCTCGGCGCCAAATCGGTTGACAGAGTGAAAGGTGTTACATGTTAGTCTGAGAGATGACGATATTCGCAGCTGTAACGGTCATTCTTGGAGCCATTAGTCTGTCCGAGGGAGGTCAGAGGGATCTGATCTGCCCTCCGGGGACCTACAAGGACTTCGGGACCGGACAGTGCGAGCCCTGCGCTCATATATGCGCTTTCAAGGATATCACAGGGACTGCCGACGAATGTCTTGCAAAGTGCCCGGGTAGGTCAAATGGCGATGAATAAAACTGAATCATATTGCATTAAATGCATGATCGAAACTTACAACAGTACATAAACAAATCACGTGTTTGCAGCATGTCATATTTGCATCTTACAAGGAATATAGAGCTGCACAGTCTCATGATGCAATCACATAACACGTGGTTGGCAAACTGTCAAAATACACTTTTTGCTAATATTAGTCGATCAAAGCGGCTCATTCGTGTGTAGTAAATGTTATGTTTTGTATCCTTGACCTCATAGTAATGAACTTGACGTTGTTTAGCGGTCAAACGTGAAATTAGATAATAACGCTCGTCACGGTACAGATAGGTCGTGGCCGCGAGGCCGGTTAACGGAATTGTGGGAGAAGTACCGCGTGATTTCTATAAATAGGCATGATGACAGACTTTCTGAAGTGATTTTGTGCAAAATGCACGTTATTCGGGTACATTCTGAGATTCTTCTTAGATATATATTACGTCATTTGGTTATGTTTTGATCCCTCCTAAAATATATATATTTGCAACTTGTCTTAGTCCGTGTATTTACAAGTGCACGGTCTGGTTAGAGAAGGGACGTAACTCCATATGACTTGCTGGACCATACCATATATGAAAGTGGAAAACATTCCGTCTTACACAGAGGGACAGAGAAGAGTGATCTGCATAAACAGATTAAGCTATAATTGCTTACATGAAACAAGTATACTATATAGGTATACATATATTAAAGGTACGGTATGTTCTTTAAGCTTTTCCTTCGTCGACTGATTTTATACTCGAGTACTGTGTATTGTTTACGTATCGCCTGTTATAGTCACGATATGCCTGGAATATTGCCGATGTGACTAAACATCTTAACTCATTAACTCACATATTTTATGCATTGGAGTCACAATCTAACATCGCTATTCATCTACAATGTGTCCTTGTTCTCTTCCTAATGTTTTTCTAAAATTTTTAAAAAATGTTTGTCAACAGTCTCTCTCCCGCAGATCTTAGTTCAGGGAGGAGTGAGCATACTGGGAATATACACTGCACCTTGCTCAAGTTGTAACATGCAGGAACATACTGAGATTACATAGCTTGCTTATTTATAGCATTTCGGGTCTCTACACGAAATAATTTCGAAATGGAGCCGGGACCGTTTTCACTATCACTGGACCAACGTTATGTCTTGCAAAGCCCTATCAAAAGTGATCATCTGGCGATTAGACTTGTTGCTGAATATATTTAATGCAGAGAGTAACAAATAAACCCATTTAAACTGAAAAGGGGACACCCTCACTAGCTGTATCCGATTTCACGTGTTTGAATGATTCGACCTTTCAACATCTCTCTAGAGCTCTACAAGTGAATACTCGTCTTTCTAGCCAGTGTTTATAGTCACAACAGGAAATCGTCACAGTGACACAAGCTGCCATATCACGCAGACCGCCATTCCGTGTTTTCAGTCTTAGCAAGGAAGAGTATATTAAGCTGTTTATTATCACAGTAAACTCGTTTATACCATTACCCACCTCATGTTCCTCTTTCATCAAAGGATATGAATACAAAGTCACAACAAAAATGTATTTAGATTAGCTTACATGTACTTGGCGAGGAATGGCGGCGATCTGTGGTGCAAATGAACATGATGTAACTGCGAGCAAAATTCGAAATGGAATCAATTTTATTGCACTCCGTATAATCTGAAGATGCAAACCGGTAATGTGGAAGCAGGTCAGGAGGCAGTCGCCACAAGACGTCCCAGGTCCTTCCTGAATACACTCGTTGGCATGCACGTGCAAACCTACAGTACTCCGCTATGAGATCATTTGTATGTAACTCCACTCCACAATTTTTATGTTTCAACAGAGGGAATTTGTTTAGGTTTGTGTGAGTGTGTGCGTGCGTGTGCGTGCGTGCGCGCGCGTGTGTGTGTGTGTTTGTGGATGAGGTGGTGGGGGGATAGTGGAGGTTGAAAGAGAAGGTGTTACTCCCAAGAAATCTCTTGTGGCCCTACCTTGTTATAGCAACCATTCCAACAATGACTTCCCTAACATCGTGGCCCCGTGAAGATCACGGATAGGGTGGTCACGTTCCCTAACGTGAATGACACGCGTCATAATATCCCGATTGCTGAGGTCGATGCTCACACTGTTGATCATTGGATTGCCTAGTCCAAATTGGATTATTTACAGATCGCTGCCACATGGCTGGTATGTTGTTAGGTGCGGCGTTAGGAAACAACCATTCAGACCTTTCAGTCGGTTGAAAATGTAACAGAGACGTGAGAATTATATGTCATCACATACTTTTCACGGTTCACGGTGTTTCTACGGGTATGGGTTATCTTGTTAAACAGTAAAACATACTTGTTTCACCCTGATGCAGGAAGTTTCTGCCTTTCTATAATGCTACCACATATTGATATTTATACGGCTGTGGTTAAGCGTCTGTCGACAAAGAGAGCACATAATGCAACCACAGCGCCTGAACGGGGCTCAACACGCGAGATCTGCTCGCTCATTCCACACCTCCCACGCACACCGATTTGTGAATGACTCGCATTTGCTGCGATCGCAGCTTGAACCGGAGATTTGGATACTGTTTGTATGATAGGAACAAGATTTCCCTTAAGAGATTGGCCTCCTTGGCCTGTTTTACACATACCGAGACTTTCTTATTGTCTGGAGACAATTACTTAAGATGGACCTGTTATTCAGTAGTGACATGGATCAAGGCTGGCTGTACCGACAAACACCGCCTATTCACATACATTCTCTCTCACACACTGACTAGGGAGGGCATACTGTCAGCCACGCCTCAGCGTTCAGCTCGTCAGGCTCCTCGCTTATTAGAAAATTCGAATGAGCCGCTTTATGAAAGGAAGTTTCAATACGGGACCGTTTTGCTAAACGTCCCAGACAACGACAGCAGGTCGTGTCCCGAATTGTCGATCTCACGTATCCTGTGTGTACTGTCATTGTAATAATATTATACTATTAGCAGATCTAGATATTACTTTAGTAGATATACAGGTTGTGTTCCATTATCTACAGACTTTAATAGAGGTCACTGTCATGGCTGTTGACAGATATGATAAAACCTTTCATAGACGTGATAGTGAGACTCCAAGGTAGTTACATCCGTATCAGTTTCAACATGAAAGGTATTATTTTCACGTCAGATATCGTATGTAATGGAGTTAAGTCTACTTTCAAAATGAAATGGGCATTTAAAAAATGTCTCCTTTGTATGACAATATCAAGCACACTAATGTGCTTAAAGCCATGATCTGTTCCAAATAAGGCGCATTATTTTTGGATTTTTGGACTCATTTCTGCACTAATCCCTCCTCAGTAAAAGTCGTTTTATTACGTTTCCGATATCCGTACCTCTGGAACTGTGGTTAGGCCGAAATTAATTGTAGTAGATAGTTCCCACTTCCCCACATTATCTTCATAGATTGTAGAGATAAATGTAAACAAATATGTGGACGTATGTGATGTCCACACACTTGTTGGTCAATAAAAACTGAATTCATGTGACATGTTTTAAGAGGAAAAAGCACGAAATAGCGTTGTTAATATCTTTAAGGTTGGTATGAATTTTGTATTTAATCAGAACGAGTTGTTCATGAATTGTATTTAGACCACTGAGGTTTATCGCCAGTTGGTTTTGATTTCCATGGAAATGATTTGGACTTAGTCTCAAAAGGTATGGGTGGGCTTCGTTTCCGGAACACAGCACGAAAAGAGTTCAATATCTATCAATAAAACTTGACAGGTATAGCAAACCAATCCTGATGTGGTACCTTGCGCTACCTGCGGATATTTGTCATTATTTTCGTCGGTTTCTATGGAAACGCTTTGGACATAGTCTAAAACAAAAGAAATTTGTGTTTAAGTAATAACTGTCTTACGATTTCTTCTTTCACATTTGTAGGGGTCGGGATAATTTGTCATCTTCTTGTTAAAAAGTATGTTCTTTATCTATATGAACAACGACCTGACAAGCCAAAATGCTGCATCGGTTACTGAAAAATTATCGGTGAACACAACCTACATTATGTTGTTATTCATATAGCGAGGACGGTATATCCCCTTAGAGAGATGTCAATACAAATTTTGTTACACTGTCAGAGCTTTAGATAAGCTAAATTTGTGAATTACACAACTAAATGACATAAATCGAGTTGTTGGCGAACAAATATGCAAGGAGCAATACGTTGCACCAGTAGTGTAATGTCAAAGACTGATCTTAAGCTGCTGTGGTGTTTTTAACGCCCAGGACAGATGAAGCTCCGACATCGGTGTGGTCTGCTGATTTTATTCAGATTTGTCAACACACCGAGCACTCGGTTCAAATTTACAACAGCTGATGACTCGAGCGTCACATAAAGAAACATTACAGCTTTACGACTGATTGTAGCTGTAGCAGGTGACGAAAGAGGACAAAATCCTATATTCAGACTGCAGGTACTTCCGACTGTCACCTATGTTAGACAGATGGTGTCCACTCCTGAAGTTGTACCCGTCACCTAATCGCTGCGTCCATTATATGGCGTAGGTGACTGCAATGTCTAACTTGTGACCAGAAAATGTCCGCATCACTGAAGTGTACCGAATGGTTTCGTTAACCTGTGCTTGTCCGCCGGCACTTCGCTGCATGTGCCAAACGGTCCACATTTCACCTGTCCACACTACACAGGTGTTAACTGTGTCCACAATATCTCGACTATGTCCACAAAGTGTCTGCACCTTCGACGCGTTTCGGCTGTGTTAGAATAACATTGAAGACCATGAAAATACATTCAACAAGTAATAATTTATCTACATTGAAAAGTATCACGTTTAATATCTAGACTTGCTTCACTTAGGGCTGTTACATTTAGGCGGGCGGAACGTAAAATAACATGGTTCATGGACTTTGGGAGAGACTGACCGGTTTGCTTCAGTTGAGCTCTCCAAACAATCAGTAGTCGGGTAGGGAAACGTATGTGTGCAGTGACTGCCAACAATGCTTTTTATTGTGTACATTTGCAAGTCTATACATGAAGAGATTATATTTTTATATACTGACTATTCTTGAACTCACTTCTACAAAGCTGGTCACGATCGTCATGGTAACCTCATCCGTTGGCAAGCAGTGAACAGGGAGAGACAACAGTAAATTGTAGAATACCTGTGACATAACCAGTAACTTGGGTCTTTATTTCACACTAATACAATCCCTCACAAACCCGGTTCTACATTTTTCGAAGCTCTCTTAGCGATAAAATAGTCGTAAGTGCCATACATTAATAATAACTTGCCACTATCTTAGAGCCAAGAGAGCTTCGAAAATCTAGGCCCATATCTCCAGTGCGGTATGTAAACTTTGAAGGATCCAGGTCGAAACAGGATTTTTTTATTCGTCGTAATCAGAAAGCACAATGTCAAGTGATATTGTCAGGTACCGGGATACTTAACCAGGTCATCGCTAGCAATTGATCCTCACTGCAATAAGGCTGTGGAGGCGATTTTATCGGATTATATGGTGGACAGGTTGTCATCGTACCTGATGTGTCCTGTACTGCGAACATTCCACCGTGGAGTCTTTGGGTTTCCAAGTGATTTGATTTGAAATAAACCGGAATTTATTGAAATTTACCCTTTGTCTCCAAATAAAATGACATGTAAATTTGGGTAAATACCATAAATTCATTAATAAGGCATGATAAGGGTAGCTTTCGGTCCAAGAACAAAATTAGCTGGACCCATGTTTTTTGTTTAGAGACAAGATAGCTTTGAAATAGAAAAATTCTATTTTTCAATGATCTGAGGCCGTAATTTCAATGCCGAGGGGCCCAAAATGGGTTTTCTGAGCTTCCATGAAAAACAACAAGTCTTGCATATCCGTATTCTTTATGACTTTTTTACAACTATCATTGTATTTTACAACAGGTATTCATGATGTAAAAACATGTCAATATCAGTGACAAAGTTTTTTTAAAGTTATCAAGGGGCCCAATTAGGGTTGCAATGCATATGGAAAGTAATTCCATTGTTTGTTTTATGGCTCTAATCTTATATGACCACTGAATCTCAACTTTCTCAAAAAGTTGTATCAGCACCTGGAGTTGAAAAGTCCGTGTCCGCGAGCTGAAAAAAAGATGTGCATGATGTTGATTAAAAGTTTGAACAGTGCAACGTAGATCACAAAATTGAACACTTAATATATGATTTAGATTTGATGTGCTCAGTTACGTTAAACATTCTACATTGAATAACCAAACTTTGGGGAAAAAACGAATTTGAACCTGCATGTCTTACTAGGCTACAAGACTAGTCCTACAGTTTCCACTGGTGAATTTTACAGCAATGTGTCGCTTAACGTCTGCTTTTGTTCACCATTAGCTAGGCTTTAATGCAATGTTCTTATTCTAACAAAACACTTTTCAAACAGTTAAGTATATTCATTTTGGTTAAATGTAATCTGATACTTCATGTAAAACATAAAGGTACACTATTTGGGGGGAAAATGTGTATGCTTGTACATGGCGACATCCTGCCGTATGACGATGTTATTTTGACAGCAATGGGTGATTCAGAGGCGTCTGACAATCAGACAATAGAACAAATGTGATGCAATTCTAGTAAGTATAATTACAAAGATCCTCACCTTCAAAATGCTGCCTGATCATATTTTGAAAATCTTGTGATGTCTTCTTACTTTCCTAGCAGAAATCAACAGGGTCTCCAAATTACCTCAGGTAACCGGCCTTACGAGTCCCTTATCATATTGAAATATTTTATTAAACATTTTTGATAAGTGCTCAAGAACATTCAAAATAAATAACGACACATGGTATAAAAGTGCAAGTGTGATGGATACCTTTCAAAGATGTTAGTTATACCATTGTCCATTTTTTGAGATGTTGTATGAGGCAATTTCACATTTAGAACAGTGTACCTTTTTATACATTTTGATATGAGCAAAATCGTTACCCACCACATATTTAGGTGTACATTCTAATTTACTCTCCTCGTGTGGGGAAAACATTGGATAGGTCATGCTTTGGTTCATGCATTTTTATCACTCTGAAAATAAGAAAATGTAGATTTTAGAAGAATTGTGAAATAGGTCTTCAACTTTGAGGTCTTCAAGGAGGACAAACAGCACTAAAACATAAAAGGCCAGTGGAGATAATTTCAACAATTTACTTAGCCTTTTTGATGCTAAAATTATATTGTAGCAGTCTTGGGACTTATCAGCCCCATAAACTTGTGTCAAATATATATCATCATTTCACTGAATACCTGTAAATGTAAACTGTGATTCTACATTCATTGTTTTCATTCTTGGAGATCAACAGGCATTCGTAAACAGTTTACTAACCATTTTGATGAGCATATTAAATGGCTGGTTAACAACTTAGACGAGACATTTTACTTAATACCACAATGAGACCACGTGGTCCTTAATAAGGCTAGAATTAATGCGAACACCGCATATATATTTCATGCATGTCATGTCATATGTTTTGTCATTCCGACAGTTTTGCTCAAATGAGTTGAGATTATTGAGAATTATACTAACTGAAGACCTGCGCATCTTTATTTTTAATGGGAATGATGGAAAGGATATATGTATTAGTATCGGGGAAGGGTCTTTCAGAGATAAGATATGTTCAACAGAACAATGAAATCCCTTATGGAAAAAGTAACAAAAGTGTGTGTCCTACATCTTACAAATATGAAAACCGATAATGTAATATGATAACGCTTAGTCTCTGAATATCTAAATTTTCACAGTAACAAATAATCCCATTTCAATTGGGAGGAGCCGCAGTGAAATAGGAGCTTCAGAACATGAGGACATCTAGACTTGCTTCATGTGGAACTTGAGCTGTGCAGGGATGGCTGGGCAGTAGGACATAAGATAAGCGGTTCGTTTTGAAACCGATGATTGGAAGGCTGAATTATCGCTTTGTCCAAATCTGGAGTTCAGATGCTTATGATTCGGAAAACGCTACCACATACAGAACCCTCAGATCCGACCTTTAATAGAACCACATGATAGTAAATTTTCTCAAAGCATTGGTGTTCATCTATTCAGTTTCCATCATCATGTCACAGATTATCAGTTGAACTGGGTGGATGCTGTGATTACTTTAGCGAATCTAGAAAAACATTTCACCTTACGTTCTATGTTAATCTAAGTAGGCTTAGAGAGTTATACCAATGCTATACTTCCTCTAGGTAAATACACATTCCCCTGTACTGTTTAATATGTGTGCCTAAGGTATGTAAACGTAGTGTACTGAACTCAAGTATGTATCATGAAATATGCAGTGAAGCAATATATGTAATTCATCTTCATTGGCATTAAGATGTTACAAACATTTCCAACTTTTTAGGAGCGGTGGGGTAGCTTTGTGGTTCAGGTGTCCGCATGTCACGCCTAAGACCCGCGTACGTTTCCCAAAATGATCACAGTGTGTGAAGCCAATTTCTTGTGTTCCCAGCCGTGTTGGTGTTGGACTATTGTTAAAAGCGGCGTGAAAATAAGCTAACTCAGTTGTCCATGTGAAGTATCTCACTCAAGTGGCTTTCCGTTATATCAAGACGAGTAATAAAGTTACCTTATATCAGAAAACACAAGGTTGAGATATATTTATCATAAACAATACTCTTTCGTAGTTTTCAATGAAAAATGTACTGGATACGAGTGTGGATATAATTGATAACATAGACACGAGGGTGAGATTCATATATCATTCTAAATCATTCTTCATTAGTCACTGAAAACTGTACGTCTCTGAACAGAGTACTGCCATTAGATTTGCAGTGCAGCTATGTCATAGCATTGTATCGTCATCAACTTCATGACGCCATAGCATTGTAAGGGCATTGTACGAAATCTACTGTCAAAACGATATCTCCTATGCGATATTTATAGGATATGAAACGAGTTTATGCCCCTCGTGAAATAATTTTGGTTTGTCACTCCCTAAAGTTCGTGACAAACCAAAATTATTTCATATGGGACATAAACTCGATATGAAAGAGGAATGAGTTTTGTATCCTATTTATTCCCCACGTTCTAAAAAAATGAAAATATCGTTAAAATGAAGCAATGCTTTGCTTTCCTATTCAGAAAACCACGTAACGCGAACTAATACATCCTATTGGAGTGTCAACCGCTTCACTCCAGGAAAACGTACACTGCGTAGAGACAATATATTTCCTATGACTAATCAAGAAAATAACCAAATAAAGACAGAATCAAGTCGGAATCGAAATATAATTCTTTTCAGTTGAGGATTTGTTTTCAAATGTGATAATGTATTTCATCAAATCGCTTGTGAAATGTAAATATTTTTTAACTTGACTACGTGTCCTAAATCTTGCCTGAACGTCAGTTGGCCGTCGCTGTCGGGCTAGTTGTCATGTTAGGAAGTGTTCACGAAGAAGAATATAACATCGAGCGTTTAATTAGGAGCGGCTGACACAACTGCAAAGATGATTGTGAATAATAGGGATCTGTATGTCTCAAATAGTTGAGCTTAATGTTCTTCATAAAACGGCGACGATTTGCGCAGGATGCCAGGGACGCCTCCTCATCTCGGCTTGGAATTCCCACTTATCGAGATTCGATGTTTATGTTGAAGACTCCACCGAAAACTGGACCTGAAAACACTGCCTACAACCCCGAATGAAGACGATCTCAAACCCATTGTGTTTAAACTCTGGGAAGTGCTTTTGACCCCTACATAAGAAACCATGGGAGGCATGGCAGTGGCAGTACCGCTTATCGAGAAATCGTCTTCAATACGTCTGTGTTGGGGTACGCGAGTAGATGCGGATGACAGCGGCCCAGTGATCGAGATACAAGGGTGCCGCTCATCTTTTGTTGTTGTGTGTTACAGTGCAGTCCTGACAAGTATACACGCTGAAGCTACTCAATCTTCTGATTATATTTACAATTCTTCCAACCAATTGTCCGTCAATTGTGACCAAATCAATTACTTTTACGGGCGACGCCATATTTGTTTACACTCACGTGAGACCTACTATACGTTTTTGTTTACTTATGTAGATTGTTATAGTTTTTTATTACAGAAACTTGAGTTATTATAGGATTGAAAATAACGCCTGTAAACACACTAAATGAAACAAATTTTAGTTAATTCCATATAAGTGTTTTCGTTTTACATGCTGTCAGGGGTGAAAACTTCTGAATGAAAATCATAAATGGAATGAGTGAAGAAAGTAGTACTATTAATGTCAAAGTTCACATACGAGCCATTCCAATCACTGGAAGGTGTTATGACACATATGTTAAACAGAATGAAATATTTTGCTAAACAGGTGTTTAGAACAGGTGACTGAAAAATGTGGCTACATTTACATCCCAACCTTTGATGGGTAGTGTACAAACACACATGCATGTATGCACACACACACACACACACACACACACACACACACACACACACACATCAGGAAACCAAAAGTACATCCCTGTTTGATGTGTAAATCTTTCTGAGCATGTTCATTGTGCAACTTAATCGTGTCAAAGTACTAGTCTATGTTGATTTTGGTGCATTTCTCGTTGCAGTACCTGACATTCTGGATTATCAGTAAACAGTTTCTGATGTTGCCTTATTTTAATTACTCTGAATTGTTAATGACGGATGCCAATATCCCATCTTGTTCACTCACGTCATGTACCATGGGTGGTGAACCTCTGTGGCTCATGTATGTCTGGGCCAACTGCTCGTGGACAGGTCTGTATACTATGTCCCTTTCTGCGTGGACAGGTCTGTATACTATGTCCCTTTCTGCGTGGACGGGTCTGTATACTATGTCCCTTTCTGCGTGGACGGGTCTGTATACTATGCCCCTTTCTGCGTGGACAGGTCTGTATGCTATGTCCCTTTCTGCGTGGACAGGTCTGTATACTATGCCCCTTTATGCGTGGACGGGTCTGTATAATATGTCCCTTTCTGCGTGGACGGGTCTGTATAATATGTCCCTTTCTGCGTGGACAGGTCCGTATACTATGTCCCTTTCTGCGTGGACGGGTCTGTATACTATGTCCCTTTCTGCGTGGACAGGTCTGTATACTATGTCCCTTTCTGCGTGGACGGGTCTGTATAATATGTCCCTTTCTGCGTGGACCGGTCTGTATACTATGTCCCTTTCTGCGTGGACGGGTCTGTATAATATGTCCCTTTCTGCGTGGACGGGTCTGTATAATATGTCCCTTTCTGCGTGGACGGGTCTGTATAATATGTCCCTTTCTGCGTGGACGGGTCTGTATGATATGTCCCTTTCTGCGTGGACCGGTCTGTATACTATGTCCCTTTCTGCGTGGACAGGTCTGTATAATATGTCCCTTTCTGCGTGGACGGGTCTGTATAATATGTCCCTTTCTGCGTGGACGGGTCTGTATACTATGTCCCTTTCTGCGTGGACGGGTCTGTATAATATGTCCCTTTCTGCGTGGACCGGTCTGTATAATATGTCCCTTTCTGCGTGGACGGGTCTGTATACTATGTCCCTTTCTGCGTGGACGGGCCTGTATAATATGTCCCTTTCTGCGTGGACGGGTCTGTATAATATGTCCCTTTCTGCGTGGACGGGTCTGTATACTATGTCCCTTTCTGCGTGGACGGGCCTGTATACTATGTCCCTTTCTGCGTGGACGGGTCTGTATACTATGTCCCTTGCCGGTGGACAGGTCTATACCTTGTCCCCTGCTTGATGGAAAGGTATATTTGTTATGTTCCATGCCAGTGGACAGTTCTGTATGCTATGTACCTTGCTGGTGGACTGTTGGATATCATGTCTCATGCTAGTGGGCATTTCTGTATGTTATGTTCCTTGCTGGTGGACTGTTGGATATCATGTCTCATGCTAGTGGGCATTTCTGTATGTTATGTTCCTTGCTGGTGGACTGTTGGATATCATGTCTCATGCTAGTGGGCATTTCTGTATGTTATGTTCCTTGCTGGTGGACTGTTGGATATCATGTCTCATGCTAGTGGGCATTTCTGTATGTTATGTTCCTTGCTGGTGGACTGGTGTATATCATGTCTCATGCTAGTGGGCATTTCTGTATGTTATGTCCCTTGCTGGTGGACTGGTGTATATCATGTCTCATGCCAGTGGACAGTTCTGTATGCTATGTTCCTTGCTGGTGGACTGGTGTATATCATGTCTCATGCTAGAGGACAGTTCTGTATGTTATGTGCCTTGCTGGTGGACAGGTCTGTATATAGCGTCCTTGCCAGAGTTGATAACTCTGAATGTTATGCCCATCCAGAGATGGAAGGCCTGTATATTTTGTCCGTTGCTGAATGAAGAGGTTTGTATATTATGTCCCTCGCTGGGTGTACAGATCTGTATATTACATCCCTTGTTGGTGAACAGGTCTACATATCATGTCCTATGCTCCTGGACAGAGCTGTATATTATGGCCCACGATGAGTGAACAGCTATATGCGCATTACGACCTTTGCTGGCTGGGGATGACTGCATATTGTGTTCCGTGCTAGGTGGACAGATCTGTATATTATGTCCCTTGCTGAATGGGTTATGTTTGTATATTATATCCCATGCTGGGAAGACAGGTCTGTAATTTATGTACCTTCTGGATGGACAGCTCTATATCGTGTCCTTTGCATGGTGGACAATTCTATACATTATGTCCCTTGCTGATGCACAGGTCTGTATATTTTGTCCCTTGTTGGTGGACAGGCCTATATGTCATGTCCGTGCTGGTGGACAGATCTGTCTTATATGTCCCTTGCCGATGGACAGGTCTATATCATCTCCCATGCTGATGGACAGGACTGTTTATTATGTCCCATGCAGAGTTGACAGGTTTGTATATTGTGTCCCTCTTTTGGCAGACAGGTCTATATATTATGTCCCTTGCTGATGCACATGTCTGTATGTCATGTACCTTGCTGAAGGAGAGATCTGTATATGGAGAGATTATTATCTGTTTATTATGTTCCTCGCTGGGACGGGTCGGCGTATTACGTCCCATGTTGAGTGGACTGATCTGTATATTATGTTCCTAGCATGGTGAACAAGTCTGAAGATTACGTCACGTGGTGGGTGGACATGTCCGTATACTACGTCCATTGTTGGTGGACAGGACTGTATATTATTATGTACGTTGATGGATGTTTTGGTCTATATGTTATATCCCGTGCTGAGTAGATAGGTCTGCATTTCATATCCCTTGCTGGATGGACAGGCTTTATTTATATATTACATCCCATCCCATACTGGGTGGACGGGTTTGTGTAATATTCCCCGTGCTGGCCGGACAGGTTATGCCCCATGGTGAGTAGACAGGTCTGTATAATATGTCCCTTGCTGAAGACAGGTCTGTGTGTCATGTCCCGTACTGAATGTAAAGTTGTATATATTATGTCCCGTGCTGAGCACAGATCTGTGTATCATGTCCCGTGCTGAGTGGAAAGCTCTGTATGTTATTTCTCGTGCTCAGTGTAAAGCTCTGTATGTTATGTCCCGTGCTGAGGACAGATCTGTGTATCATGTCCCGTGCTGAGTGAACAGGTCTGTATAGAATGTCCCTTGCTAGGTGGACAGGTCTGTGCATTACGTCCCTTGCTGGGTAAACAGGTTTGTATATCATGTCTCGTGCTGAGATGCCAAGTCTGTATGTTTTCGGTTCTTCCGGGTTTTCTTCCTAAGCACTGACTGAACTCTCAGAGCGATTAGGAACAATTTATTACTTACAGGACTTTTTGTTTTCTACGTTACTAGACAGTCTACACGTGTCCCCAGTACATCGAGGCCATGTACTGGTCTGCCTGCCGACAAGCTCCGTCCTGCTCCGTCCATCGGTTGGGGTGCTGTTATACCCATTCCCCAGCGTCCGGATCACGTATCAGCCAATGGTCATTTGAAGGACTACTGTCATCCTATCTGTCACCGTTGACGATTGATGGTAATCAAGACACGATAACAAGTGGTTAATTGGAGTTACATATCAGCTAGTGTCATCCTGTCCATGACTGTCGATGAATGGTGATAATCAACATGCCATAGTAAGCTGTTAATTGCCTCCTGAACTTGACCACCGGCTGACACGCCTTATAGTTTCCCGTTCCAAAATCCCCATCCCAGTTCGGTACGAGTAACAGGTGCTAGATATAGGTACAGATAGTATACCCTTTAGGCGCGAGGGCACTAGTAAGATCAGGTAATGTAATGCCGTTTCATTCACTAACTACAGCTACATACTACATTGACAATTACCAGAACGTGGTTACGATCATGGGTAACCAAACAACCCCAAGCCAGCTGTATACAATGATCCGTAACCCTGCCACTAAGAAGTCTTATAGGAGCTGGGATATAGATACTGCTCCGAGTAATGATTTGAACGATTCCTTGGGTTGAGTCAGTTTTACTGTTTGGGCAACAGCGTCAATGTCCATTTGGGAATGATAATCTTGGTCCGGTTCCTCAGGATCACTGGATCTGAATTGGAAACAACACCCGTGTCCATGATCTTCTGCTTCATGCGTTTTGCTAATTCTGCAACTGGAATGTTATCTACCTCATCTGAATCAGGTCTCTCCTGTCTGTATCTCCTGTTCGCATCTTGCATGGTCGTGTTTTGCGGCCTACTGGACTGCAATCGTGGCAACGTGGGCGGGGTCGGAAGTGATCCACCTCCCTAGGCTTAACTTGCCTGTCATGAGTTTCACTGGCACTACCCTTACCGACACGTAGAGCTTACCTAGCCCTAATGTTCTGTTCATTTGTGGCGGCCATTACTGCCGTCGCTAAATTCATTTTCAAACAGTCATGATCCAACCAGTCAATGAGAAAACCCACCCACTGCCGTCCAATGGCAACACCATTGCCACCATCTTGCCCCATGTATACCTTACTGGCCATAATCAGCATGTGCATGCTTTCGTTATGTATTTCCTTTAATGTGCGGAGCAGCGTAAACGCATGTTGCGGGTCGGTGATTTCCGAGAAGCGCCTCGTCAGTTCCTCACGTAACTCCTCCCACTTGGCCTCCGGCTGATCTGTAAAATATCTCTGAATCAAATCACTAGCGGCTCCTACACTGACTTGATAAGCTATCAGCTTAATCTGTCTGTTTTCTGCACCTGACAGGGCGGTATATTGTTCTACGGATTTCATATATTCATTAAACTTTTTTTTTTTTTGATTTTGACAAATTGTTAAGCTGGTCCCTATTTGGTTTTCTATGCCCTGGAGGAAATCCCCTAATGGTTCTGCCATTTTACTCAAACACCGTGTACAATCCGAAAAAACACTTACCTGACTTTCGATCTGGCTCCTTCTGACTCCTAAAAGTTCCATATCCTGGTCACGGCACCACGTTCCGCAAGATAGTCCCCTTCGTGTAACACTACACACAACTTCGATAAGTTAGGTTCTTCCGGTTTTCTTCCTAAGCACTGACGGAACTTTCAGGGCGATTAGGAACAATTCTTGATTAGAAACAATTTATTACTAACATGACGTTTTGTTTTCTACGTTACTAGACAGTCTACACCAGTCTACACTGGTCTGCCTGCCGACAAGCTCCGTCCTGCTCCGCCCATCGGTTGGGGTGCTTTGATACCCATTCCCCAGCATCCGGATCACGTACCAGCCAGTGGTCATTTGAAGGACTAGTGTCATCCTGTCTATCACCGTTGACGATTGATGGTAATCAAGACACGATAACAAGTTGGAGTTACTCATCAGCTAGTGTCACCCTGCCCATGACTGTCGGTGACTGGTGATACTCACAACATCCGATAGCAAGTTGTTAATTGGAGTTACACATCAGCTAGTGTCATCCTGTCCATCCCTGTCGGTGACTGGTGGGTCTCGACTGGTGATACTGAACATCGGATAACAAGTTGCTCATTGGAGTTGCATATGAGGTAGTGTCATCCTGTCCATCACTATCGGTGACTGGTGATACTGAACATCGGATAACAAGTTGCTAATAGGAGTTGCATATGAGGTAGTGTCATCCTGTCCATCACTATCGGTGACTGGTGATACTGAACATCGGATAACAAGTTGCTAATAGGAGTTGCATATGAGGTAGTGTCATCCTGTCCATCACTGTCCGTGATACTCAACATCGGATAACAAGTTGTTAATTGGAGTTGCATATGAGGTAGTGTTTTCCTGTCCATCACTGTCGATGACTCGTGATACTCAACATGCGATAGCAAGTTGTTAATTGTATCCTGAACTTGACCACCGGCTGACACGCCTGACCGCCTTCACAATAGGCGTGCTGCTTGGGCAGGTGTGTATCGCAAGTCCTGTGCAGGGTGGACAGATCTGTACGTCATGTCCCAAGGCATATGATATCAATCATTGTAATGACAGAGTCGATTATCTACTGACTTCCAAAGAAACTCGAAAGTGTTGATCGAAAAACATCAACCTATACAATACATGCGAGTTAGGCATCAAAATACTACCCCTGTTGTTTTCCTTTTTCTTATTAAGTACATCTATAACGTGGACGATCCAGTCCACGTTGACGGATTCAAGGCATGCCTCGATGTGGCAGATGGGCCTGTATGATGACAGGGCTAACTCGCCTCAACATTGTGCCTGGCTCAGACCCAACGCTGTTGACACCGTTGACGTAATATGCACGTTAATGCAGATGGAGAATGCACAGGTGATTGTAGCCTTGTGGGGTCACTACACAACCTAAGCCATACTTATCCGAGATGATGCATTCATTAACGTACAGCAGGGACATGGCGGAACGGGCGGTGTATTTGTATTAATATTGCCGTCAAGACGCTTCCATCGGCCCTACGCCAGTCGCTGAGGACAGTCGAGTTTACCACACAAAAATGCATGCATGCTACCCGGAAGTATTGACAAACAAACAGCAAATGTGTCGCTGTTCTTGTCTTACCACACAGCGGGTCATAGCGAGAACAAATGACTGAGTACGTTTAGTTTTCCGCCGCACTCAGCAATATTCCAGCTATGTGGCGGCGGTCTGTAAGTAATCGTGTCTGGACCAGACATTCCAGTGACCAACAACAAGAGCATCGATCAGCGCAACTGGGAACCGATGACATGTGTCAACCAAGTCAGCGAGCCTGATCACCCGATCCCGTTTGTCGGCTCTTACGACAAGCATGGTCGCCTTTTATGGCAAGCATGGGTTGCGGAAGGCCTATTCTACCCCGGGACCTTCACGGGTCAGTGACAAATGAAACCCAAGCATTTCACCGAAATAATATGACTTAAGAGTTTATGAATATGTCACATGGTTAACTAGCAGGACCTATCTGCTCAGGTTCGGGTACCTCGATGTCATTATGGGTCTTGGGGTAGCCTCGTGGTTCGAAGACCCGGTTTCGATTCACCACATATCGCTAAAACTACAACTCAAGCACTCACGCACCCTACAACATTCAGTCTTGTAAATACCCCGTGTTGTTAACACATCAGTGACATCCTGGGCACAGATGATGTATCACACTGATACAAGGCCAATCCACGTGCGTACGCTGTGGCTGTCAAGCAAACGTATGCATCAGATTCTAAAGATCTGAATGAGAAAAATGTTTTCGAACAAGGTTATTCCCCACAATATTAAATGCATATTGTACTACCATCTTATGCAAACAATGTTATCGGATAGCGTTTTCCCCTATCCGCCAGTAAGTGTGACGATTAATTGGATCGGGTGGCCAGACCCGCTAACTTGTTCGACACATGTCATCATAGCCCAAATGTATTGATAACTGCTCTTGCTGATGAATACTTTATTGTCTGGTCCAGACAGGATTATTTACAGACCGCCGTTACATACTGGGGGGTTAATGAGTGCAGCGTTTTGAGCAATGCGTTAGCAAATTAACAGATTTGTCTGTTAAATTCTCCAGATTTCGGGAAATCAACAACTGTGCCCATTACGACAACCACGCCCACCTGTGATCCAGGATCCTACTATGTTAAAAGATTGTCCAGATGTGTCAACTGTGACAAGAACTGTCTGCAGAACAGGGAGAGAAGAAAGGCTGTCGAGTGCCGGGTCTACTGCGGTGAAGGTGACAGCGGCTTCATAAAATACTGACATTTCTGTACGCTAGGTATCAGGTGTGATGGACAGATAGATGACTGGATGTACTGGCACACACTCTAGTCGTTTGCCAGCTCCAAATCCATCCAGGCAGATTTCATGTACTTGGATCAAAATTCAGTTTCCAAATTTGTCACCAAGTAATTCGAATGTATTATGTGATATTATATAGCTCTTTAGTACCGTATTGCAACTTCAGACTGTTCAAATGAAATAAACAGAATTATTGTGTTAGAGATAGTTGGGCTGAAAGAATCATTGTTCGATTTGAGATGTGTAATGGTGGGATTCTCTAAATGCGTGGTCTATAACCCGCCGTCCAGACGCGCACGCACGCAAAAGATATCCAGTCCCGTGCCTGGAAGAGCCCGTAAAACATAGCTCTAATACCTGCGTGATTTATTCTAAAACTGTTACACGATTAATGGTGCACTTCTATCATGCCCCGCCTCACATATATGAACTATTCAACAAAAACATGATCGAAGTTACATGGAGATGTTATCCAGCCATTATGCCGCATATGATGTAAGGGATACCTTTGTGAAGTGAAGTGAAGTGTCTGTATTGTATTTGGAATACCTTAAATAAGATTACTCTCTTGATATTTTCAGCACTTTCAAATCGAGTTCAACCAGCATCGTTGGCCAATGGCCGCATTGTAGTTATTGGTACTGCCGCTGTCTGCAGCGTCATGATCGTCGTTGCTCTCATCGGCCTGTCGTTACTATATTATCGACATCTGCAACGACGCCGTCGTGGCCATCAACAGCTACCACAGGAACCTCCTGCAGCTCATCCCAATGTGAAGTATATTCCCAGCCCTGTTCATGCTCAGTGTGAAGATTCACCGCCTTCAGTCGTTGATCCGCCTGACGGTAAGTCTACAGGATACTGGTTCAGCTTTCTTTATGCTCAGTGTGAAGATTCACCGCCTTCAGTCGTTGATCCGCCTGACGGTAAGTCTACAGACTACTGGTTCAGCTTTCTTTATGCTCAGTGTGAAGATTCACCGCCTTCAGTCGTTGATCCGTCTGACGGTAAGTCTACAGGCTACTGGTTCAGCTTTCTTTATGCTCAGTGTGAAGATTCATCGCTCTGCCCTTTTGATCCAGTTGCCAAATGGTGTGTAGACCACAATTACAGTTCTTTTTGCGAAGATTAACCACCTTTTTATGCTCTTGGCAGCAGGTGCAGAGACGACTGTTTAAGATTCATTGAAGCTCAATGAGAGGGGGTCAGATAATGTGTGTAGAATATCTCCGCAGGTAATACGACTATCTTCACGAGCGTTCAAATGAAGTGGCAGGCGTAACCTATACATAGTTGTTCCATGCAGAGGGAAGACGATTATCTTTTACGCATGACGTATCATGTCCCCTGTATGTCCTGCCCAGTGCACTTTCCTTGCTGATATATATGATTGACTGGTTTTGAAATTATCAATAATTATTCTTATTTCGGAAGGCAAATATAGATTTTATGTCGTTATGTGATTTTCTATTTTTTCATAATTTTAAGAAACTAGTCCTAATGCGAATTCCTTTTCAAGTCTTCTTTAATATGTCGGAAGTACCTGATGCTAACAGATGCGGAGAAGAAACATACTGGAGAGTGGGTTTTGTTTGAAACCCTATGGACACTGTTCGAAACGCCATATAAGTTTTAAGTTAAATAAAAATGTTGAGGTATGAATCTCCTACAGTGTAAGTGTCTTTTCGGTAATTTGTGAGACCGCCTTGCCTTTCAATACACTACCGATCAAAATATCGTGTGACAGCGTATCTCAATATTCGGTCACTTCTTTCTTCATATTCTCAATATTTCTTAGTTATGTTTTGGATATTTGCACTCTATTAGCCCCCACACCTTCACAATATTGTTCACATCTTGGCTGTAGCTGGGACAGTCTAAAACATGAACATTTCCGTCCGACAAACTTTGGGTAGCCCGCCGTGCTGGAAAATCAAAATGTTGCATACAGTTTTCGGGCCGTTGGAAGGAGAGATGTCAAAATATCATTTAAGATATCAGCATATCGCTCCATCGAAAATAAACAACGGCGTCACTTCACGTGATAATACCCCACTAACTTGTGAAATGTCAAGCTGGGTGGGTAGGTTTCACGGTTTCCTTTGTCCAAATTTTCCTACAGTACTTTCATCAGAAAAGAAAACAGTATCTCAGTCTCGATTTTCGTGAGCTCTTGGCCATTCTAACGTTTTTCTTGTTTGTGCTACTTTCATCAATGGTGAGGGAATTCCGCGCTTTATCACCCAGTTAATTCTTTCACATGCAATTCGTGTCTAAGGGTTTCATTATATACCTGAGTACTTCCTCAATAGTGATCTCATTTCTGATATTCTCAACGCTTTTCAACATTCCACTCACAATCTGACCCAGTCGCCAGCGATACGTAGTACTGGACTTCATGGCCTTTCCTGCCTCTGTCTCGTGGTCACTCCCAGTTTTCTTCCTATAGTTCCCTATATAGTAGGCAGAGGAATGTCATGTCTACAAGTTAACTCTTTTTGCATTATTCACACACTCATCAAAATCATCTAGAACCAAATGTATGTTCTCTTCTGCTGCCAAAATCTGCCATTCTCCTCAAAGGAAGCCGTCTGCTGTATATCAGAGGAGATAACTCTTCTTGATAGTAAGGTTCATTCTCAAGCCTACGAGAGTTGCCTTACTGGGTACCTTACTACATAATGTAAAGATCTTTTTAAGATTCTAAAATCAGTAACAGAGAACAAAGATTTTCTCTGTAATTTCTGAGAAAACTCCACATATTATCTATTTGTATGTTTACCTTCGTATCTAACTGCAACACCATGCTATATTTCAGTGAAAGCACTGGATTGTGTACTAAATTCATGATTGTATATACAGTGTGTAGTTGTAGAGTAATATTGTTTCAGTTAAGTTTTGAAATTGAGGTTTACTGCAGTATATAGACGACCATCAGTGAGGAATCACTCATCTCGGAGTGTTTGTTCTTGTTTTTTTCTGGGGTTGTTATTGTGACACTGATCTACCATACACCCGTTGATACTACACCATTCTTGCTACTGTATAACTTGCCGGATTTATAGTTATAGTGATCTCTTATCTGTAATGCCAACAATATAACGAGATATTTATTTGCTCTTTGGGGTCCTAAGATAACACTCTGCTCCAACGTCAAGTGCTATTTTATGCACTATGTTGTATTCAACAAATCATTTTCGACATATCGTTTTCATTTGATAGGCTTTCGAATGTTACTGGTCATACCTCTTTCAGTTGCTATCACGCCTGTGTAAGATTACCTCTAGAGGAACTTATACTGTCATTGACGTGTCTCTTTTGACCTACGGGCAACCTTTCACAAAGGCGGAGAGGGTATATGTCTGTACACCATGCCTTGTTTTGTGTTGCTATGCTTGGTGAGTCCGATCACAGAGTAAGGCCACTTTATTTTTGAGAGTGTATTTTATAATTTACTTCTATTCTTGAAACCCTGTAACAGACGTGACTCAGCAGCCAGGTAATTACAAAGTCGGAAGATATTTTTATATGAAACAAGACGACTCACAATTCACACAAACACAAGTTCATTTTTCTTATCGTTCAGACTGATTAAGAAAATAATAATACAGCCGTTTTAATAAGGCATGATACGTGAGCTTATATCTTAATCTGAACTCATTCTAAACCGATTTCACACACGATTTAACCCCACTGATGTAACAATATGTATGCACATGTGTTGAACAATCTTGACAACAGTTTCATGTGGTGTAGTTGTGCATGACTGTGACACTCAACAGCCCGGCGTGGTCATTTCTATTTGTAAACAAATCCACGGTTTTGTTCGGAGGGAAGAAATGCTTCTGACGTACAGAACTTCAGGAAAAGGTGGCTTGATATTAATTTAGTCTTACCTGAATGCAGATACGATAAATTGTAATAGTTAGAGACTGAAACAGCAACAAACAGCCTAAACCTTCACAATAAGGATACAATGAGTACGGGTGAAGACGTGTGGGTGGGCACGTAACGTTACGTGTGAAGCTACGTATGAAGGCACGTGTAATTGTGAGCTGGTGTTGGTTGTGGTGTGTGCAATCCGCTTGCGGTTCTTCTCATGTGACAATTTGTCAGCACGCGTGTTGCCCATGTATACTTGTAGTGTCCTGTGTGGTATGTAACGGGGGGAGGGGTAGGAACTTAACCTCAGGCAACTACCGACTACCAGGAAGCTACCTAGATAAGACTTACCATGGCTAGTTGTTATCTTGTTAATCAGTTTCCTAGAGGTATATGCTGGAATTATATGACTACATGCATGGATGTGTCGAAAATGACTTGGGTCTTCTAGTGTTGATGGTATTTACAAGATTCCCGCATTTAAATCATAGTGTGTAAACTGAATACAGTTTATTTTAACAAGAATAAGTTTAACATATGTCATATTTGGGATTTCACTTTGTCAGTAAAGTACAAATTCTAGTGCTTTTGTGGTCCCATCCGGGATTCGAACCCACACCCTCAGAGTGAGGCACCTAATCTCCAGCACACAAAGTCAGCCGCCTAACCCGCTCAGCCACCGCGGCTTCCACAAAAATGAAAGTCGGACAACTGGTAGTCTACACGGCGTACATTGTGTACCCCTCTGATAGGTGTGAAATCCCAAATATGACATATGTTGCATTTGACCACTTTCTAAATTGCATCGTGTAATCATAGCTTTCGGCCGTGGGAGCTGTGCCAGTTTACACTTATACGACTGGAAGTATTTACTCATCATATGTATTATCTGGCTGCGATGTTTCCAGTTCCTCTGACTATTGTCAGAATCTATCCGGAATGGTTGAATGTCACCCGTATGATACGCCGTGTTATAGGTCAAATACCGAGAGCGGCGTTACCCCAGACCCTCTGACTCTCTTTATTTTATGTGTACTATGATTTTTCATTCTGGTTTGTCTAAACCCATAATCCTTGGTTTTGTTCTGTTCTCACTCCGCACGGACCAGGTCGTTCAAAGTAAACTAACGTTCACTCATGACTCATTACAGTTAGTCAAAACCTCTGCTCACATTAGACAACAATATGTTGACAGACCATGTGGTAGTTTCCACCTCGCTGGTGTATTATGGTGTATCTGTGTCAGGATCGAACCCCATATTTTGAGTGCGTTGTTCAAGTCGCCAGTGTCACTGCCAAACAGCTGCTTATACACATCAGTTGTCCTTCGTTCGGACTTGTCTCTCGTGTGGCAGAGATACGATTTTAGGTATCGATTTGACTTTATGGGGAAGGTAAATGTGTTAGCATTCAGTATTCGACGACATTTCACTCGTCTTTCGTACTTTCCTGTCATTCTGTTCTCGCCTCTTTCTGTAATGGTATAACGTGCATTCCTTTTAACAAATCTCGGTAGCCGTTCTTGTTTAGTCCACGTCTTCCATTGGGAGTATTCAACAAGCATGTGCGTTTTTGTCAATTCTGTTGAAAGAGGTATCGCGCAAGTACTAGTACTTCACACGCGTAACCAAAAGGACATATGTGGGAATGTGGGATCGGACTATTAGATTCAGACCCTCTGACTCGTCGGTTCAGTATGACTTTGAATTATGCGTCATTAACAACGATGCGATACTAATCTCCACAATACTATTCTGCAGGCTGTGGACCGTGAACGATTCACTTGACTGTGATGTGTTAGAAGGAATGTGTAATTGTCACCACTGACACAAGTTAGACAAGTTAGATCCGGGTTTGAATTAGTCTCCAGCAATACAACCCAGGCTGGTGGTTAGAGGTGACTGAGTTTAGTCAGACTCGCTGACGTACATGACTAACGTCATTGTATCCCAGTTGCGATGCTCATGATGTTAGTCACTGGATTCTTTGCAGATTGCCCGTAAAATTGTCAAACAACTAATAAACAAAACATGAAGTTAAATTCTTTATGAAGATATATTTTGGTTCTAATGGGTAGCCACGGTAAATGGGATATCGAAAACACGCGATTCACATGACACACGGTTTAGTGCTGCAAGCTTCTGATGTATAGTCTAAACGTATCGTAGTCATTTAATGTAAATCTTTGAAAGGACACTGGAGAGAGAGAGAGAGAAAGAGAGAGTTTAGTTTTGCGCCGCACTCAGCAATATTACAGCCATATGGCGGCGGTCTGTTAATAATCGAGTCTGGACCAGACAATCCAGTGATCAACAACTGAGCATCGATCTGCGCAATTGGGAACTGATGACATGTGTCAAAAAAAAGTCAGCGAGCCTGACCACGCGATCCCGTTAGTCGCCTCTTACGACAAGCATAGTCGCTTTTTATCTTAAGCATGGGTTGCTGAAGGCCTATTCTACCCCGGGACCTTCAAGGGTTCACGGACAGGAAGACTGCTCCTCCACACTGCTCCTCATACAAGCGATTTGTTTGCATTTCACTAGACGGGCATTTTCTTATTCGCGTCATATGCATTGGACTGTACTGAATGACTGTTGCATACATGTGACCAGTTACGCCACTTATTTGGCGATTAGGCTACAGCACTTGCTTTAACAGAAACATGCTCTTTGTTAACTGGCAACGACGTAACCAGTCAGATGAATATTTATTTCCATTATTTTCATCACGGGCTTTGATATTTAAATTCATTATCCTTTTGTATATACTTGGATATTCATGTATCAGGCGCTATTTATGACCAGTCCTTTTGTCATATAACGCGGTACTAAGCAACATTTCCACTCTATCGTCTGTCTGTGGATAATCAATAATAATCAACAATAATAATATAATAAAGGATATCAGCAGCAACAGATACCAAATTCTTCACGCATGATCTGAAGTGTCCAGTGCTGTTTTCTCAACAGGAAAATGTTTAGCGATGTGTATATCTTTACTATAATTTGGTGTTCATCAATATCAACTCTTGCTCCTACTGGACGATGGGACTCACTCTTTTGAAGTGTAATGCCATTTTTACCTCGACATTACGACAGAAATACCGAAGCACAGTGGGTCACATGTAGATGTATTACCAGAACCACAATAGGCAAACCCAGTGAATATTAGTTTTACTCAACTGAGGGAAATGGTGGAGACATGGGGCACACAGTGTCTTGTTGGTGTATTGAACTTCGCTCTCAATGCTTCTGTGTTCAAACCTCACCGTCGTGGCTCATGGACTGTTGTACGTCTTACTCGCGCGCACACACACACACACACACACGCACACACACACACACACAGACACACACAGAGACAGACAGACAGACAGACGTGTGAAAATGACATGTACATATATCATAATCTATTATTCAGATATCACAACTTAATGATTAAATGTATATTGGAGAAGGCTTGTAAGTGTTTGTGCCTAATCCATGTGTGTATTTCTTCTCAATGTGTTTAAAATCAAAGAAACATAGTTCATTATAAATTTTACAAGTTCTGTCGAGGTTAGCGAAATGTCAGTGCCAATCGAAAAGGACGGAGTAGTTTTTCCTTACATCTTTACAGGTTATCTTTCACTTAATGTTTGTTGATAAATGTATGTAAACATTTCCATATTGTTCCATCACACAGAGGGGTTGCCCACGGAAGAGGTAGAGAAGTTTCCCGTTGCCTTTCCAGAGCTACCCTGCAGCGCCCGGCCCTTCATCACGTCTTCTGGAGAGTCTCCCAGTTCCCGACCCGTCATCTCGGAACGAGGGGGTGACCCATCATCCAGTTCATCATCGTACACATCGGCTTGAGGGGTGATTTCTTATCCTCAGTAGACCTGTACCCCATTCACCCTTCAGCATTCTTTCTTCATCTCATCAACAAGTTATGTTACTTTACGTGCTGCCAAAACAGAGAATCAAGACATTGAGGATACTAAACAACCTTCCGTGTAGTACCAATTTTAATAAACCAGTTAACGATTTGGTTAATTGTTTCGCTCGTTTGATACCAAATCTTACACGAGTTTGATAAAAATGATATTTCAAGAAAGGGAGTTTAGTATTCTGTTTATTACTCTCCAACATAGTTTGATAGAAACTGCCAACAGTGTGACGACTGTCAGCCTTCCGCAAGTCAAGCAAAATCTAATACCACTTTGACAGAGGCATCAGCATTGTGACATCTTAGCTGTAGCTATTGTGATGTCATATGTCTAGCGGGATTACACTAGTGTAACATTGTCGTACGAATATTACACTGCAGTATCTCCAACGAACAAGTATAAAACACGTGTATTGTCATACTAGCCCACAGACTATTTCTCTAGCCCAAAGTTTGAACGTAGAATCTAAAGGCTGCAAAAGGTACCTTCATTTATCAGGCCAACATTTCGTATGATTTAAAAGTGTATTATGACTTAAAAAGAAAGAGAGAGGGTGATACATTTTATAAAAATGATCCCATGAAAATTCAGCACACAATCGGTACAGTTACCAGCGCACCAGTGGCTATTACGCACACTAGCTACTAACACCGTTTATCACTTTGATAGCGCTGTTATCACCTGCGCCGTAACGTCGCACAGGGAGGCTCCAGTTTTTGGATAGTCCACCTCTGTACTGTAACGAGTGCGACGTTTCGGCGTAGGTGCTGCAATGAAGAACAATAGAGACTATCCACAGAACTTGTTTTTTCTTATCTTTACAACTTGTAGATCTAAAATGTCTCTCAAGAACTATTCAAGGTAGTCTCATGTTACGCAGTGTTACTCAGTGCGTGTGATATTACTGCAGACATGGTTTAATTGTGTGTGTTCAGGGTTCAGTTACATTCCTTGCTACAATTAACATGTATATGTTACAGTGGGATCGTGAAATAAGCCTTTTCACGTCATTTTGTGTAGCTACAATCAATAAACTTCAGTCATTGCATGAAGGTTCATTTCATCTATATTTGTTGGACAGGGATTTTGTGAGGTGTAGCTGCTCTGGACACAACAAGTGTCAAACAAACAGGTGTATTGCTTCAAAGCCAAACTGAACTACAACAAACGATGCCAGAATAGCTGTCACTGTTGGTGACAACAAGTGCTGTTGAAATTGGTTTTTGATTAAGTTATGGTGTGAAATTTCATGAAATGACTGCAGAATCTTGATTGGTGTTACACAGAATGGCGTGAAATGGCTGACCCTCATAGTCATTTCTGAAATCTTTAGTCATATCACGAAATGACTGATTTAACAATCTGACTGTAACATACCTAAGACAAGTATTTTATGAAGAAGGGGATCGTTTGATATGCAGAGTGTATGCATTCAAAACATCCGACTAAGAATTAGTACAGTTTTCTCATCTCATTTGTAACAAGCCAGTATTTCTAGATGTATATTCGAAGGATGGAATGATTGTCAATTTAAGATGTCACATTCTCTTTTACATTTTTGCTACCGTTATACATGTATCTACATTTTAATATTTCAGAGAGTTTTCAGCTTGAATTACATCCTGTATTGCACGCTAATGGTAATGGTACCATTCTGGCTCAATCACAACTTGTATGATGGTAATGCAAACATGACAGTTCATTACTGTTATTCAAATGACCGACATTTGTCGTCAAGGAATACCGTATATTCATGACAAAGGTGCGGTTGGGAAGCCCAGTGGTTAAAGTGTCCGCCTCTTACGGGTACGATTCGCCACGTGGGTATATTCCGGTGGGCTTGAAAATGTGGGTAAATTATGGGATATGTTTCGAATTAGTGAGTGCAGTTCCAGAATTTTATTAATCATTATGTAACAGATCGCATTGATGAATTCCTTTATAACATCAGTTCGTTCTGTTTTCTGTTATTTTTGCTTAACAGTCTAATCTACTGATGTCATGGCAATCATGTTGACTTTCCATTCGCCATTATTGGTCTTTGACTACATTACAGCTACTCATTTCCTTTATTTACCTCTCTCAGTGTGAGAGTGTACAGACATTACCGGTTTAGAGGGGGACTCTCCACTCTGTTGTAATGACTTTCTTTGTTTTGTTTACAACCTGTCACATGTAGTATGTCATTATAGAAGCTTGACCCATCATTTGTTTGTCTTTTATGCAGTCGACATGTTTAATATAAACAAAATAGGGCAGAGTTATCATTTTGGTCATTTAATAATAACGTACATTGATATTATTGTCAAATATTTTATGAAATAAAACCTTTAAGTATATCTGTTTATTGTTATTTGTTTTGTTAGGGTCGTTGACACCGTTATGGGTAAAACTTCGTGGAGATTCTAAGGCAGGTTAAATCCTTGTATCCTCTGATTGTCATGAGAGTCTTAAAAGTGGGTTAGATGGTTAAAATGGCTATCGTCAATGATTATTTGGCAAGGCACATATGGATAGTTGTTCATTATATCTACCATGCGTTGGTCATGTCCTGGCTCGTCATAAACTTGTCACATAGATATAACCACGCTGACAGCAGCATTGAACAATATTCACCGACTTGATTATGTAGGTAAGTCAGACGATAGTCTATTGACTATATCAATCGGGTTCACATCACATTTACATGTTCAATCAGACCTCTAACAAAATCATTATGTGTTGTAATACCTTAAAATGTTTTGTTTTTGTTTTGTTTTTTTTCAAAAAAGGAAAATACCGTGCTCCTAATGGGCATATTTCATCATTTCAATAACACCGCGTGGTGATGTTATAACTCTGTTACTTGGCTGTCACCGCCAACTGAAGCACAACATATATTTGATGTGTGTAATGATAGAATGCTTTATACGTTTTCTAGCTGTATTTGTATTGGGATTGTAATATCAAATCTGTAAGGGGGGTTGGTATGAGTGTTACTATTTAATCCTGAACATGTACAAAGGCCACGGACAGTACTACATACTTTTCCTGTGGGATTGTACCCGCACACTTTCTCATGTGAACGCATGTCTGGTTTTCAGCGATCCCCTCATCATGCTTTACCGATATTTCGTCTTTTGCAAAAGAATATGTTTTGAATATTTAAGGTTATTTAAGAGGTGTGAACAGATTTTTGGAAACACATACATCGTCAATTTGGCCTGGCCTCATGTTTTGGTCCCATTTTTCCTACAGTGATGGTGAAGGCAACGTGGGACACATTGTTTGCATAATTCAGAATGTATTATGTATCGAACACATGTCACTGGACACTTATCAGACGAATTATCCTAAATGTCATTATGTGTTACTACATGAATCCTTTCAATGAATTCAATGATTCTAAATAACTATGACATTCCTTCAGTCAACAGTGGCCGCTCCCTCAGTAAGCGGCATAGATGAGAACAGGTGAAATTATCAAATGTTGTCAATAGCACACATAAGATAAATATTACAACAGACTTAATGATTCAGCAATATATGTCACTGCGTGCTATGGATAGTATAGCACAGAAATATCCTGGGAAAACAACGGGGCTTCCCCCGACTCGTGAATCAGACTGTTGATTCGTACGATCTACATGTCTACTGCCATGTGAAAGACGTATACCTAAACCTGCCCGAAATACCTTCTGGTATTATTATAATACTAAAGATACTGACGTAGGAAATCAGAAAGTCTTAAAGATGACAAATCTGTCAGCGTGTCACCTTTTAACTGTGATAATGACGTTTGGTAACCTTTCGCTGTTTACTGTTCCTAAAAATTGAACGGCACTGTGTGTGTACAGTCAAACACCGATACGTCGAACTTTAATGAGTCAAACATATGGTTGTCTCGACGTACCATCTCGCTTCCTGTGAATTCCACGCTTATTTATTATATTTACGTTGTACCGAATATTTTACTTAGGTACCTGTAAAATCCGATACAACGGCGTTTACTAACATGTTCATAGCGATAGCGATCAATACAACATAGGCAATAATCACTACGCGTTATATTTAATAGCTTAAACATTGAAATGGGACTATATAATATTAGATACACAAACATTCCAGTCACTTGCATACAGATGACATTGTGGCCGATGATGATGTTCCCTAAACTCTGAAATGTATGACACATTTATAACCCATTATCCATCACTCCAAACTATATATTTAGTGTTGAAGTATGTTTTGTAATATATTGATTTCATTGTGTTTGGAATTTCGTTTGTGTATGGCCTTAGGTCCCCAGAGGACGTACAGATGAGCATCACATTGTTTACACACGGCAGCTGAAGGATAAAGGAACAATAATGTAATTGTTCCTATGAAATTTAACTTCTATTCTAGCGCAGGAGTAAGTGATAGTTATTATTTACATTGTTAACGCCATGACACAGTAAATATGAAGTCGTGCACCCGTAACGAAGGTAAACCTTAAACAGTTAGTGTGATTTGGTTACTGTAAACAAAATCAACTGAGCAATAAGATAGAACTTAATACAGACGTTTAATTTCATTTAAGAGCCATTGTCACTGAACCATAGATCAGGAGAACAAGAAACAATAGTTGAGTGGTAAGTTACCAATCAATTAACTCTTCCAAGTTTATGGTAAAGGAACATAAATATGCATGCCTACTAGCTTAATGTATAAACCCACATCCACACCCACACACCCACACACCCACACACCCACCCACCCAAACAAACAAACACACCACAAAGTCAAGGCCATGTTTCACCTCTAGGTTAGGGATGGGCATGCTATTATTGTACACATCATGTCCTGACAAGTTTACATTGACTCGTGGTAAGTTACCAATCAATTAACACTGCCAAGTTTATGGTAAAGGAACATAAATATGCATACCTACTAGCTGAATGTATAAACCCACACCCACAGCCACTGCCTCACCCACACCCACACCCACACCCACACCCTTAGATACAACCACACCCACATCTACATCTACACCACACCCATCCACACCCATCCACACCCACACCCACACACACACACACCCACACCCACACCCTTAGACACAACCACACCCACACCCTTAGACACAACCACACCCACACCCACATCTACATCTATACCCACACCCTCACCCATCCACACCCACACCCACACCCACACCCACACCCACACCCACACCCACACCCACACCCACACCCACACCCACACCCACCCACACTCACACCCACACACACCCACACACCAAACCCACACACCCACCCACCCAAACAAACAAACACACCACAAAGTCAAGGCCATGTTTCACCTCTAGGTTAGGGATGGGCATGCTATTATTGTACACATCATGTCCTGACAAGTTTACATTGACTCGTGGTAAGTTACCAATCAATTAACACTGCCAAGTTTATGGTAAAGGAACATAAATATGCATACCTACTAGCTGAATGTATAAACCCACACCCACAGCCACTGCCTCACCCACACCCACACCCACACCCACACCCTTAGACACAACCACACCCACATCTACATCTACACCACACCCATCCACACCCATCCACACCCACACCCACACCCACACCCACACCCACACCCACACCCTTAGACACAACCACACCCACACCCTTAGACACAACCACACCCACACCCACATCTACATCTATACCCACACCCTCACCCATCCACACCCACACCCACACCCACACCCACACCCACACCCACACCCACACACACACCCACACCCACACACACACACACACACACCCACACACACCCACACACCAAACCCACACCCACACCCACACCCACACCCACACCCACACCCTTAGACACAACCACACCCACACCCTTAGACACAACCACACCCACACCCACATCTACATCTATACCCACACCCTCACCCATCCACACCCACACCCACACCCACACCCACACCCACACCCACACCCACACCCACACCCACACCCACACCCACACACACCCACACCCACACACACCCACACACCAAACACACACACACACACACAAAAACAAACAAACACACCACAAAGTCAAGGCCATGTTTCACCTCTAGGTTAGGGATGGGCATGCTATTGTTGTACACATCATGTCCTGACAAGTTTACATTGACTGGGACACGCCAGTCCCACTTCTAGAATTCTAGGACAATGTTAACCAATAAAATCAATGTCGCTTTTGTGTTCTTATTTTCATGCGTATGGAGTACCCTGCATTACTTTGCATATGCATGCTATAGATTGCATGTTGTAGATTAGGTCAGTACTATTTTTTTTCGTGTTTAAAATAGTTCCCATATCAAACTAATGTATCAGTGACGCCTATCCTGGTCTTCTCAGGTTAAGTTCGACCAGTTTCGTGTGTAGAAGGCCTTAAGTGTGTACGGAAAGTAATGGTGCGTTGGATAAGCAGATGTTGGAGAGTATGGTACTGATGTTTGTCCCTGACCACCTGACGACCTGACCGCCCCTAGGGAACAGTAGACACAGCCTCACAATATGATTCCAACTGTGTCGATCATAACCATGAAGTTGTACACAAAATCAATTAAAAACACAGAAATTGTAATAAAGAAACTGAAAGTATTTTATTACTTCTTGTATACAGAGAGATAATTTATACAAACTCTTGCACATAAGTATGTTGTGATAATCTCTGTCGCGTTTGTGTATGACAAAATTGATATTGGCTGAATGATCACAATGTACTTTGTAATGTGTGTCTCTGCACTCAGCGAGTGGCGTTTACGTTGTATTCAACAGCTGCCCCGTTAGCGAAAGACGGGTATGCATGACTAATCGATGTGTCGTCACCTACCGGGATATACGTATACGCTTCAGTCTGGAGTATCTCTCCAGCGGACCGGACGTGTTTCTCTGCTCTCGCTGACAGGCCGACCTGTGAGAGGAAACAAATATGTCTTTATACCGTGTTGCAGAAGTGATTCTGTTTGTCATCATAACGTTAGCTGTCTCTGTTAATGTTTATGGAGATTGCCCATCGGGCAGGTATTTGGATACAGGAACAAATAATTGCGATGACTGTGCGGATATCTGTGAACATGCGGAAATACAAGAAACTCAGAGGAAGTGTCAGCGACTGTGTCCAGGTGAGAGTTATCACGGGTGTACTCAGTTCGTGTTATCTATAAGTAAGAAGTAGTGTGTGAGAAGGAGCCCTACGTTTTAATGGGTTTATTCACAGTACATATTCTTCTACTATATCATAACCGTCTAAGAGGAGTACTGGACAGTGGTCCCACTAGAGCGGTAGGCCACTGGTTCGATCGACGGTTCCTCAATATACATGTAACCCGTTTTGAGATAGAAACTGTCGTCCTTCAACCAGCGATGAAGGGATATAATACGAACATAATATGTTACCCCCATCCTCTCCACTCCACCCCACTAGATGTCCTTTCTCCGACTAGCCTGACACCAGAGACCGTGTGCTGAAATACTTGTAAATGAAGGGTCCAATATATGCTTAATATGTAGTGTCAACTGAAAAGTATCAACAGGAACTGTAACAATTTTCCAGTTGCCATTTAAATGTGTCATTAGTCGAAATGCCTGACATGTTCAGCCATTCCCACATTACAAAACGGCCAAGTGTATATTAGAGTTATATACTTATGTGTAGCACCACGAATATGTAAATGACTCATTATGAGATACTTAGAAAACGTATACTTCAATATCAATAAAGAACGTAGCTACGCATTGTGATTACTTAAAAAGTAAACAAATTTAATTATAATATAACGGAATTACATGTACTTTCCTCGGGTACAATGATTAGCAAATGTGTGATATTTTGCATTCGTCTAACAATTCAAATTGAAAGCAAAGTATGTAATTAAAATCTTCACGGCTGTAAATGGACACTCATTTGTCAGGATACCGCCAGGATGGAGAAGCAACCACTATGCTACCCAAGTGTCCCCCAGACCAGTACTACGACAGCGCCATATCAGGTTGTGACTACTGCAGTGTCATATGCGACAACCACGACATACAAGGAACAACTGTCCAGTGCAAAGAAAAATGCCCCGCATGTGAGTGTCATTTAAATGTTATGATGTAGGGCATTCATCATCAAAACATCATTAAACTCACATATCAGAACTATAGCATACAGCATATACATGCTGTGCTTCCACTCCATATTCTGTTAGGCACCTGTTAAGAAAGTGTTTTATCATTACATATCTCCACATATATATGCAGTGCTTTCACTACAACTTCAGTTAGGCACCTGTTAAGAAAGTGTTTTATCATTACATATCTCCACATATATATGCAGTGCTTCCACTACAACTTCAGTTAGGCAACTGTTAAGAAAGTGTTTTATCATTTAAGTTTAACTATTTTAAAAGTTTAAACGATATGTCCTTACTTTACTGAGACAGACTTTGTCTTCCACGATACTATGTCAGTGTTACCTCACAAACAATTAACAAATGACATCAAGCTTGCACCATATTTATCCTTTCAGTGTGTAATGACCAATTGTATGATGAAAAAATATTTTATCCAAAATGATTCATGTTTGTGTTTCAGACTTTGAACCAAGATTTATTGAAAGCCACCAACCCACACCCGCAGTTATAGCTATCTGTTGTATACTTGGCCTGTTTATTATCTTGTTGAGCGTGTATGGTCTGATGGTGTGCTTCTGTGAACATCGCCTTCCATCTCGACTACAGGGTTGTCTCCCCTGCTTTGTTGGAGGCTACAAGAAACCAGTAGAGTGCACTGAGAATCACACAGATAGCCCCGGATCCTCCTCACTGACATCAATTAGTGGTTGTAAGTATGTGCAGCCTAAGTCAGATCATGTAAAGTATGTTACTATACCGTTCTGGTTAGTTCTAAGTCAGATCATGTACAGCTCTTACACTGTATGGTTCAGTTTAGTGTTAAGTCAGACCATGTAATGTCTTTTACTATACACTTCAGTTTACTGCTAAGTCAGATCATATCATGTAAAGTCTTTTACTATGCGGTTCAAATTAGTGCTAAGTCAGATCATGTAAAGTGCCTTACTACACAATTCAGTTTAGTGCTTTAAAGTTCATGCCCGAGTACTACACGTGCATATTATACAAATGTATTACATGTATTGACTTGGTCTATTGATATTGAGTTACAATACTGTTCTCATTTGTAATAAAATATACATATATTTTGACAGATAAATCGCATTCATAAGTACTTAGCAATGAATGATAGCTTCATAGTGTGACGTTTTTTTAGGAATACACATCGGATAGAAAAGCGTTATATACTTAGGACTACACTTTCTTACCTAGGACAACGCTTCCCTTTTATGTATGGGTTCTTGTACTTTTGGTGTTGAGTCCCATGAGGGATTCAGACCCACACTCTTAGAGTTGGGCACCTAACGCGAACCCTCAAAGCCATGATGAGTGAGTGGATCATCTTGAGTTATTTGTATGTAGCAACCTTAAAAATTATCACTGATGAAGTAATTAGTCCATGAATATTGTGCATGCAGATTACCATGGCACTTCTATGTGTTTCATTATTTGTAGACGACGTACCCACCCCAGAGATGGTAACAGTTCAGATACCACCTCCACAATTTGGTTTGACAGAACTTCAGTACCAGCGCCAGTCATCAGGCGATGCCAGCAATGCCTAACCCAGGTTAAAACTTGTCTCTCACGTCCCCGCACGTGTGTGATAACAATGTCCGTGCTGTCCACACCATGGCCAGACAGAAGAAGACAGTACGAAAAAAGAAGGGTGCCTTTAAAAAGGTGTTACCTATGAAGTCAGCTTGTCTCTTTGAGATGTTACTGAATATTGGTTAAACAGACAAAGTGGTCTGCAGACAAACGCTCACCTCAGATATGTCTCACAGGGAATACTGTATGTTTGTGAGTTGCCAGCTCACTCTTCGACTAGATTCCTCCATTTAGAAAATTCTGAATACATTTCAGTATTTATTGAAAGGTGAAGATCCTTCGTCTTGTATCTCTTGTGATGACAGAATCAGTCAGCATGTACGGCTTGACTGCATAGATTTGTACATCACAAAGATAAATATTAAATGTCAAAACAGATCAGGACCTTTATTATCATAACTATTGCATTTTTGAAAGAAATTAAGTTGTTACATAACGTTTGGTAAATGATTTGTAAACAGATAAATAGTTTGATTAGCAGCTGAGATTGTGAGTGGCTGTATCCTCACAGGGGGTTGAAGTATTGTAAAATGATTGTCCTCCTGTGGAGGTACTTAAGTCCCAAAACATTCAAGGTAAATTCATCTTACAGAATTTTTAAAACGCAGTATTTTTGTCTTATTCCCCACCAAATAAGAACATAAAAAAAACAAAAAAACAAAACAAAAATATACCCCCCCCCAAAAAAAAACAAACAAACAAACAAAAAAACGAAAAAAAGGAAAAGAAACGAGGACTACAATTAACATAAATAGATCTACCATTTCATCATGCATAGTGAGCATTACAAAGTATGAGTTATAAACACGCTCTACAATTATGCTAGCCTTAGCTTCATTGGGATGCACCGCACCTTTAATTTTTAAAGAAATTAGAAATTATTTTGAGCAACAGAAGTAATTGCGTGTTCTGCTTGCTGTCGCTGCCATCAATCGATACTTGTTTTTAGATATTTTTATTTGTAGTGTTCGATGCATTCATATATACATAATATCGGTTAAATATTTTTAACTCTTGTAGAACTCTTGTGAATCTTAAAAATAAACATAGATAAATTATTGACCGCTGTACAGATTCTGTTTTTGTTTTGAAATCTGACTTGTCTTTGTGTGCATGTCAGTGTATATAGTGATTAAATCATTCTGTTTTCACTCAGTTATGTTATGCCGTGTGTTACATTTGCAATAAATGCTGTATGATGTCACTCAATGTGACTAGTTTGCAACTGAGGTGAATATATGTGCGTCGAATAATGCCAGGTCAAAGAGGGAATCCCTTAGCGTGGCGTTAGCAGATGTAGAATCTCCAACACAAGACTCTTGGGCATTTTTATGAGAGATCATATGTATGCAGTGATGATTGAGGCATCGGGACCAAACCCCGGTTGTTATGAGCTATATCTACCTGGCAATTTGATATGAAGAATTAAACACTGATGGGTTTGAATGACACTATCCGTGTCGAGGAAACAATGAAGGAACAACAAGTGAATTGTTTAGCTCAGGAGATATGAGGAATACACAGGACGGCTCACTGAACGGGATCAAACTGAAAAGAGAGCAGAGATTCTCGCCAGGTGTTGACAAAAGGAAACTAAGCAGTCGCGTGTTGTTTGCTTTTGTTGCAATCTTATACACAAGATTTGTTTGCAGTGTGTTAATGTAAATAATATCAGTTACGTTTACTTTGTATTCCATTTCACATTTGTACATTTTGAACATTTACCTGTACATAGTGAGTGAGTGAACGAGTGCTGTTCAATATCACTGTCAGATAATGGGCAGTTCTACCAAGCCGGCCTACAAATGAGTAATATTGAATAGAGGTTTAACACGAAGATCATATCACTCCTTTCGTGAAGTGCCTTGAAAAATCAAAAATGGTTTTCACACAATACACCGAAATTGTGACCAGGAACCAAAGTAACCTGCGAACGAGTTAAGATTTAAACTTCCACCCAAACAGTAAAAACAATATTACAAATAACTCATGCATAAATGGTTAGTGTATGGTGCCTTTGCCCGAAACAACAACTTTTTTCGGAAGATGTACAGTAACGCAGTTGTAATGACATCGTATTTCAGTGAATTCCACCTTTGAACCCACATTTCGAGAATTCTTCCGATTGTTCCCGAGCGTGTAAATCTTAATGTAACATGTATAAATTCCGTCCCATATTGTGAATTAGTTGTAATGAATATACAATGCCATTTAGAATGTGATCAAATAAGTCTCGGTGGCTGAGCGGGTTAGGCGGCTGACTTTGTGTGCTGGCGATAAGGTAGGTGCCTGATTCTGAAGAGTCAACCCAACAAAAGTGCGATTATCCGTACTTTACCAAAACAGTGGAATATGAAATATAGCATATTTTACATTGGTTGTAAAAGTGAATACTTTTAAATCAGAAATTAAGGAGGTTTTATTCGGAAAATATTTGAATACTTTCATATTTGGTTTCACACCCGCAGTTCCCTATTTTGCAACACTCTGGGCGTAAACGTGCCTTATATGCCGTAAATGACCTCCCTCGCTTTTCTGGTGTGACATTCCCTTCAGTACCTGCAGGCCCAGCCATTAGATTTGACCAAAATAATATATTGTTAAGCATCGATATAAAATATTATTGTCCCACTGGTTGTTCAAATACCATGCATATCGGGAACAGATTCAGCGTGAGAGGTCATCATTAAACAGGCCAGCCCTTAGATAGTCCAGCAGCGTATACCAGTTCACGCGCAATGAAACGTATACCAGCACATGTATAAAAGTGACAAAATCCATTCAGTATGATACAGTCTGTTCGTATTGTAGAGTCGATCGATGATTCTCAAATCAACACTATTCAAATGTGATATTATCAGGTGTTTGAGGGGTGGAGTGGGGAGGGTAACTGGAGAAATTATAAAGGACTGGGACGTTATGTACACAGGCTTCATCTATTCGCCTGACTTCAAAGATTCGCACACCCATTCAACTAAATAACAACGGCTATTTGCTAGACGTACGTGAGTGATTCAGGTACAACCGCCACATCCCGTAACAAAACGCGCATGTCAGTGATCTATTCATGGCTGTGGGACACCCACACGATCAACTCAGCTCCACAATACTAGTATATCATTGGTTAGCGACAAACCGGAGCAGCCAATCTGCTGATTTTCCAGACACTGCCAGTAAAATTGTGTGATCATTCCCACGAGTTCATTCTAACGTTTCAGGCCAGTCTAGAATGCTGTGGCAACAGGTATGTGTCGTCTGCTAGTGGCAGGACTTGTGTGGGCTAGCTACGCCTGTATCGTCTACAGCTCCAAGGATTGTCCCACAGGGACGTACAGGGACTTTGGCTCTGGGAACTGTGACCCGTGTTCAGATATATGCCAGTATATGAAGATAAAGGGAACTGAAGACGACTGTCGGAGAAACTGCCCTGGTATGAATGTGTTATTTATTTATCTTTAGATTCAGTCTGTCCTGTTTGGAGCTGTCTGTCTACAGTCTACATACGAACAGAATGAAAGTGTATAACTGTCATTGCCATGACCTTTAGGTCCTTCATTTCTTTTACTTACCACATCTCTTATCATCTATTCGTTAACCCCAATACGATGAAGGGATACGATGTAGATATTGTAGTATGCATGATACGAGAGTGGTTTTCCTGCCTCCATAATGATGAGGAGGGAGGGTGAAAACGAGATTCTCGGCAGTATAGTATTTGTTTTCTTGTGTTGCGGTTGACATTGGACTTGCAATTATTGACAGATAAAAGTGATTAGTTCATTTAGTGAGGTATTAGTGAGGTATCTGTTAGATAGGTAACTAATATACATGCACAACTGCATGCACAATTAATACGAGTTGTAAACATACCAGTCTATAAAGACAGTGAAATAACTACAGTTTAACTATTTTACTTTTGAAGACACTGCAATATAGGTACACACTGCAGGTCGGCAATAACTGAAATTAACCTCACTAGGTACCATGGGAACGTTAAGGCTGCTTTTTTACCTGCAAGGACCCTACCTGGATTTACATCGTCCCTTCACATGTATTCTTATGACAACTTCAGCCAAAGAAAATTCAGAAATAAAAACATTTTAGCTGACGTGGTATGATACATTGGTAAAGATTGGTACCTTGTAATCATAGGTGAATCCAGAGGTACGCGCAGGGGCACACACCCTCCCTCTTCCCCCCTCACCTACCCCCGATTGTCCTGAAATAAGACCTCTGAAAATGAAGTGTGCACTAGCACTCCCCCCCCCCCCCACCAACACCACCACCACACACACACACCTTCCCCACCATTTCTCTTTAGTGTATAGTGTGCACCCGACCCCCTTTCTCAAAAGGCTGCATCCGCTCTGATGATCAGAACAATCACGTTCTTTTTACAGATGTCTTCAGATTGAACTTTGCAGGTGAATCGAAAATTGGTGTGTGTCCTTTTCTTGGTTTCTCGTTATGTCAAGAAATACACTTAGTCTATAATACAATACAATCCCGCTCTGCATAATTATAATGGTATTAAATATTTTGGTATTAGATTCATCCAAGGGATTCTTATTATAACAGATGTTCTACTTAAGAAGACAATGAATGTCAAGTTCTTGAAACATGTATTGTGCTATTCTTTTTATCCATATCTAACATAAAATCGTATGATTGAAGGATAGTGAAATGTTCCTATTTCACGTCACAAATAGGCAATAAAGATTGGCACAAGAAGGCAACAAGCGACGGGGGAAGTATTCTCCTTGTATCACTCTCTGTGATAGCTGCAGTAGTAGTTGTCAGTGTGGTGGTCGGGGTCGTCGTTTACAGTCGTCGGCGTGTCAGTCCCAGACACAGGTCTGTTCAGCGTATACATATTGACCCACTGGTACACCGTCCTTCAATTCAATGCACTGAGGAATCCAACAACAACTTCCATGCAGTTCCACCAGGTAATACTTATTTGTAATGTGTTAAAATCACGTTTTTATAATGTCCACACAAAATGTACATTAATGAGCATCCATGCATAACTGTATGTTAAAGTCTAACACGTATGTAACTTCTACATCTACATAACTTACATAAAGAATTATTTACAACAACTACGGTTTTCAGAGGAACAATTGCCGCTACCAGTAGAAGAAGAAACCAAGTTTCCCATGGCATTTTCTGATCTCCCCTACAGTGCAAGATGTGACAGTACTGCCCATGTATTGGCGTACTGATATCCCTACATAACTCGGTGACGAAGAGCATTAGTATATTGTGACTATCATGCCGTGTGCCAAGGAATGAAAACTGAGAGGTTCCTAACATGCACCCTGACGCCAACCGTTGATGCTAAGAAGAAATCACAAATATCACCCGATGCATGCCATACATTCGTAAAGAAGACTATATTGAGACTATTTTCCCATATTGGACAAAGTGGTGGAACAAAGACCTTTAGAAGATGACATGCCATAGAACCTGCCTTATTCAGATTATTGAAGGGCGATCTGTTCTCATGTCACATGTCTTTAGATGGTCTGTAGAATGAGGACGCTGGTCACCAGATGCTGATAAAAGAACAGCTAATGGTCTTGCGTGTAGTGAGCGTATGTGCCCTATGAGTTGGTGCTAATTGTTACACACAGTAAGGCATCCCAATCAGTTGAATGTGTATATAAATGTGTGTGTCAAATTGTCTCAGGTATAGATCACGACATTGCCATTGACATATTTTAATACTGTCGTTTAAATATGTACAGATGTAATGTGACAAATATATATTGGAACGAAAAGAAGTTTCCTAACCGAAACTTACAACAGTGCATCATTGGCATGTCTAATCTAGTTCTGAGTTGAGATTATATATCATCACACATCACTGATGAAAGAACAAACAAGTGAGAATTGTACATAGAATTTATCGTGATAACTCTGTCTTACTTGAAGGTATCTGCAAGTTAACTTTTACCAATCAAACAGAATGTGGTGCATAAGATGTTCATTGTGTACCTATTAGTTGAGTCATAACAGTGATTGTGTAAGAACTGATCTCCAGTAACATATATTTATTGTAATCAGTGCATTGGTAGTTGCACTACCGGGATCGGGTGGTCAGACTCGCGGACTTGTGTGACACATGTCAGAGAATTCCAGTTGTGTAGTCAGAATGTCTGTCACGGAATGGTTTGGCCCAGTCTCGCTTGGTTACACACTCACGTCATACAGTTGGGAATTTTCTGGGTGTGACGTTAAACCACGACCAAACACACAAAACAAGCATTATATTTGCATTGATATACACTCATGTGCCATATTATTAAAGTTCACAAAATGGCCGCTGTGAGTGTTGCCAACAGCAGCTGTTTTTTTTCAAATGGAGGTGTATTTCATCTTGGCAATAGTTACAGGGTATCACTTTTTAGGAGATACAAATTTTACTTAACACCCGTTACATTTTGTAAACAAAAGGGGAATAACTCTCAAGTACTTAGTATGACGTCCGCTCAAAGTGTGATGGCACCTAGAGGGAAAGGTCTTACAGCCTATCAAAAAAAGCTCATATTAAGTTTGAATTCAGCAGGCAAGAGTGGAAGTGAAATAGGTAAAATAACTGGAATCATTACGTTTACTGTGTGTAAATTCCTGAAGAGGTATTCTCAGGGAGGAAATACAGAAAATGATCAGAGAAGTGGCAGGAGAAGAAAAAAACTAGGGCTTTATTGAAGATTGTTAAATGAAACAGGAGGAAGTCTCTTTTGGACATATCTTCACTCTGGAACCAGATATCTCAAGTAAGACTATCCAAGAGGACAATACAAATGCCTATTCATGAAAATAGTTTTCATAGAGGAGTTGTGAAGAAGAAAACCAGATGAGACTTAATTTGTTGCAGGAAAAGTTCAGAAAGGTTATGTTTGGAGAAGCAATGAAGAATAGTAGAAACCCTAGTGCCTTGGTGTGTACAGGGATAATACTGCTCCACGTCTCAGTGTGATGTTTTAGGGGTTTACTTGTTTTGAAGGTGTTGGAACTCTTGTCAATATAGATGGTCACATCAACTCAACAAACTATATAGATATACTGGACAGCAACCTTTGAACCGTAATAACCATAGTTCCAGCATGTCTTGGCTATATATTGCGAGAGGTCAAGACAGACAATTCAGTGGAAACGTGAGAATGACATTCAGACAATGAATTGGCTTCCTCAGTCCCTAGACTGTAATATCATTGAATTACATGGTTACATGGAATAAAAACCAAGCAGGATCTGATAGATCACGTTCAAGGTATCTCGATCTCACTTACTCCAGAGTACATACAATCTACATACATACAAACTCTACCTACATGTAAGCGAATGAAGGCTGTACTTGCGGTAAATATTAAAAATGTCAGGAAAATGACTTCAGGCATTATTCTAAAACCAAACGTTATTTACATTCCACCACAGAAGGTGAAAATTACATGGTGGCCATTTTATGAACTTTGATATGGCACATGATTAGTAAGTAGTTAAATATCTTATTGTGTCCGACATGCAGTCATTACATACAATATCGTGCTAGATTAATGACAAGATTGGTCACGACTGATAAATCTCGAGACAACTGGAGAAATATGCATATCTACACGTGAGGTGTGTCCATATGACGTCGGGAAGATAAACCTGAGAGTTATCAGACTTATAAATACAGAGAGAGGATCTAAATGGTATCTATATTTGTTCCCATGTCTGTAAAACCAATTTATTTACTGTATTTCTGGTACCCTATTTGTATTAAATACCATGTATGAAATGAATAAATGCTCACTGTAATTTACACTGTTCAATAAAACATCAAGCTTATAGAACTATTGTAGTCACTGTCAGTGATACAAGCAACGGTGACATTCAATACTGACTTAAACACATGCAACAGAATACAATGTATCCTTTCATCAGTTATCACCTGCACCTTGACTATATCCTTACTTGGAGTAACGTCTTGTCAGTTTTGTTATTGTGTCCAGATGTAGAATGCAATCTTGTTTCCAGCATTTGAGATGTAACGGCATTTAAAAACCTTGTTGATATGCCAGTGAAGCATACTAATGATATTTATAACACTACATACTGAAGACAGTAATGCATCCGGAGAGCAGTAGCTTCGTAGTTTGTTTCAAACCATGGTCATACACAAGGAACGAGTGAGTGAGTGAGTGAGTGTTGTTTTACGCTGCTTTTAGTAATATTTCAGCAATATTGCGTACGCAAGGAGCTTGAAAGCCGGTAATGTAGTTTCTCTGACCGGTGGGAGTAGGGAGTCAAACAAGGGTCTTTGGTGCAACGAGCAAATGCTTTAACCACTAGACTATCCACGGATAAGAGGTGTGATTTTGAATGGCTCCATTTAAAGCAAATGTGTATGTGAAACTGAGAACAACAAGAAAAACAGCTCTAAATGATTAAATGATTTAATCAATTGCTGACATTAAATGCATTAAAATGTTATTGTTATTATATATCTGACTGTTTACTGATGAAAGCTGTTGTATTTCACAATACGGTAGCTTATACCTGTGTCAGCTGTGATATCCTGCGTTTTAATGAATCAAATATCATATTGTCAGTGTCACATTATCCGGAGATCAGTACTATCATTGCTACTCAAGCATTGCATTCACGTATCTCTCCAATTGACATATTTAGTTTTGATTTGTCGGTTCCACAAAAGTGGAAACTGACATCTGTGACACTTCAGTATCCTTCCACATTGTCTTACAATAAATATGAAAGATACATATGTTTCGATTAACTTCCTACTCGTATGCCTACATGTATGTATGTATGTATGTATGTATGTATGTATGTGTGTGTGTGTGTGTGTATGTATGTATGTATGTATGTATGTATGTATGTATGTGTGTGTATATGTATGTATGTATGTATGTATGTATGTATGTATGTATGTGTGTGTGTGTGTGTGTGTGTGTGTGTGTGTGTGTGTGTGTGTGTGTGTGTGTGTGTGTGTGTGTGTATGTATGTATGTATGTATGTATGTGTATGCATATACGTATGTATGTATATTTTCAAAGTTGTAATATTATGGTAATATCCAGGGATCATGGACTCCTGAGGGATCAATGTTTCCAGCGGGACAGGTGCAAGTTTTACTAGTGAAACGAAAATGTTTAGATAATTTAATCGATGGCTGGTTCCTCCAAGATCAATGTAGAACAAGTCTATATCTTTGTACTTAGATGGTCAGCAAGACACACTTACTTTAAGTCACAAGCGGGTCTGGCATCGTATTTGGCGTTTACGACCATGAGCTGTGCGTGTGTGATGGTGATGGTGTGTCGCCAGTTTGGTGTGAAAGAGATTCATGAAGGAGATATTTCATTTCACAACACAAATGTAGAGAGTTTGCATATCATTTTTCATTGTATTTATGGCAACGAAACAATTAAAACGAAGTTAAAGTCTCTTAAACAGTTAGCAGTGGTCCTCTGTATGAGTGGTTCATGACACGGACGTCAGTCCCAAACAAAATAACCAGGTCATTATGATCTCTGGTAATACGATTGTTATGTGCCCAGCCTTCGAAAACTTGAAAGGTTATCTCGGGTAGTCTTGGAATTTGAGATAACACAGTCTATGAAATTTACTTGGTGTTACAAAATCTTTCCCGATGATAAAAAAAATCATCCGTTTTACAGATTACAAATAGTACGCAACAGTGGGTGTTGGGGTGATCCTGTCATTTTTACTAATATTATTATGGACTAATGCTGTAAAAGTCACAATTTTGCCAACAGGTATCTTTTCCGTTAACACTGTAAATACTCAAGGAATAATATAGTGCGAGCAGAAAATATTGAGAATTTAAAGATTGTAATTGTTTTATCTTTTCACTCAGTACTCACGTATCAAATGCGAATGTTAGCAGAACATAACTCCAGATTCAAAGACAGGTGAACAGGTTAGTATTTTGTCAAGTCTCCATGGGCAGCAATGCAGGCTTCAATGCGGTGGTTCATACTACTACTGGTCAAATAAATAAGAAAGTCATGGTGCATGTCCCAATATCGGACCTCTTCTTTCACGTAAGTAGATGGAAGTAAATGTCCCCCGAAAATATGTGTGTACCGCTCACTGTTCATATTCCCTTCAATACACAGAGGGGTGTTGCCTCTAACACTGATATAGCACCCATCACGTTACATTTCGGACTCTGCTTTGGACACAACACGGATCTTCTCCTACATCTCTCTTCTCCCTATTTTTTAACTGAATTCACTTCTCCCTGAAGATACACAATTGAAACATGTAGGAGAAGGTCCGTGTTGTGTTATTATTTCGGAAACTACTTCTTTCTCAGCAAAGTGCATTTCTGAGTCAGAGGACATGGATTTGTAGCAATACCAGATTTCTTAGGGATAAAAGTTTCCAGCATGATAAGCTCAAGCATTCAGATAACAAATACTGTGGGTCATATCAAACACAGAACATCTGTCGATTATGCTAATACGGGGTAAAAGAGATGTTGAGAGATATTATATTTGACAACTATTCAGACATGGACCTATAGGGGTACGCTGTGTACGACAGAAAGTTAAGGCCTATTTATGTGCAGCCATGGAAGACCCAAAAAGCAGGTTTCGTATTGACCATTGTGACCTCATCACAGGTGGTAATGTAATGGGACACATGGAGCCCATTTCCCCTATGTATAAGAACTACTTGTGTTATATTGCAATAAGAGATTTCAAAAGATTAAACAATTTCTAAACAAATGTGCCGCTGTCGTTTAAATCTGTGTTTAGCATAACAAATTGTCAATTCAAAACAAAATGACGACAGATGTAATCATCTTGTCGTTGTTACAAAATCTGTTCAGATTGTCACATTATTAATACTGCAAAATTCACAATGTGGCCAACAAGTATATTATCCATTAATAATGTATCTAATCATGTGTCCAAACAAAGAATATAGACATATGCATTATTGTCTCATTATACTATAAAAAGATATTTGTTTTCACATCTGACACATTGTCCTGAACATCTGAAGATAGATATGTAGGCATATCTTTGTTCACCACACTTACTGGCAATGTATCAAGGAATGATGTTTATTCATGTGGGGTCGTTGTGGCATCGTGTTTAATCAAATGTTTGTATAAAGAACCGAGAGCATGCTTACACAATTTGCTCACTCATCAACATTAAATGAACTGACATGGAACTGTGATCTGTGAATGAGAACCTTGGTATTGGTTACTTGTGGACCAAAATTCTACATTTCCCTAAAATTCATACCTAACAATGAACAGCAACTGTTTTCTTTCCCAACTGTGTGATAGTGTGGTAATATGGTAATCGACGTTGATTTTTGACTATCATCCCATGTTAACTGACAAGTAGTGTCTAACAGATGTGTCGGGGAAACTACTGTAAGAATACACCCATGCATATCCTGACATAGGAGTAGCAACACTCACTTTGGTTACTCTGAAAACCAATAAATCACACTTCAATTTGTATAAATCTTGATAACGGTATTATAAGTTTGTTTGATAAAAAGCTGTATCCACAGACTTAGTTTGAAACAGGAGCTCCACAGTGTGTGTGTGTCTTGCTATCATCCTGATCTTAAGGTGTGAGATGATCCAAGAATGTGAAACAGTTCGTGTTTTGTTTTTCGACTCTAAGCACTGTGAATCTGTTTCTCAGCAAAGTGCATGCTTGAAGCACTAATCATGGACTTGCAGCAATTAATATCGGATTCCACAAGGATCAAAGTTCCCAGCATGACGGACACAGCGTTTCACAATAAAGGCCAGATAATCCATGACCTGGGACATCTGCATGCTTCTATCTCATGCACGAACACTGTTGAACATGTCCATGGTTAAGCACATCCATGTTAAGCAACGGGTGTGTCCGGTAGCGTGTATAACACTTACTACACAGTGTCAGTTAATGCTAATTTGGGGTGAAAGAGATGTGGAGAGATATTTGACTTCGCAACTTTTCAGACACAGATCGAGAGAGATACATCGTGCACGACAATCTGGGGTCATACTGAAAGTGAAGGCCTATTTATGTGCAGTCATGTAGAACCCTCATGTGTAGCATGTTTTGCATTAACCACTGTTTAACCTGAAACTTTAACTTACAGATGGTAATGTATGTGGATGCATTCAAGCCATTTCCCTGCGTACAGGAACTACTTGTGTTATATTGCAATAGAACATTTCAGGTTTTTTTCAGATCACTAAAACAATTAGCAGTGGTCGATAACATCAATGGTAATTAGTCTCGCTAACGCCAGTCCTTAGAGAAAGACGAGAAATAAGCAAGTACTTGTTATGAACAAGATACTGATTACACCTGTTGTTGTCTATGAACGTGATATCTACATACATTCGCCATGGTGATGAAATTATTTGGGTAAAGTTTTCCGTGTATACTGGTCAATACCATCCCAGTGGTAAATCTAGCTAAAATCACGCTTCACTAATCTCACGAACTGAACATTTGCTCTAACCCTCAAATGCACATAATACCATATCAATGTACATGTATGTCACTTAATACACATTATTTCACTAATCTCACTAACTGAGCATTTTTTTAAGTGTCTAAGTGTTATCAAAACACTAAAACAAGTCAGTCGAATACTACTCTGGTTATGTGAGATACCTATAAAAATAATTCTATGTATCATATATTGTATAATCATGTTTTTGCTTTTAATTACATTGTATTAGTGTCACTCATCAATCACTGAACGATAGCTTATACAAACAAGCGACAAAAAAAACCCAAAAGCTATCTGTTTGTCTGTCTGACAGAATCTGGCTAAATGAGAGGTCATCATACCCACTCTACCGCTATTCTGTGTGGGCAGCAGGTCCTCAAGACTGTAACACTCCCTCTCGGTATTATTTCGTGTTAAGCAGATCAGAGATTTAATGAGTATACTGTTTCAATAGGTGTTCCTTTTCCGTTGAAGTAATTTATCTACTCGGTTAAAACAATTGTTACACTTGAAGCATTTAATTATTGAAACATCATCTTGGGTTATCCGAAAAATCCAGATAACACGGGACATGAAATTATCTTGTCGCCTTTACGAAATCTGTTCAGGTTGTCACATTATTATGCAATGTGTATTGATACTGCAAAATGAACAATTTAGCCATGACACACGCATACTATCCATTAATAATGTAATTAATCAATTACATACACTATAAATATTAAATTAAAGCATATGCAGTTTCGTCTCAGTAAACTTAAAATACAGTCGAACCCCGTGTACCCTGAAACCTCGCACTCCGGACGATTTTTATGTGAAACGAAACTTACGTTCAGTAATTGTACTCGCCTAACCGGACCCCGCGTTTCCGGACCCAGAAGGCGAATTTTCAAACAATTCCCATAGATTTCCATTGAGAAATGATCCTGTTATACGGTCGGAAAGATATGTGCTCACGTGCATGAATGTGTGTCACGTCAATACCGTTTACTGCACGACTATGTCATTCTTAATCCACTGGAAGACATTTGATACGACATTTGTATCAGCTTTTACATTTGACAAATTGTCCTGAACCGCTCAAGATGGATATGTAGATATATCTCTATTCACCACGTTTATTGACAAAATGCATAACTCCTGTCACATTGAAAGTTGAGGCCTACTCATATGCATCCAACACCTCCGATAAGCCAGATTTTGTATTAACCATGGCAACCACATAGTTATGTATTTGAATACTCTAAAGATTATTTTGCGTCATCTTCAATTGTGTAACCTGGGTAACTGTAAGTAACATTAGCTAACACGGAACATGGTTTTTCTTTGTGGCTGTCACAAACTTCGTTCAAATTGTCACATGATTATCTGATGTGTACTAATACTGAGAAAATCAGAAATACCTAGCCAACAATTATATTATTAATGAATAATGACATACATCTGCACGTACATCATATATGTGATCACTGTTTTAAATGTTTGTTTGTTTGCTTATTGTATTTTAACTGAGCACGACACTTAACCGATGACCCAGGACGTTAAACTTTATATGGACACAGTATCTATAATATGCAAATGTGGCATACGTACGGTTCGACAATTTGAAAAATGAAAAGAACCTCGCATCTGTACAAAAACTGTTCAGCTACGACTTTCACATGTGCAGTATTCAACTTTCTTATCAATATTAATATAATACAATCAGTGGGATACATACAAACCATGGGAAACAACACACAATGTTTTGACAGCGAACATGTCAACACACCTCTGTTAAAACCTCCTAAGGGTGTAAATATCTGTAAGCCAATCAGATTTGATGTCATTGTTCACCGCAAGGTCATCACCTTCGCTATTTCAACTTCCGAAGTCGAATACTCTTGGGCAGTTTTACAATGGCACTAACGTCTGCTGGTCCAGTTGCTTGTTTCGCTCTGATGTTGGTGTTTGTTGAAGGGAGGGGCACGTGTCCCCCAGGGAGATACTGGGACCACGTGCTTGGAAAGTGCGATCTGTGTTCTAGTATATGTGAGTTCATGGAACAACAAGGGACGGTTACCTCATGTGAAAATAATTGCCCAGGTTGGTAAAAAATATCTAATGTTTTTAGTTTGACAAGTTTCTCTTCTTCACGAGACAGGCTGAACTATTTTTTTTCCAAATCGATTTTCCTTCATTACTTACGGAGGGGAGCATAGACTCAGGTGTTTTCTATCTGTCAAATATTTCTCACACCGTGATTTGTTCAAACTGACGTTACAATACATGTCATTATGTATTTGTTTGATATCTGAGTGCACTTGTTGATCTTAGATGAAGGGAGAATTAAAACTTTTATCCCATCCGATTTATATTCAATGTGGCAGGACAACAGAGAGAACCCACGTGGTTTCTGTCTGTCACAACATGGCCACCGGTTGAATGAGTTCTACATCGTGCCTTCTCACGCGTTAACGCGTGTTAAGATATATATCATAAATGACAAGACGTATGAACACCACTGAAAGGTGACTGGAATTACCTAATTATAGATGCGCTATTTCTCGATTTACCAGTGATGTAGTCTGAAGCAAATGACCGAACATTCTCGAACATTCGCCAAACAGACAAAAATAGACCTGACAAATTATAGAACGCAACCAATCGGCGTCGAGATAACTAAACCTACGTGCAATCAAATAGCATTAAGGGAACTGCCGCTTGAAGTAATTTCTCGCGAGAATACACAACTATGCATGTCAAACAAGGGAAATAACTCGTACACGCCTCTTAAACAAGTGTCCCACAGTTTCATGAAGATGCCTGGGTTGTATCTATACAATTCGTTGTAAAATGATGAATCTCCATTGTTTTCTGTCCTTCTCTTGGATATATACCATATTTCATCTGAAGCAGATATGTTGTGCATTTCTTGCAGAGATAAAATTACAAAATTTACCCCCTCGATGGCATAAATTCATTTCGCTATAAAATCATAAAAACAGCTTATTTCCCAATCCGTAAGTGCATAAGTCTTAAATTTCCACACAAGAATTCATGTGATACTACCATTGCTCACCACAACTAATCATCTGCAATGTATATAAGACGTGATTAAGGGATCAGGCTTACTTTCTCACAGTCCCTGAACCACTATGTTCCCTTTTGCCTAGCAGTAAAGCAAGGTTTCCTCAGGTTCATCTGAATATACCTTTTCATTTTGGTCAGTTTCAATTTAAATTGATTTTTCCCCATTAAAAATTGATATAATGAGAGACTTTAGTCCAGGTGACTCAACTGACTGATGCAGATCATCGTATCCCCATTGGAAAGAGCTAATTACCAGATTTATCTGGTCAAACAAAGCAATAAAAAAAAAACCAAAACAAACCAAAAATGAAAATAATGGTAAACTTACAAGTGTAAAACGTCAGTCGGATTTCGAAGCAGACAATCCCTCAGGTTTCCTAGGTATTTCTGCTTACACTAAGACCGGGTGGTCTGGCTTATTGATTGCTATTAACAACCGGGACAGGATCAAGAAAAATCCAATTCCGAACCTAAAACCAATTTTATTTTCGTTTCGTTATTTCGTCTCAGATATTTCCCCACATATCAGTCTTTGAAAGAGCGAAACTTTCTGTATGCAGTAACAGCGATAAGAAAATATTATTTTCCCAGGGTCACTGTAAAAGCCTATTAGAACTTGTATACTGTATCAGTGTCTCTCGTGTTACAGGTTACAAATCTTCCAAGAATATCCTTTCGAAGCCTCGAGACATTGAACACATCAAAGACAACCATAGTGAGTCGACATACGGACTACCGATTGGTGTGACAGTGGCTGCCAGCATTTTAATCATCGGTGTTATTGCAGGAGCACTTCACCTACGCCGTAGTCGACGGAGTCGTGAAACATCAATTAAAACATCAGTTAAAATTGAGGACACATCAGCACCAATGCTATCCACTGGACGTACGTATGCATTAAATAACGTTTGTGTAATGTTTTCCCATTAATAGTGAGTGAGTTTAGTTTCATGTCGCTGTTTGCAATATTCTAGCAATATCAAGGCGAGGGACAAAAGAAATGGACATTACACCCATGTGGAGAATCGCTTTAACCTTTTATTTTTATAGTTGTGTCCAGATAGAGCCACTCTGCCATATTGTTTCGATCAGTTACATTTAACTGCAATTACATTTATCTTACACATCTTTGTTGCTAGTACTACATTTGCATTCTGTTTGTCGTTTTGACTCAGTTTAACCTTTGTCACTGTTGATAAGGCAGTGTTTATAAACATCCTGTCAAAACCACTTCCATTGCATGATTCTGTACAAAAACAACAAGACCATAGCCTAGATTTTAGCTCTCTTAGCGCTAAGATAGTCGTAAGTCCCATACATTAATAATAACTTAAGACTATCTTAGCGCTAAAAGAGCTTCGAAAATCTAGACCCATGTTTAGAATTAGAGGCGTTAGGATACTGGTGACAGCGGTGTTCAATGTCACATTAACGGGTACAGCAGTTTTAACCCTTTTCCTAACTTTTTCTAGTAGGTGATATTTGCTTGACTGCCTAAGTGCTTACACAATTTTCATTACTCTAGACACGAGGGAAGACAGACGAGAAGAGGAAGACAATGAACTTGGCCGAGTTATTCCAGTAAATGATGTTGCTGTCTGAAATTCTTCCTCGAATCTACTAGGTCTACACGAGCTTTTGCGACATTGAAGCATGGTGTGACATTCAACAGCACCGAATTACATTTTGACGTGTCAGACTAAAGTGCGATGCATGTCTTCCACTATTCTACAACCCCAGGATACTAGTACAGTGAAAGAGACCAAACATTGGCCGCTTTGAAAATTGTCACGAAACATTTCCCTGATCATAACATATCGGAGGGACTGCATTGGACGATATCATATCGGTCAGTAATGACATCATGCACATACACCACCACGACTACTGTCACAAACACATGCAAAGCCATGCATCCGAACATAACATATGTTACAAGTTACAGTGCGAAATCGCATCAGCCATAAGTTTTGTCTTCGTAGAAATGATCCAGATATTGATATGGCATTTCTTGTAGTGTAATGGTTTGTCTCGACCAATTTATCACATGCCACATAAGAACATTCATCAGCACCGATTGCCAACAAAAACAATCATAATGGACTTTGTCTCGATATTCCCCGACAGTGAAGCATTTAAGGGCTTCATTGGAGCTCTAAGCTGAAACATGCTGCCAAAGATAAATTGATAGATACCTTATTCTATTTTGTATAATACTTAAAGTCATTAATCGCCATTAAAAACTGAAATGTTAAAGAGGAACACGTTTCAGATGCCAGTCTGTTAGCCAAGAAAGGAATTTCTTACTACAATGCACTTGCTTGACCTACCTCGAAAAGTTGATTCTGTTGTTATAAAGAAGTTGCAAATACCTGAAACGTGTTCCCCCTCTTATTTTGTACGTTTTATGTAAATAAGATAATATGTATACCAACGTGGATGTGCCACGTTTTGATGTAGATAGATAATGTTGTTATGTACAACACCAGATTTATGTTTGAATGAATGAATGAATGAACTGTTACAATTTCATACCTAACGAACAAGTGGACATATCTGCATCATACTGCCAGTTTTCAGATCGTGTGATCAATGTCTGACAAACAGACCGACATTTTATTTTCTTGGTATCTGCATTACAGTGTGTGACTCAGGAAAACGTCGGCGTCAGTGGTGACATTCTTTTCTCAACGTTTACCCGTTGTTACTGGGCAGCATTGTTTACGTGTTCAACAGTACCTACCATCGTGTATTTTCTTGTTTTCTACGATGGTTTTATATGAATATATTGCTTGTTGTAAATAAAATGCATCAAATACAAGGAAGTCGGTGTCAATTGCAATTATCAGTTTTAGTTCAGTGTGAAACTGTCATATGTACTTATCATAGTCTACGTCACGAGTCAGCTTTACCTAGAACACCAGCAGGACATGACGTTGATTTTACTTGGTTTTGGTCACGATATGGCGGAAATACGGCCTATGTGAAGTTTAACTCCACTCACTCACTCACTCACACCCTCTCTAAACTGTCACCCAGTTCCTTCGATATGTGTGAAAGCGAAGTCTGTAGAGGATTCTGCCAATACGTTTTATGATACGACCAATTTACAATTTATGTAAATAATATAAAAACATGAATAAGATTTAAATTGTGTTCGACATCATCTGTAACATGATATTTATCTTTGTGTCAAAATATATATTATGTGTTATGTTGTATTATAATATCCAAACTAATATTTTCAGTTAAGAGCTTTGCCTCACCGAGTCACAGGTCAAACAAAGATGGCTGTGGCAAATTTAAATATTCATAAACTTAATACATATTCAGTACGAACCCATTTCTGCAGCTAGTACACTAACGCGGCTATACGATAACAGAAAGAGATCATGTGCAGTTATTCAATAGGAGCTCGATCGTGTTATTCTAAAACACAGACAGAAATATTCAACTTCTTACATCTTATATGTTTTGACTTATAAAACATTGTTATTATTGTATGGCGTTTGAGCTGAAAAGGGAGGTGTTTAGTTTTAAACATAGACAACCTTCCTAGCTACCAGCAACCTTCAAAATCAACAGCATAACTATGTTTAACAGACAGCAACGTAAACATGTGCATATGTGCATATATGCATTTGTGTACATATCCGTGGAGTAAGAAGACAACTGAACTTAATCGTTATGACAACCGCTGTACATGCATACTCACTGGGCCGGATCCGGCGGTGGACAGCTTGTGCTGTACAGGTATCCACCCTTCACGCCATTTTGTCAGTTGAAACTAGGGCAGCTATCTGTGATAGCGGGTTGCAATCGTTAGGTCATATCCCCGGGACCAAGTAGAATTGAGCTGTAGGCTGTATTCATAGCTACAGCCTGTGTTACCCAGCTTTGCTTCAGGGCTTTAGTGAATGCTAGGCGTAGTACTACGATATAGTGGTAGACATATTCGTCAGGTCAGGATACTCTTAACTGGATCCTAGGTGTGTGCGTGTGTGTGGCGAATGCATGCCATACCACTCCGTGAGTGTCTTGTTAACCAGCAATTATCATTGTGGGCAAGATTGTTATAAATATGTGAAGGTTTTTCCACTCAAAACAATGTTATCATTTGAATGTAGAATTGCATATTCAAACATATGGGTTCCGTTAGTATACCAATACCTCCTGGTGAATATAGAAAGTATACTTAAACTCAAACACGAGCTTCTTCATAGTATAGCGATACTTTCTATCTACATACATCATGAGTCCACATATTTCTCCTTGCAAAAACTCCTTTAACAAGTGAGTGAGTGAGTTTAGTTTTACGCAGCAATATTCCAGCTATATCGTGGAGGTCTGTGAATAATCGAGTCTGGACCAGACAATCCAGTGATCAATAGCATGAACATCGATCTGCGCAATTGAAGTTAATAAATGTTATTACAATCGTTATTTTATATTGAATACAGTGCGCTCTAACGCATGCATTTAACGTCATTTCTGCTATATGCGGAACCTCAGTCGATGTTAACATCCGGTTAGTAGTTTCGGTTTATTTAAATTTGTTTCACGTTTGCTTTTTGCAGTTTCCACAAAACGTCACCCTGTGCATAGGGATTCTTAGTAACAGCTATATTTCCGAAAATGTCCTTCTTAAATGAAACTGAGACCTATGGCGTTCCTTTGGCTCTGTCCACATATGTTAACCCATCGTTAACCTCTTGATTTGAAAAGGGCACATATTCTCCATTGTAACGTTGGCTCTGACGCATTAAATAATCATTTGCTGTAGAATTTTCTTAATATTTTCGACAGTCAATTGTATCGCACAGGAATAAAATCACCTGCCTTATTAGTTGCCAGATACGCATTAACGTCGTCAGATCTGGCATACCAGATATCCTTATATGCTATGATAATCTTTATATGCTATGATAATCCTTCATATGCGACACCAGACAAGTGTAAAAACAGCCAGTTAGAGTCTTTGAGTGAGTTGATATTTAACGTCACATCGGAAATATTGCAGCCATATCGTGGTGAGAACATACGTGACATATATGCATATAAGGAAGAACCTGTCGACGACAATAATTTCCATTAAAAGTGGATGTTTGCATGACATATGTTTCATCGCCTGAAGACAAGAAAGAGAGTACGAATAGGGTATATACTGTTTATGTTTAGGGTGTCTTTGAATACATTTAAGTGCCGTTAATATGGCGTTGGCTTCTGCAGTAAAAATAGAACTGTTATCTGGTAATCGAGAAGATATTGTTCTGGATCCAATGACAGTGGCACAAGCCACCACTCCACCGTCCTTGGACCCATCGATAAATAAGGATTTGTAATTGCTACATGTAGTTTTTAATTGATTTTATTCTTGTTTATATTGTCATTCATTAATTTCTGATTTTTTTAATGATGTTAATGTTAGATCGACTTGTGGCCTAACCAGTTGCCAAGGAGGAGAAGAAAGAAGACGGGAAGGAGATATAATTTCTAGTGTAATGCCAGCAGAAGAAATACATGGCTTAATTCTGTGCCCAGGAGGCGGGACAAGAGAAGGTTTCTTGTTATATAAATCCTCATAAAGGGGATTGAGGACACAGTTATAGGCAGTGTTAGATTCATTAGAGTATACTTTAGTAATGCATTGTAAAGAGAATCTTATACGTGTTGTGTAAGAGATGGTTCATCGGCCTCAACGTAAAGACTGTCAATAGGTCAAGTTCTGAAAGCCACAAGACAAAGTCTTAAACCTTGGTGATGGGCAGAATCAAGAAGTTTAAGGTTGCTTTTGTAGGCTCCAACATATATGATGGAGCCATAATCGAGTTTTGAACTTACCAGTCATCGATATAGGTGTAAGAGGGTTGCTTGATCCCCTCCCCCATTTGAGTTGGAAACAACTTTCAAGGAGTCAAGAGCCTTCAGGCACTTAGTTTCAAGGGACTGAATATGCGGCAGAAACATTAAGTGTGAGATTAGGCCCAAGAACCTGGTTTCCTGTACAGCTTTGAAGGGAGTGCCATCCAGAGATAGTTCTCGGTCCTTATGTGGCTTATATTTTCTACAAAAATGTAAACAATTAGTTTTGGATTTAGAAAATTTAAAACCGTTTTCAAGACACTATTTATTTGCTTTGTTTAGACACAACTGCAGTTGCCATATTTTGACACGACAAGAAATACCAAAATTATCCACAAACAATGATCCATCAATTAAATCGTTTAAAACATTTGATAAACTATTTATCTTTATACTAAAAAGTGTGACAAACACAATACTGCCTTGTGGAACACCCTCATCCTGATTGTAACGATGAGACAGTGTATAAAGGTAAATCCACATGACTACTCCAGTGGGCCACCACTTTTCTCGAATGAAGTCCGTTCAGTCTTGATTGCACAGTGTTATCGACTAGTTACTGTCTAAACAGATCCATGATATCACAGTGTGGAGACCAGGTTTCATGTTCGGCCCAGGGATCATCAGCTGCTTCCCAGTTCATGAGACCGGCCCCACATTGAACAGACTTGCAAACGTCCCTTATGATTAAGTACAAGGCCCTCTTACCTGGGCCATTCGACTAGGACTGCACAAGTGAGGACTGTCACGAATTTACCCGTCTGGGTCATATAAATATACATAATGTACGCATTGTTACTTAAGAAAGACAGTTCATTGATAGGGAATATACAGTTACTAGCAGTGTAATTGATTTTGCATGCGATGTGAATGGAACAGGCCATGATCATTTATCGTTTGGTATCTCAAACAAATTGAATGATGTACAGAATAAACTTTTGAATTTGAATTTATTCAGTTCAGACGCACCGAACAACCCTGGTTCGTTTCCCCACGTGGGTGCAAGATGTGAAACTAGTTTCTGGTGTCCCCACCCTAATATTTCTGGAATATTGCTAAAAGCTGAGTAAAACTAAATTCGATCAGTCAGTCAGCCAGCCAGCCAGCCAGTCAGCCAGTCCGTCAGTCAGTCAGGGGTCACTATGTGTCTCATGATGTCATAAATGAGTGTCATATATTGTATTCATGGAAATGTAATAGTGAGTGAGTGAGTTAATATTTATCGTCACATCGGCAATATTGCAGCCATATTGGAACGAGAAGAATTTAATTTATACCAATATCAAAAGCAAAATAATTTGAACGTAAAAACCTGCCATCCAAGGACAGTAAAAAAACTAGCGTATCACTGATATGCACATAAAGCTAGCATTGAAAGCTAAAACACTGCAATTAAAGAGGACAATACGATATAAAACACGGGCTATAAATCGCCAACAACTGAATGTAGATCACCCTACTCTAGGGCCCATGGGGTCTTGGCTTTTGCTACCTGCATGGACTTTAGCTGGATTCACATTATCCCTTCGGCCATTGGCGGTTATACTGAAATTTAACCATTATTAAAAGCAACAAATACACTACGATTAAAAGCTTATTCCTACTAAATTTACATCAGAATATTTTGAGACTTAGGTACGCTCTCAGGGGGACAATGATTATACCATACTTCAACCCCCTTTGAGGTTACAGCCACTAACAATCTCAGCTACTAATTTAGACGCGCACGCGCACGCGCACGCGCACGCACACGCACACGCACACACACACACATATATATATATATATATATATATATATATATATATATATATATATATATATATATATATATATATATATATATATATATATATATATATATATATATACCTACATGAGTGTCCCACTCCCCCTGCATTAGATCAGATTGGATTTATAGTTTTTGATGTTTGTAGTTTGGGAGCAATTACAATTTTTAATTGGAAAGTTTTTAAGGAGAGCAAGTGTAAGTTTGTTTTCAGTAATATGACAAAAGGACACTCTCCGCGTGCAACACGGAGTTACACGCGTGCAACCACTTGACAACCTACTTGAGATACTCATTGTCCATGGTGCAGTCCTAAACTGCTTACTATTTCCTGTCTTTCTAGTCAGACACTTGTCTTTCTACATAATGGAAGCTGGTCGCTTGGGAGATAACGCTTATTGAGATAACGACATCCCATGTTAAACAGCCTAGTGATGTCTTTGATTCAAGATAACTGCGCAAGTGAATGACAGCGTGTTATAAACTGGCTAGTGATACCTTTGATTTAACAAAAAGCCCTATGATTTTTGACCTAATAATAGCAGCTGCATTTCCCCTTATATACATTATCTATTGTTCACTTCTGTGTTTTTCCGTGCGTACCAATTCACGAGCATATTTTACACTGCGTTGCCCTTTGAAATTCATCTCATATGCATAAAGTCATATTAATTCTATACAATTCAATAAAATATTTGGTTATGTGAACTCTCGAGTCGACAAACCCATAACATAACCGAACAAGAATTGAAAATAGGCATTCAGTCTGACCTTTAAACAATTTCTGGTCAAACGGCTAACTATTCGAGCACATGGGAGGCGAGCACACGTCAGTTCCCGCATCCACTTCAACATATCTGTACACACATAAATCGTGAATGGCAGCATTAAATATTTAGAATGGGGTTTGTTTTAATCACTGGATGGAGAAACATCTTATATTATTTCATCGAATCATACATCTCCTCAGTTACGACTTAGTGAGCCAGCGATGTCTGCTGGGTAGTAGTAGTTCTTAGATTGTGCCCCATTCACGTACTAAATTGATTTTGCTAACAGCTACAATCGTTTATTGTTCACAGATATGGGAACTTCGGAATCGTCCCATGTGTAGCAAATAGCGAGCACATTTTAAACTGTCTCGCCCTTTGGTGTACCAAAATACGTCTCTGATATGTACCATATCCATGAAATCGGATTGCCAGTGACTATCGAGACCTTTGATCACATACGTATACCTTGGAAACGTTCTAGATGATTCATGGTATAGGTGTCTTGTCATTTAAACCGTTCTTAATTCGATGTAAATCAGTATTAAACTGACCCTTAGCTTGCACAGCTTCGTTCAGTTTCTTGGGTCCAGCATAACTACTAGGACGTTTGGGGTCGTAAAATACCCTGTTAAAGTATTATTCCCAAGGTGCCATCTCAAATACAGGACATGATTCGCATACATCATGCTATATATACAGACAAAATACAAAGTACAAAATACAAATTCAATTATGTTATGCAATAGAAATATATTAATATATAAGTATATTTTTTGTAAGCTCAGATTTAAGTCAGATTTGCAGAATTTCAGATAAACTGTTTCAAAGCACTGACATTGTTAATGCCTAAGTAACTCAAGATGATACACCTGAGTACTATACTGAATACATGCCACTCAAAAATATCATACGAAGCTCCTGAAGAGACACTGCGTATCCGAATAAAAGCGACAAGTAACGACTTATAAATATCTTAATAATGTCCTGACATTTTATACATCACAATAGTAACTAGTCATACTTTGTCTTAAGTGTCCTTGCATGTTTTAAATCACAATAACTAGTCACACTAACACACACTAACCAAAGTGTCCTTACATGTTTTAGATCACAATAACTAGTCACACTAACACACACTAACCAATGTGTCCTTACATGGTTTACACCTCAATAACTAGTCACACTAACACACACTAACCAAAGTGTCCTTACATGGTTTACACCTCAATAACTAGTCACACTAACACACACTAACCAAAGTGTCCTTACATGTTTTAGATCACAATAACTAGTCACACTAACACACACTAACCAAAGTGTCCTTACATGGTTTACACCTCAATAACTAGTCACACTAACACACACTAACCAAAGTGTCCCTACATGGTTTACACCTCAATAACTAGTCACACTAACACACACTAACCAAAGTGTCCTTACATGGTTTACACCTCAATACCTAGTCACACTAACACACACTAACCAAAGTGTCCTTACATGTTTTAGATCACAATAACTAGTCACACTAACACACACTAACCAAATAGTCCTTACATGTTTACATCGCAATAACTAGTCACACTAACACACACTAACCAAAGTATCCTTACATGGTTTACATCACAATAACTAGTCACATTAACACACACTAACCAAAGTGTCCTTACATGTTTTACATCACAATAACTAGTCACATTAACACACACTAACCAAAGTGTCCTTACATGGTCTACATCACAATAACTAGTCACATTAACACACACTAACCAAAGAGTCCTTACATGTTTTACATCACAATAACTAGTCACACTAACGCAGATGCCCAAGCTTCAGGAGCTTCGCAATAACTCTAATTTACCTTTTGAAAATATTTTCAGTAATCACATTTTGAACGTTAGTATTTTCATAAGTGCAACCCGAACCCACCCACCCCAGTCGTACACATGCACCTCAAATCAAGTTACTGAATCAACTGATGTCTGTTTTGTCACCAAATCCCAAGCTAATGTAGTGTGACCTGACCATATACGAGTTTCGACTTGTTCTCGGGCACGCCTCATCTCTATCTGACCAATCAGCGCTAGCGCGTACAATCTACCATCGTTGTTCATTCACACATCACAATGCACCGGGATTGTTGACTTCCCTCAGATGTGTTGTGTTCCCAACAACGATGAAAGTATTATTTTTGTTTGCATTTCTGTGGGCTTTCAGTGTATCCGATGGGAAAAAAGCATGTTCACCTGGAAGGTATTGGGACTCTGGGCTGAATAAGTGTGATCCATGCTCATCTATATGTGACTTCATGGAACAACAAGGAACTGTCAAAACGTGTCAGGAAAGTTGTCCTGGTAAGTAACTTTTAATAACGGTAAATTTCAACGTTATTTCGTTGATCTATGTTAACTACATGTACACCCCTCACTGAAGGTTTCTTAATTAGCCTGACACTCAAAGACAAGAGTTGAATATGAAAACCACGTGTTTGCTGTCAAAACATGGCCGTCAATGACGCGAGAAGCCTGTTATATTTATAGAAACAAAGGGAAATAACTTGAGAAGGTATCTTGTCACAATGCAGTTGCAAAATACATATATTGTGTAATATATGGTTTAAGTATTTAGAAATATTTTAGTTATGAAATTATTTTATTACGTTTATTGTGTTATACAATTAAGCTAAAGATAAACCTACGGGCGTGTTGCTGTCCTTGCACCATGAGTGAAATGCAATTTAAATATCCCCTTGTTCAAACATGGTTCAAAGAGCAAACTTTAATCATAGCTATATTCAATGTGCCCGCTTATGTGTAATGTATAATGTGTTACCAGTGCAAAATAGAAATTATTTTCTACGGTGGAACTTTTTTATCTGTGTATATTTCATTACAGATTACAAATCGGGAGCTGATGCAAAACACGCACATCAACAACCCATCGACAATAGCGAGACAACCATGATTGTGCCAGTGGTTGTATGTGTCAGTGTTGGTGTGATCTGCAGTATTGTTGTAGTGGGGTTTCTTCTTCGTCGGCGTCGTCAACGACACACTCATGCGCCATCTGGCGAGCAAACCCCACAACCACCATTTCTACCTCTCTCATCTGTAACATACGTGGCTTTGCCAATTCATACCCAGACAGAGGAATCAGCAACACCTGCCTCGTCTATAGGTACGACATTAACCACTACATTTGACAAGATAAAGATCACAACTTTCTAAATAATTAAATGAATCTTTTTTGCCATGAATTGAAATATGTTCTTATGTCGACAGAGTTTGATAGTAATGATATCAACATAGAATTTTACACTACCATAAAGCGTTGTACTAGTCATGACGTCAAATTGGACATTGCTATGACGTCATGTTCAGAAGCACCAATGACTGAGCAGGTATGCTTAAAGCAAAGGATAGTTCATGGTACACGCCAGGAGGCTAAGTCTGTCGATAAAATGCCAGTCAGTAAAGTCCCCTCTTCTTCATGTTTCAAAATCTCTTTTTTCACATAGATCCTCATGGACAATACATGCAACATCTTTAAATACAACACTGTGCGTATTTGGTCTCCTTAGGTGCGCCTGCAGACCGACGGGGTGATATCGGAGGAAATAGAATGGGTTACCCTGACCTTCCTGCCCGATTTGAACCAATCGGTGTCGACATCTCATCAAGCTGATGACCAGGAATATATTATAATTGGTGACACTACTGACCTGATCATAACACAGTATGAGAGAACACATATACAAGATTCCTCTATTGCGCATATCGCTATCAAGTTGATCTTCCAGTGTACAGGAATGTTTATTTGATAAATTCGTTTTGTAGAAGCGTACATGTATTCTCTAAAACAAATCTCAGAAACAGTCGAGATAGATTTCAAAATTACATGTATTACACAATGTGTGGACATCTGTGGTGATTATGGGAATAGATGCATTATTAATGTATGTTTTGTTGTATCATGTTTTGTGGGGATTTGTTTTGCATAAAGTATGTGTTTGTTGAATGTCTGAATGAATGTGAAGTCTTTTCAAGGTTTTATATTGTGTGTATCAGCAGGGTGAAAGCAAGAGGTGTTTGCTTTTTGTATTTTGAATGTTTCTTTTCACGAACAATGACAAGTGGAATTTGATTCTCGTCCATTAAAGACATTTCTGTAAATACACTTAATCCCTGTATAGTGTATTGATGTATTCCCTTTGATTTCCAAACAACAGTTGATAATCAGTAAAGAGGCTGTTATACCTGAATTCCATAATAGATAGTAATACAAGTAACCAAAACTGCCTTTAAAGTCTATTTTGATACCGGTGTCACCAGATAATATAACTGACTTTTTTTACAAATTGTGAAAGACAAAATGTGTGCCTTCGTCCTATTTACTCATTACAGAAAATGTTTGGTCTGTTGTTTAATGCTGCAGTCAGCACAAGTACATCTTCCTAACCTGAAAAATGGCTGTAGGGGTGATACCCCTGCATTTCCATACAATGTCCATACCGCCTTAGTCAACTGCGTTAGTTCATTGCTTACCTATTGCACTGTTATAGAATATGTTCTATAATTTATCAGATGTTCTATCGTTACATTTGTCATTGTTATAAGTAATTATATCACTGGTTAGATAAAAAATAAAAAAATAAAATAAACAGATTCTATTTTCTTATTTTTGTCGAGTAAATGTAGTGGAAGGACGACAAGTCGGTAACATTTCAATCAACCAATGGGAGTAAAATAGTGTGAGGTAAGTAAGCTATGCTATTTACAGTTGAATATACCCAGGCAGTTATATCACTGTACATACGTAAGAACGTATTGTCTGTAGACTCATTATCTCGTAGCAGGTCAGCCTTCAAGTCACTTAGGACTTCATTTCCCTCACAGAGGACGATAAACGGCATAAGGGCTTTCAAACTTTGTCCTGAGACACAAAATATAAATTATGGTTCTCGGAAGTGTAATGTAATGTTCTAGCACGACGATGACTAAAAATAGATATTTCATCGTCGCCAGTTCATGCATATTCATGAACTATATGTCATCGGCCAGTTCCAGCCAGATTCACTGAATCAATGGCACATGATATACATGATAAAGAAGGCAGTGTAACCGCCGAAGAAAGGGGATTCATTCTTGAATTCATTTCTATCAAAATGGCTAATACAATTATGACTTGATGATTCTTGAAAATTTTCATTGTAACAATAAGATATTTGGGGTGCGGGGTGTATATAAAATGGTGTCTGGACAATAAACAATATTTGAGAAGTATTCCTTAGTTATTTTAGATTGCATACTGACATGAACATAACGTTCTATTTCTCGGTCGTTTCGGATTAGAAATAACATACTTCCTTGTCCACATTAATGTCCCAGTCACACAGTCATCACCCCCATCCACGTGTTTGTAAATGCAGTTTGTGGTCCTGTGTTGCTGCAACAGTTTACATTAATGTACATGGCTTCTGCTGGTATTTGTACTCACCTTAACACTGATCTTCAAAGGCGTAGATGTGCTCATAGGTATATATTTCGCGCAACGCCATTTTACTTTCTTAAAGTAGGTTATCCTACGCGTTCCATAGCCCATGCACCGGTTTGCCGGGACTTTCAAAGCAGATGTCAGATGTTTCATTACGTTAGGTTTCCAACTTACAGAGAGAGGTGACTATAATATTCGGTATATTTTGATGTTGGTTGTGCATATTATTATAATATAGGTATTACACATAGTTTATGCTTCCTTTGAATTAATAAACTATACACGTTTGAGGGATGGGAGTGTGTGGAGAAGGTGGTGATTGTAGAGGAGGAGAATATATCCTCAGTACATTGAATGTTTACATTCTGTTGTCACGATTAATGAAGTACTGGTTAATGTGGTATTTGGCAGGGTCAGTTATAACGACTGACTTCGTACGTAATATTATGTTCAGGTCGATACGATATGGAGAAATAAGGTAGTACAGTGATTGAGAACCGATATTGATTCACCTTCCAATTTTGATTCCTGTTCTGTGATACAATTGTGACGTGAAAGCGTTAACCCATAACAACCACAATCATTTAACATGGTGAATTTTATGTGGATGAAAACCAGTGTATTACAGGATATATTATATTGTCTTTATTTAGATTACGGTAAAGAGCAAGCGTGTTCGGAAGAACAATACTATGACCGAAACGTGGGGAGATGTGACTCGTGTGCAGACCTCTGCTATGGAGAAAAAATTCAAGACACAACGGAAGAATGCAAATCCATGTGCCCCAAATGTAAGTTATCTGCAATAGTCGCATAAACAAATACAACCGTTAAAGCATAAGTTAGTTACACAACAGGAAGCAATATCCATAATATATACTGGACAAAATAAAATAGGGCGATTGGTATTTTTATGATTCAGTGAATGGATAGATCAATAGTCATAATTTCAAACTTTACATATATCTATATATATATAACTATTTTTGTCCAGTATGTTATGTAGAATATTGACTATTTACTTTTTGTTGTGTTGTTTAACGCCGCAGTCTACAATATGGCCGCGGTCTGTAAATGTTCGCGTCTGAACCTGTGATCAACAGCATGAGTGATCTACGCAACTGGTATACGATGACATGTGTCAACGAAGTCAGCAACCCTTAGAAATACTTCAATAAATGTATTGCTTTAAAAGGTAATCGATGTAAAGGGAATGCATTATGTTTTATATGTACTGTGTAGAAACGTATATACACAGAAACAGGCCTTAAATATGTCGGTATTTGAAACAATGAAGACATCTTTTATATCTTCGATATCACAGTGCTCACATAATCCATGTATGTTTATGTGCTGAGCCCATGGGACATGTTCGACACAGATGAAACAGCATAAAATATCTTTGAAATGATTTTTTTGTGCCTATGGACCCCATATGCATTTCATGCCAGGTGATTCGACAGTCCGTCGTGCTACGAGTAAATATATGGGATATGGATATCCCGTTGCGCATCTCACTGACTGCCCAGTTAGGCCGATGTGTGTTATTTCGGCATATGCTTGCTTTTTGCAATTGTGTAAATAATACAGAGTATACAGAGTAACAGCCTAAAACAGTTTATTTTTTCTATTTCCAGCAGTGCTTTAATGCTTCAAAAGAATATTTAAATATTCCTGTATGTTACAGTCCACCGTGGTGGACCAGGACCTGATTCAGGAAGGTCAACAGGACCAATTATTGCAGTAGTGACATGTCCCATCGTCTTGGCAGTTGTCCTAGTAGCACTACTTTACCGGACCCAGCGTCTCCCATTAGTCTTACGCAAGTGTCTCGTACATCCCGAAAAGGGCTATACTCAAGCACGACAGTGCAGTGAAGGAAGCGATACTTCAGGGTCTAACCTTTCTTCCGTCAGTAAGTACGTTCGTGTGTTTCCAACATGACAATTACTCACAGATATTCCTCTACTGGGGAGCAGGGGATCCTTGATGGGCTGGGACTTTATTCAACTCAGTGTCTGCTTACCTTTCATACAAGTCCAAAGTAATGTGTCAGTATTAATCACTCAGTCTCATTCACATCATGCTCACTGTCCTTAAAGCCCAGATACTTAAGCGTGTTCTTAATCTTCATATTTCATCCTCATCACCGATATTTAATCCTAATCCCAAGGCTTCAGCCTCAACCCCAATACTTAAGCTTCATCCCCCATGCACCAGCTTCATTCTCGTACTTCATTCTCATTCCCCAAACTTCAGCATGATTCCCCATACCTCTGCATCATTCCCTAACTTCAGCCTCACCCCCGTACCTCTGCATCATTCCCCATACTTCACTATCATCCCCGTACTTCAGCCCCATCCCCATGCTTCAACATTGCTCCCCATATTTCATCTCTAGTTGTAAAGACTCCACAGCTTGTCCTAGTTAAAAGAAAACAAACACAAACATTCCCGGACCTCGATCAGCTGTTAGCTGTGTCAGCTCAGCAGCCGAATCGTTTCCCCTTGTAAATTACGAGGGTAGAGAGCACATTGATAACAGATGGTCTCTACATCAACTGATTGTATTACCGTTACCTTCTGTATGGGACTAGTTTACAGCCTAATGATCTTTTCAGGTGACGTTCATCCGCAAGTAACTGATGCCGCTGTAGTTGTCATGAAAGAACAAGAGGGGTTTCCTTATTTACATGCACAGGCTCGACATAGTTCAATGGATGTTGTTATACACTAATCAACACCAGTCAAACCCCAGTGAAACATGTCAGGCTGACCGTGTCTCTGGCATGTCAAGGTGACGGTTCGCAGACCAGTCCCCTGAAACTAGATGACCTCTAGCCAGGTTGGATTGGTCAAATGCGAATGGAATGGCTGTATCGAGCTGCACTATTTTGATCTATCGGCTAAATGATCAGATTTGAACAAAAACCTCAGCTCAGGCAGAAAGAGTTGTAATAAAGGCGAACCAGACATACACAGCTTCAGAAAAAAGGCACACACACACACACACACACACACACACACACACACACACACACACACACACACACACACACACACACACACACACTTGCTTCAAGTTGTATGTAAACCTTGAGTATTTTAACACTGATTTTACAACTATATCTTAGCTTGGTTGTACATGACAATGATTGTGTTTGATGTAGGATGGTTGCATATATTTAAATCGTTTAGACGCAGCTGACACCTCTGCGTTATTTCTTCTGTACATTTGTAAATATGCTCGCTCAGTTGTTACATTATAATGTTTGGGATCGGTTTCGTTGATATTTACACAATATACCAAACGTTGAGACAGAGATTTGTAAATATGATTTGTGGGCAAAATATAATATTTGCTCCTTAACCACTCTGTGTGTCTTTTTTATGTCATCCAGTAGGATAACTGTGTTGTATTTATGCCTAGTCTTTATGTACTCGTACCTATAGGAAGAAGGAGCTACAATGACTTACTGCGTCAGTTGTCACTGGTTGGATAAGATACGCTAACCATGAGCGTCTTAAGGATGATTGATATCGTCATTGTTTTATGGTGATTCAATGGACACGTGCTTCTTGTCGGAAATTTAGACATCAAAAGATTGAACAGCTGGAAATGTGCTCGAACATATATATCACGCACACGCACATTCAGACACACACGCACATACACACCGAAAAAAATTATTCATGGCACAGATTCCTTAGCTGTCCATGCCGTCACCCTGTATACGATTACTTAAATATTGTTTCATATCATGACGTTATCTTGGCGTATTAATGATGACGTAGTCTTTCACACACGGTAACAAAATCATGTGTCACAATTGCCTTAATTAGAAAGACAATGGCGTGTACTTTTGAAATAGCCTTTGTAGGTGAACCCCCAGATTCGCATAGGCATACCCTAAAGGAAACTGCATTGATGTCTGACAGATATTTCCGGTTTTAATGACAAAATGTTACTCAATCCAACATACACATGACTAAAATATATGATGCCTCTATAAACAAATACCCAAAACTTTTAACAGTAAACATTGAACTAAAATATAGACTGATTATATATTATGGATAATTCAAGGTTCTTCGTCAATAGTATGAAAGTGCACGATTCCACACAGCCAAAATGAATACACAACCAATTAGCACTGAAACACCACTGTAATCTTTCAGCCACATCCTACAGTTCAATATGTTGAAAGTATGAAGGCGTTAATTGTACATGTTGTTTCTACAAAAAGAATGCTGAACACTTTTTAATGCCACCGTTGCCTTGATGACAGTCACAATATTAGTCTCAGGGGTACACGGGAGTATGTAAGAGCTACCAATAGACTGAAGGTAGAGTTGCTTGGCAGTCTTTGATCAACATAACTATTAGGGACAACCTCCTCATCTCTTTACCCCTACCGGAGCTAACCGTGATATTAGTCAAATCAAAGAAAGGGGCAGCAGACGACGTGTCACATAACGACTAAATGACGTACATAATGAACTGCATTGATTGCTTATTTTATCTCACACCACAAGCCGTCGAGATGGAAATATATTCCCTGTTCTTGAAAAGTGGAATTTCTAGAATCAACCCCATTCCTACCACGACCGACTTCCTGAAGTTTGTAATGCTTGAGTTCTAGACACAGTAAAGAGAGGTTACCTTCGTCATGAGTTTCCATTTAATAAATATATTAGTACTTACTGTTGTCAGTGTAGAAATAGATTACATGTGGGTTGTTCATGCCATAGTTTTGGAACAGAATTAGCATTCATTTGTTATGACCTCCCCCTGGAATAGTAAGTGGAAACTATGTCGAGTTTTTCGTGTTTAGTCAAATGCTTTCAGACTAAGGAACTATATAAGTGACCGGATTCGCAGAAAACGTTTTCTTAAATGTATAACATGCACCCGAGTATAACACTGTATCCAAGAGATCTCGCAGGTGAAATGTTAAAAGGTAATCATCGAGTTATTCTTTATGACTGGTAGACCTGAAGTACCACGTGAGCCACATGTATTCTAAACGAATGTCTTCTGAAATCTTTCTCTGAAAATATATTCATTGTACGGATAAAACGTAGTTTGCTAAACACACTCTGCATTGGATATGCACTGTATAGTATCCTGAGTTTTGTGTCAAGGTCAAGGCCCAGTACGCTTTATGGGGCTCACTGAAGTCACGATTTGTGAGCGTATAGCACATAATTAGCAACAGGCTTACAATAAATGTCAGGCGCTTTTTGCACTGTTGGTAACACGATTTCGAAAAGTAATTCTTCATAGCATGTATTATATTACTGTAGCTATGTTGATAATTCAATCACGCTCGATAAAGTATACACAAAAGTGTTATAAGTGTGTGTACTAATGTGTTTGGTCGAAAGTTGAAGAAAGACAAGCGATTGCGTGAGCGCTAAAAATAGCTTTCAAGGTGAACCCCCAAATTATCATAGCCGTTTGCTCATTGGCTGAAGAATGTGGCGTGATTGCATATTTCATGCTTCGGACGATTTGATGATCTGACCAAATTTATGAATTAAATGGATAAACACGTCACAATTTAATTCTGGACTCACAAAAGTCCAGAAACTCTCAACACTGTGGCCACTCTCTCACAAGCTATTTCGCAAAATCAAACAGGCAGCTGTTATGTATATGTGCTAAGGATGAAAAAATGAAAAAAAATCTTTTCGAAAACTCAAAATTTAAACTCGCTCGCCCATGGGCGTGCCCATGGGCGAACAGTGGCCAATGGGTAGGCCCATGGGCGAAAGTGTTTCATTTCATCCAGAATGAATGTTTTGGAGGTTGTAAATGAATGAAAAAATGTTAATAAGTATCATGACACAAATTTCAGCTTGTTGTGACTTGACTCTGCTAACTGACAGCGATTTTGAAAAATCTCGCCCATGGGTGAAAAACATATTGGCCCATGGATGAGAATAATTAATTTCATTGAAACTACATGTTTTTTCCAGGCTTTGCAGCTTTTCAATAAATGAACGTGTATTTATTATTGTCTTGACACGAAATTAAGCTTATTTTGACTTAATTCGGCTAATTTAAAGTGATTTTTCAAAATGCCTCACCCATGGGCGAAAACCATTTGGCCCATGGGTGAGAATATTTACTTTTACTAAAAATACACCTTTTCCCATGTTTTGGAGGTTGTGAATGGATGAAATTAATTATTCCCATCCATGGGCCAATATGTTTTTCACCCATGGGCGAGATTTTTCAAAATCGCTGTCAGTTAGCAGAGTCAAGTCACAACAAGCTGAAATTTGTGTCATGATACTTATCAACATTTTTTCATTCATTTGCAGCTTTTCAATAAATGAACGTGTATTTATTATTGTCTTGACACGAAATTAAGCTTATTTTGACTTAATTCGGCTAATTTAAAGTGATTTTTCAAAATGCCTCACCCATGGGCGAAAACCATTTGGCCCATGGGTGAGAATATTTACTTTTACTAAAAATACACCTTTTCCCATGTTTTGGAGGTTGTGAATGGATGAAAGTATGTTCGTAAGTATCATGTCACAAAATTCAACTCATTTTGAATTAATTCCGTTAATTTAGAGCTATTTAACAAAATCTCACCCATGGGCGAAAAACATTTTGGCCCATGGGCGAGAATATTTTCTTTTACCCCAAACACATCTTTTCCAATATTTGGAGGATGTAAATGAATGAAAGTACATTTATGAGTATCATGACAAATTTCAACTCATTTTGACTTAATTCCTCTAAATGAGAGCAATTTTGAAAACTCTCGCCCATGGGAGAAAGACATTTTGGCCCATGGGCGAGAATATTTGCCTTCACTCAAAATACATCTTTTCCTGTGGTTTGGAGGTGTAAATGAATGAGCATATATACATGAATCATGGCACAAAATCCAACTCATTATGACTTAATTCTGCTAATTGAGACCGATTTTCAAAAAACATCTCGCCCATGGGCGAAAAACATTGGGCCCATGAGCGAAAATATTTCCTTTTCACTCCAAATACGTCTTTTCTAATGTTTTGGAGGATGTAAATGTATGAAAGTGCCATTGTGAGTATCATTACACAAAATTCAACTGATTTTGACTTACTTTTGCGAGTTCAGGAAGATTTTTTTAAAATATGCCAAAATAATCACTTTTACTCAAAGTTTGGTTTTTTTTTATTGTCTTGGGGGTTGTAAATTTATGAAGTGTGTTTATAATTATCACGGCAAAAAAATGAAATCATTCCGGTCTTAATTCGACTAATCTCTCTCGTGGACGAAAATATTTTCGTTTGCTCGTTTTCTTTATTTTGCAAACATATGGTTTAAAAATAGATGAAATTCTAATGACAATTCGGCTTAATTTCGTGAGTTTAGTTTTATGTCGCACTCAGTAATACCCCAGCAATATGGCGGCAGCTTGTAGATAATCGAGTTTGGATCAGACAATCCAGTGATCAACAGCATGAGCATCGACCTGCACAATTGGGAACTGATGACATGTGTCAGCAAAAGTCAGCGAGCCTGACCACCCGATCCCGTTAGTCACCTCTTACGACAAGCATGGTTGCCTTTTATGGCAAGCATGGGTTGTTGAAGCCCTCTTCTACTCCAGATCTTCACGGGTCCCGAACACAGAGCTTTACTTCCAGCAACATATACAGTACACTTAGAACACTAAGCCTTGAGATTCTTTTGAATTTAGGTATTCTATAAATATACCAAAATTCAACCTATATCTATGAAGTTGAAGTTATTTGTGAAAGCCCTAATCAAGAGTGACCAAACTCCAGTGACTATGCTGGGACACATTAATAAACGGTGTTGTGAGATCTTTAAACTGTATTGAAATATGTCTTGCCAGTTCCGCTGACATTCACCAAATGTACCTACCTAGTAGTTTTAAGTGTACCTACCCAGTTTAGTATGTTTCGTTTTAATAGTGTGGTCTCCATTTTTAGTAATTCCCGTTTGCCCGTCCCGGCTTTTCTTCGTCCGAGGTTTTATGGGGTATTCTCCTATTTATTTGTCAGACCAGAAATAATCTACAACAGGGGTAGGTCACTCGGTTGTTTTCTTTACCATTTGTACTAATTAGTATGCGCCTCCTCATGCTCCAATGCACACAGTGACCTGATTCATCTCCATCGCAACTTAGGCTGCGTTTAACGGTACTTCAGCCAGTTTACTGTATCACTCGAAATCTTGCAATGAATGAATGAATGAAGAAATGAAGGAAGGAAGGAAGGAATGAAGAGCAAGAAGTATATGTGAATGAATGAAAGAAATAATAAAAGAAAGAAGTACATATGTGAATGAATGAAAGAATAAATGATACACCACGGCCATCCCTTCCAAAACATGCTAAAGAACGCAAAACTATCGTTAGATCACATGTGTTAACATCAGCTTGTTATTGTCTCCCTGGTCAGACGTAACAATTGTCAGACAGGTTAAAACAACAAACTATCTGGTTGACTGCACAGCTGCCTGTTGACGTAGTATACCCACATCACCTACTTTTCCTGCGTAACCTTCATCTACATCACCACCCTTAATATATTGAGCAGAGAGCACAGAAGGCCCTATAGCTGTAACCACTGAACCGTGGCGTCTCTCTGCTCCCAAGTTCCCAAGTGGGGGTGTCCTTTTCTACCTATTCCATTAATCTTTAAAACATTTAACAAGCTCAACGCATGCATTTTTTTACTCAAATGTGATGTTATACATATCATAAGAGTATTTTTTATGTGTTATTCAGTTGATAAATTATTATTTCATGATGCATAAATGTACAATATTTTGCTTCGATTCTGTAACTACCCACATTATGACATTGAGACCATTCTGATTTATCGAGTAAAATACGATTGTGTAGTTTTGAGTTTGAATCTTGGCATATTTTACCGGTTTGCCACTTTTGCACTCTACCTTTTTAAAGGGGACGTGCATATTTTGGTGGTTTTTAGTATTCCATCTATTCATTTGGATTTATTAATTAATTTTTTTTTTTTTTGTTTTGTTTTTTACTGCTAGTGGGCCTGTTAGTCTGCTTTGATAACTGTAAATTTATTCTGACGTTTGACGAGCGGAACATGAAGTGTTGTTATCATGTATGTTATGTAATTATATTATTGGTATGGAGCGGCATTGATATGTATGTTTATGCTTGCCAATCTAGTCCCGATTACTTGAGGAGATTAGTTTTAACTATAGATTAACGTATCCATACTATTAGTGTGTAATCATTATATCGGGCTATGAGGAATACGTAATGTAATCAAGATTGACTTTGCGTTTACTTTTCTATTTTCTAAATACATTTTCACTATTTTTGCTACACTCGAACAGATTTACTTTGGCTTTCGTGATTGTGGTCTCTAAGTATTTTAGAAATTATGTTGTTGAGACAACTGGAACTGTTGATCTGCAGTCTTTCAAAATTCTTTTTCACGAGATATATTCTCCCTTTTTACCAGTTCTCAAAATGAACATATAGCTGTTTACACAAAGGTATCTTCCCGTAAAATAAGTAGGACGAAACGTGAAGCATAGCAGCTTTACTGAAGCCATAACTGATTGCCATAACTGAAGTTGTTAAAATGATCCTGAAAACTGTCATTTTCAACATTCACCTTGCAAGCAATTTTACCAAGAAACTAAATAACTCATTACTAATGGAAGGAGTGAACGGAAAGCCCATTTTATTAACTGAAGTTACTGATTGAACTCGCTAACATCGATTCACTTACATTCTGGTACACGTGTCTTATTTCGTTTCCTGAGGACACACATTTTACTTTTTATAAAGAAAATCCGTGTCTAATCCCAGAAAACAACACCGTTGTCACTACACCAAACGATTTTGACCTCGACCCAAAACAAAGGTTTAACTTACAGGACTACCTGTAAGACTTCATGAGTGATTTTCAAGTTCTAATCCACACACTGATTTCCACTTTTTCATCATTTTGACTTTTATCTCAGTTTGTTGAGTATCTTAGCATAACTCGCAAAGACAATGGAAACTGAGCGGAACGATGACGCTTTCTGTTTCTTCCGCGTTCACTTACGTAATTTCCGCAAAGCGCCTACGACAATTTGCGCCGAAAAAGTCATGTCTCGTCCGCTGTTTATTGGAGTATAACAGCTGCCGCTTTCAAGTGTATTTTACTTGTATTATACAAAATTCATCCATGGATCACATTAGGTCATTAGGGGACACCAACTTTGAAATGAACAGGTGTTCGTGAGTGTATATGAATGAAAAAGACTGATTGCGCAAGACGCGCAGCCAAATATCTCACATTCAAAGGAAATCTCGAATTGATTGTTTTATAAGGCGTCGAGCTGACCGGTTGGTTTTGGTGTTGTGTATAAACCTCCTTTGCAAGAACTTTGTCAAGCATACCTGCTTTGTCCTTTTGCAAGACCTGCACATATTAGTCTTTGAAAGACATTGACCTTTATGTGCAGGTGCTCTGGAAAACCTTGTCCGGCACGATATTCCTTCCAATTTAGTTATTGTGTGCATGCTGCATTTCAATTTTGGAAATGTGCTTAAAACATATTTTGATTCTCAAAGAATGTGGTTCGTTTAGCAAGCAAAATATTGCTTTGATCAACACTTCACCAGTACTATACAATATTACAGAATACACAAAACCGGATACACAAAAACGACAAATTATAGCATTGTGATTAGGGGTATATGGGGTTATAGGAGTCCCTTTTTATCCACCGAGACAAGTCCTACACGCCCTGATGGGGTGTGGATTCGGGGAGGGGGTAACGGAGGAGATGACCAAGACACACGTACTCCATACGCTATCATGGTCTTCCTTACTGCTTGAAGATCGACCTTTTCTCACTGTGGTCTATGATGACTTCGGTGAACGGAAAAGAACTTATTCACTTTGAAAACCAGAAAATAGTTGAATCCGTCCACGATTTTATCAGAAAACACAAAGCTTGATTTTTAATTTTTTAACAGGAAACTAATTAACTTGTCAAAAACCTTCTCACAAATGTTCAGTGTTTCTACAAAGAGCTAGTCAGACACATCAAACCATAATTCTATTTTTCATGTTTACTTATATGATAGATGTATTTGATGTAATGATATGTATGCATATGCTTCATTTACATTTTGTATTATATGTTGTATGGGTGAGGTACTGTAAAGCTTGTTCACCAGTCCCAGAGTTACAAAACACACAAAAATACAACAACATGGAGATGTGTGGAGAAAATAGAGACATATGGAGAACAGCAATGTCATAACTGAACAGAAATCATTCCCTCTATTGGTGAAGGCCGTGTGGGATTAGTTAAACAAAGAAATCTAGTCGACCATGCCTCCTAATCCTCTTACTCCTTAAACAAACGACTTGCCTGGGCTGTTTAAAATTGAATTGAAATTTTTGTAAATTCGATGTTTCGGGTATTACGTAAGGAGGTAATCAGGTGTCAACACTATGGCGTTCGACGCTCCGGACATAAGGGAAAACCAAATACGTTATAAAGTACAGTAATGTGGTCACTATGAGCGAGACAGACAGTCTGATGAGCACAGCTCATTACGGAAATCTCTTGTCTTTGGAGCTGCTCGTTGAGACGCTGAAGCCTTCTGTCAAGTTCTTCTTTATTCTTTCAACTTTCTCGACTACTGTTCGTGCGACGACTATCATTCAGGAATTGGTTCCACAGCTCACTCTTTCACCGAAGTCTTTGTGTATGTGTTTTGCTCGTTAATTAGCGTAGAGACGAGTCTTCTGCTATTCTCGGGCATTCTCGGGCACAAGTTCTCCAAGGTAGTCGACGCTCCGGGTGTCATTAGAACAGTGTTGAGCACTGTCACACTCCACTGCTTTTCGACAGTCCTGTTGTGTATTTGATAAAACAATCGACAATCCGGGTGTGAACCAAAGGAGGATGAAATGGGATGAAGAAAACCCGCATACTCTTCATCACATTGCTACACCGTATTTACCATAACGAATGTTTAAATATCACTTTATGTAAATGGAGCATCAAAACAAGCTGAAACCATGTATTATATTAACATGGTACTAACTATAGTCGATTCGAACCACTGCTTTACAGTTCACTGACTGGATGCAGGCTTTTCTCACGTGGCGGGGTAAAACTTAATGATCTATTCTCCCTCGCAAGGCTACGTGAACCAATCAGAAATGGACATTCTTAAATGGGGTAGGAGAAATGTGCCCTGTACGTTCTTATGAACCTTGATCTTTCAGGTACATTTCATCAGCTGTGAACAAATAATGGTCTAGAATAATGTTTCAAACACTTTAATACGTATTGACGCAGGGGCTCCATATATGTTCTTGTTTACGTCCCGCTCGTCAAACGTCAGAAGAATTTACAGGTATCAAAGCAGACTCACTCGCTGGGCCACTTGCAATAGAAAACCCAAACAAAGCAAAAACAGGTAAATCAGTTAATTTAAACAAATAGATGGAATACTAAAAAAACACCTAAATATTAGTATGCACGCCCCATTTAAAAAGATAGAGCGCTAAAGTGGCAAGATTCAAACTCAAAACTATTCAATCGTATTTTACTCGATAAATCAAAATGGTCTCAATGTCATAATGTGGGTAGTTACAGAATCAAAGCAAAATATTTTACATGTTTATGTACGATTTATTTAGCAAAGCCAGAAAAATCCCCGACAAACACGGCCACTTCTCCTCAATACGTGGGTTTGTGAGAGTGAGGGTACTCCATACAAGACTCACTCCCATTAGTTAACAAGGCGTCCTCCCATTTTATGTATTTTTTACTCGATAGGTACTGAAAATTAATTAGGCGATGTGGGTATGTCATGGCTGGTTGATTTCTCAGGATTAGGTGAATTGGGTATGGCAGAGTCGATATACTATGATCTTAGGGGATTTAGCAACCATGTTGGAGTGAAGGAATGACAAAACTCTGTGATAGATTAATGAGTGTCTTTTTTAAGCATTATGAAAATGAGAATGGTAAATTAACACAAAATGCCCTAGACCTGTCCAGCGTGTCATACATATATATATATATCATAAAATAATAATTTAACAACTGAATAATACATAAAAATACTCTTATGATTATGTATAACATCACATTTTAATAAAAAGATGCATGCGTTGAGCTTGTTAAATGTATTAAGATTAATGGAAGAGGTAGAGAAGCACATCCCCACTTGGGAACTTGGGAGCAGAGAGACGCCACGGTTCAGTGGTTACAGCTATAGGGCCTTCTGTGCTCTCTGCTCAATATATTAAGGGTGGTGATGTAGATGAAGGTTACGCAGGAAAAGTAGGTGATGTGGGTATACTACGTCAACAGGCAGCTGTGCAGTCAACCAGATAGTTTGTTGTTTTAACCTGTCTGACAATTGTTACGTCTGACCAGGGAGACAATAACAAGCTGATGTTAACACATGTGATCTAACGATAGTTTTGCGTTCTTTAGCATGTTTTGGAAGGGATGGCCGTGGTGTATCATATATTCTTTCATTCATTCACATATGTACTTCTTTCTTTTATTATATCTTTCTCATTCATTCACATATGCACTTCTTTCTTTATCATTTCTTTCATTCATTCACATATACTTCTTGCTCTTCATTCATTCATTCATTCATTCATTGCAAGATTTCGACTGATACAGTAAACTGGCAGAAGTACTGTTAAACGCAGCCTAAGTTGCGATGGAGACGAATCAGGTCACTGTGTGCATTGGAGCATGAGGAGGCGCATACTAATTAGTACAAATGGTAAAGAAAACAACCGAGTGACCTACCCCTGTTGTAGATAATTTCTGATCTGACAAATAGGAGAATACCCCATAAAACCTCGGACGAAGAAAAGCCGGGACGGGCAAACGGGAATTACTAAAAATGGAGACCACACTATTAAAACGAAACATACTAAACTGGGTAGGTACACTTAAAACTACTAGGTAGGTACATTTGGTGAATGTCAGCGGAACTGGCAAGACATATTTCAATACAGTTTAAAGATCTCACAACACCGTTTATTAATGTGTCCCAGCATAGTTACTGGAGTTTGGTCACTCTTGATTAGGGCTTTCACAAATAACTTCAACTTCATAGATATAGGTTGAATTTTGGTATATTTATAGAATACCTAAATTCAAAAGAATCTCAAGGCTTAGTATTCTTATGCTGGAAGTAAAGGGCTTCAACAACCCATGCTTGCCATAAAAGGCGACTATGCGTGCCGTAAGAGGCGACTAACGGGATCGGGTGGTCAGGCTCCCTGACTTGGTTGACACATTTCATCATATCCCAATTGTGCAGGACGATGCTCATGCTGTTGATCACTGGATTTTCTGATCCAAACTCGATTATCTACAAACCGCCGCCATATTGCTGGGATATTACTGAGTGCGACATAAAACTAAACTCACGAAATTAAACTGAATTGTCATTAGAATTTCATCTATTTTTAAGCCATATGTTTGCAAAATAAAGAAAACAAGCAAACGAAAATATTTTCGTCCACGAGAGAGATTAGTCGAATTAAGACCGGAATGATTTCATTTGTTTTTGTCGTGATAATTATAAACACACTTTCATTCATAAATTTACAACCTCCAAGACAATAAAAAAAAGCTATGAAAATTTAAGTGGAAGTCCAGATTCTTGTACTTGTTACAAATTAGCAGAAATAAGTCAAAATGAGTCGGATTTTGTGCCATGATACATATAAATATATCCTCATTCATGTACAAAATCCAAAACACAGGAAAAGATGTATTTTGAGTAAAAGTGATTATTCTGGCATATTTTTAAAAATCTTCCTGAATTCGGAAAATTAAGTCAAAATCAGTTGAATGTTGTGTCATGATACTCATAATAGCACTTTCATTCATTTACATCCTCCAAAACATTAGAAAAGATGTATTTGGTGTGAAAAGGAAATATTTTCGCTCATGGGCCCAATCTTTTTCGCCCATGGGCGAGATGTTTTTGAAAATCGGTCTCAATTAGCAGAATTAAGTCATAATGAGTTGGGTTTTGTACCATGGTACTCATAAATATAACCTCATTCATTTACAACCTCCAAACCACAGGAAAAGATGTATTTTGAGTGAAGGCAAATATTCTCGCCCATGGGCCAAAATGTCTCTCCCATGGGCGAGAGTTTTCAAAATTGCTCTCATTTAGAGGAATTAAGTCAAAATGAGTTGAAATTTGTCATGATACTCATAAATGTACTTTCATTCATTTACATCCTCCAAATATTGGAAAAGATGTGTTTGGGGTAAAAGAAAATATTCTCGCCCATGGGCCAAAATGTTTTTCGCCCATGGGTGAGATTTTGTTAAATAGCTCTAAATTAACGGAATTAATTCAAAATGAGTTGAATTTTGTGACATGATACTTACGAACATACGTTCATCCATTCACAACCTCCAAAACATGGGAAAAGGTGTTTTTTGAGTAAAAGTAAATATTCTCACCCATGGGCCAAATGGTTTTCGCCCATAAGCGAGACGTTTTGAAAAATCACTCTTAATTAGCCGAATTAAGTCAAAATAAGCTTATTTTCGTGTCAAGACAATAATAAATACACGTTCATTTATTGAAAAACTGCAAAGCCTGGGAAAAAACATGTAGTTTCAATGAAATTAATTATTCTCGTCCATGGGCCAATATGTTTTTCACCCATGGGCGAGATTTTTTAAAATCGCTGTCAGTTAGCAGAGTCAAGTCACAGCAAGCTGAAATACTTATCATGATACTTATTAACATTTTTTCATTCATTTACAACCTCCAAAACATTCATTCTGGATGAAATGAAACACTTTCGCCCATGGGCCTGCCCATGGGCCTACCCAATGGCCACTGTTCGCCCATGGGCGTGCCCATGGGCGAGCGAGTTTAAATTTTGAGTTTTCGAAAAAATTATTTTTCATTTTTTCATCCTTAGCACACATACATAACAGCTGCCTGTTTAATTTTGCGAAATCGCTTGTGAGAGAGTGGCCACAGTGCTGAGAGTTTCTGCACTTTTGTGAGTCCAGAATTAAATTGTGACGTGTTGATATAAATGTCACTAAAACACGGCAATCAGAGAAGACACCACAATATAAAACACGGGCTATAGGTCACCAACAACTGAAGGTAGATCACCAAACTGGGGACCAAGGACACTTACATTACTTTTGCTACATGCATGGACCTTAGCTGGATTCACACCATCCCCTCAGGCGCTGGCGATTGTTGGAAAATGTATCCGAAATTTAAAATGACAAATATACTACTTTTAAACTACAGGTAAGTTTAAATTCCCAATGGCTTGGGACTTACGTACCCTCTCAGAGGGACAATAATTTTACACTATTTTAAACCCATTTGAGGATAGAGCCACTAACAATTCCAGGCAGTTAACAATTCATACCACCATGTTTAATATTTCAACTTGCTAATTACAAATAATATTATTCAAAATTTATCTAATAATTCAATTTCCTTTAAAAATTCAATGATTGAATGATAATTAACATTCAAAGATCCTTCATGAGTATGTATATACTCCGAAACATTGTGTTCTTCATGAACAAGTAAGCATACATCCATAAAACTCTCTTCATCTCTGTACCACTTCTAAATGTGATTCAAGGATAAAATATGCATGATATAGTTAGTTACGAGATGGAGTGTTGATCATTTTATACGACACTTAAGTTAAGATAATCTGGGCGCACCGTCTGAGAAACCGCGACAAAGTATGTTACATTGAATACTTTAAGCTGAATTCCCTGCATACAAAACAGCTTGTTGCTGTTGCAGTTAGCATAAAGGCCAGTGTGAACGTACTCTGATGCAGTTGGCACTTCTTTCAGAAGAAATGTCTCATAGGAAGGGTTTTGTCACCTGTACTTTCATCAAACAGAACCTACGCAAATAAACGCCATCATCAACGCAAATAAACGCGAAAACGAGGAATTTAAACGACTGATTTTGAAAGCAGCTTTAACGAGTCCTGATAATGGATCATTATGGTAAATGATGCATCACTTTCAGACTGTACTTCAGAATGTCACGTTTCTAATAACGTAGTTTCAGCGATGATCCTCGTATTAAAGTGAATACATTTTCGGTAGGTTGATTGAAACAATTTCGGTAGGTTGATTGAAACAATTTCGGTAGGTTGATTGAAACATTTTCGGTAGGTTGATTGAAACAATTTCGGTAGGTTGATTGAAACATTTTCGGTAGGTTGATTGAAACAATTTCGGTAGGTTGATTGAAACAATTTCGGTAGGTTGCTTGAAACAATTTCGGTAGGTTGCTTGAAACATTTTCGGTAGGTTGATTGAAACAATTTCGGTAGGTTGATTGAAACATTTTCGGTAGGTTGCTTGAAACAATTTCGGTAGGTTTGGTGGAAAGTTGAAGAAAGACAAGCGATTGCGTGAGCGCTAAAAATAGCTTTCAAGGCGAACCCCCAAATTTAACATAGCCGTTTGCTCATTGGCTGAAGAATGTGGCGTGATTGCATATTTCATGCTTCGGACGATTTGATGATCTGACCAAATTTATGAATTAAATGGATATAAATGTCACTAAAACACGGCAATCAGAGAAGACACCACAATATAAAACACGGGCTATAGGTCACCAACAACTGAAGGTAGATCACCAAACTGGGGACCAAGGACACTTACATTACTTTTGCTACATGCATGGACCCTAGCTGGATTCACACCATCCCCTCAGGCGCTGGCGATTGTTGGAAAATGTATCCGAAATTTAAAATGACAAATATACTACTTTTAAACTATAGGTAAGTTTAAATTCCCAATGGCTTGGGACTTACGTACCCTCTCAGAGGGACAATAATTTTACACTATTTTAAACCCATTTGAGGATAGAGCCACTAACAATTCCAGGCAGTTAACAATTCATACCACCATGTTTAATATTTCAACTTGCTAATTACAAATAATATTATTCAAAATTTATCTAATAATTCAATTTCCTTTAAAAATTCAATGATTGAATGATAATTAACATTCAAAGATCCTTCATGAGTATGTATATACTCCGAAACATTGTGTTCTTCATGAACAAGTAAGCATACATCCATAAAACTCTCTTCATCTCTGTACCACTTCTAAATGTGATTCAAGGATAAAATATGCATGATATAGTTAGTTACGAGATGGAGTGTTGATCATTTTATACGACACTTAAGTTAAGATAATCTGGGCGCACCGTCTGAGAAACCGCGACAAAGTATGTTACATTGAATACTTTAAGCTGAATTCCCTGCATACAAAACAGCTTGTTGCTGTTGCAGTTAGCATAAAGGCCAGTGTGAACGTACTCTGATGCAGTTGGCACTTCTTTCAGAAGAAATGTCTCATAGGAAGGGTTTTGTCACCTGTACTTTCATCAAACAGAACCTACGCAAATAAACGCCATCATCAACGCAAATAAACGCGAAAACGAGGAATTTAAACGACTGATTTTGAAAGCAGCTTTAACGAGTCCTGATAATGGATCATTATGGTAAATGATGCATCACTTTCAGACTGTACTTCAGAATGTCACGTTTCTAATAACGTAGTTTCAGCGATGATCCTCGTATTAAAGTGAATACATTTTCGGTAGGTTGATTGAAACAATTTCGGTAGGTTGATTGAAACAATTTCGGTAGGTTGATTGAAACATTTTCGGTAGGTTGATTGAAACAATTTCGGTAGGTTGATTGAAACATTTTCGGTAGGTTGATTGAAACAATTTCGGTAGGTTGATTGAAACAATTTCGGTAGGTTGCTTGAAACAATTTCGGTAGGTTGCTTGAAACATTTTCGGTAGGTTGATTGAAACAATTTCGGTAGGTTGATTGAAACATTTTCGGTAGGTTGCTTGAAACAATTTCGGTAGGTTTGGTGGAAAGTTGAAGAAAGACAAGCGATTGCGTGAGCGCTAAAAATAGCTTTCAAGGCGAACCCCCAAATTTAACATAGCCGTTTGCTCATTGGCTGAAGAATGTGGCGTGATTGCATATTTCATGCTTCGGACGATTTGATGATCTGACCAAATTTATGAATTAAATGGATATAAATGTCACTAAAACACGGCAATCAGAGAAGACACCACAATATAAAACACGGGCTATAGGTCACCAACAACTGAAGGTAGATCACCAAACTGGGGACCAAGGACACTTACATTACTTTTGCTACATGCATGGACCCTAGCTGGATTCACACCATCCCCTCAGGCGCTGGCGATTGTTGGAAAATGTATCCGAAATTTAAAATGACAAATATACTACTTTTAAACTATAGGTAAGTTTAAATTCCCAATGGCTTGGGACTTACGTACCCTCTCAGAGGGACAATAATTTTACACTATTTTAAACCCATTTGAGGATAGAGCCACTAACAATTCCAGGCAGTTAACAATTCATACCACCATGTTTAATATTTCAACTTGCTAATTACAAATAATATTATTCAAAATTTATCTAATAATGCAATTTCCTTTAAAAATTCAATGATTGAATGATAATTAACATTCAAAGATCCTTCATGAGTATGTATATACTCCGAAACATTGTGTTCTTCATGAACAAGTAAGCATACATCCATAAAACTCTCTTCATCTCTGTACCACTTCTAAATGTGATTCAAGGATAAAATATGCATGATATAGTTAGTTACGAGATGGAGTGTTGATCATTTTATACGACACTTAAGTTAAGATAATCTGGGCGCACCGTCTGAGAAACCGCGACAAAGTATGTTACATTGAATACTTTAAGCTGAATTCCCTGCATACAAAACAGCTTGTTGCTGTTGCAGTTAGCATAAAGGCCAGTGTGAACGTACTCTGATGCAGTTGGCACTTCTTTCAGAAGAAATGTCTCATAGGAAGGGTTTTGTCACCTGTACTTTCATCAAACAGAACCTACGCAAATAAACGCCATCATCAACGCAAATAAACGCGAAAACGAGGAATTTAAACGACTGATTTTGAAAGCAGCTTTAACGAGTCCTGATAATGGATCATTATGGTAAATGATGCATCACTTTCAGACTGTACTTCAGAATGTCACGTTTCTAATAACGTAGTTTCAGCGATGATCCTCGTATTAAAGTGAATACATTTTCGGTAGGTTGATTGAAACAATTTCGGTAGGTTGATTGAAACAATTTCGGTAGGTTGATTGAAACATTTTCGGTAGGTTGATTGAAACAATTTCGGTAGGTTGATTGAAACATTTTCGGTAGGTTGATTGAAACAATTTCGGTAGGTTGATTGAAACAATTTCGGTAGGTTGCTTGAAACAATTTCGGTAGGTTGCTTGAAACATTTTCGGTAGGTTGATTGAAACAATTTCGGTAGGTTGATTGAAACATTTTCGGTAGGTTGCTTGAAACAATTTCGGTAGGTTTGGTGGAAAGTTGAAGAAAGACAAGCGATTGCGTGAGCGCTAAAAATAGCTTTCAAGGCGAACCCCCAAATTTAACATAGCCGTTTGCTCATTGGCTGAAGAATGTGGCGTGATTGCATATTTCATGCTTCGGACGATTTGATGATCTGACCAAATTTATGAATTAAATGGATATAAATGTCACTAAAACACGGCAATCAGAGAAGACACCACAATATAAAACACGGGCTATAGGTCACCAACAACTGAAGGTAGATCACCAAACTGGGGACCAAGGACACTTACATTACTTTTGCTACATGCATGGACCCTAGCTGGATTCACACCATCCCCTCAGGCGCTGGCGATTGTTGGAAAATGTATCCGAAATTTAAAATGACAAATATACTACTTTTAAACTATAGGTAAGTTTAAATTCCCAATGGCTTGGGACTTACGTACCCTCTCAGAGGGACAATAATTTTACACTATTTTAAACCCATTTGAGGATAGAGCCACTAACAATTCCAGGCAGTTAACAATTCATACCACCATGTTTAATATTTCAACTTGCTAATTACAAATAATATTATTCAAAATTTATCTAATAATGCAATTTCCTTTAAAAATTCAATGATTGAATGATAATTAACATTCAAAGATCCTTCATGAGTATGTATATACTCCGAAACATTGTGTTCTTCATGAACAAGTAAGCATACATCCATAAAACTCTCTTCATCTCTGTACCACTTCTAAATGTCATTCAAGGATAAAATATGCATGATATAGTTAGTTACGAGATGGAGTGTTGATCATTTTATACGACACTTAAGTTAAGATAATCTGGGCGCACCGTCTGAGAAACCGCGACAAAGTATGTTACATTGAATACTTTAAGCTGAATTCCCTGCATACAAAACAGCTTATTGCTGTTGCAGTTAGCATAAAGGCCAGTGTGAACGTACTCTGATGCAGTTGGCACTTCTTTCAGAAGAAATGTCTCATAGGAAGGGTTTTGTCACCTGTACTTTCATCAAACAGAACCTACGCAAATAAACGCCATCATCAACGCAAATAAACGCGAAAACGAGGAATTTAAACGACTGATTTTGAAAGCAGCTTTAACGAGTCCTGATAATGGATCATTATGGTAAATGATGCATCACTTTCAGACTGTACTTCAGAATGTCACGTTTCTAATAACGTAGTTTCAGCGATGATCCTCGTATTAAAGTGAATACATTTTCGGTAGGTTGATTGAAACAATTTCGGTAGGTTGATTGAAAAAATTTCGGTAGGTTGCTTGAAACATTTTCGGTAGGTTGATTGAAACAATTTCGGTAGGTTGATTGAAACATTTTCGGTAGGTTGATTGAAACATTTTCGGTAGGTTGATTGAAACAATTTCGGTAGGTTGCTTGAAACAATTTCGGTAGGTTGATTGAAACATTTTCGGTAGGTTGATTGAAACAATTTCGGTAGGTTGATTGAAACATTTTCGGTAGGTTGCTTGAAACAATTTCGGTAGGTTTGGTGGAAAGTTGAAGAAAGACAAGCGATTGCGTGAGCGCTAAAAATAGCTTTCAAGGCGAACCCCCAAATTTAACATAGCCGTTTGCTCATTGGCTGAAGAATGTGGCGTGATTGCATATTTCATGCTTCGGACGATTTGATGATCTGACCAAATTTATGAATTAGATGGATATAAATGTCACTAAAACACGGCAATCAGAGAAGACACCACAATATAAAACACGGGCTATAGGTCACCAACAACTGAAGGTAGATCACCAAACTGGGGACCAAGGACACTTACATTACTTTTGCTACATGCATGGACCCTAGCTGGATTCACACCATCCCCTCAGGCGCTGGCGATTGTTGGAAAATGTATCCGAAATTTAAAATGACAAATATACTACTTTTAAACTATAGGTAAGTTTAAATTCCCAATGGCTTGGGACTTACGTACCCTCTCAGAGGGACAATAATTTTACACTATTTTAAACCCATTTGAGGATAGAGCCACTAACAATTCCAGGCAGTTAACAATTCATACCACCATGTTTAATATTTCAACTTGCTAATTACAAATAATATTATTCAAAATTTATCTAATAATTCAATTTCCTTTAAAAATTCAATGATTGAATGATAATTAACATTCAAAGATCCTTCATGAGTATGTATATACTCCGAAACATTGTGTTCTTCATGAACAAGTAAGCATACATCCATAAAACTCTCTTCATCTCTGTACCACTTCTAAATGTCATTCAAGGATAAAATATGCATGATATAGTTAGTTACGAGATGGAGTGTTGATCATTTTATACGACACTTAAGTTAAGATAATCTGGGCGCACCGTCTGAGAAACCGCGACAAAGTATGTTACATTGAATACTTTAAGCTGAATTCCCTGCATACAAAACAGCTTGTTGCTGTTGCAGTTAGCATAAAGGCCAGTGTGAACGTACTCTGATGCAGTTGGCACTTCTTTCAGAAGAAATGTCTCATAGGAAGGGTTTTGTCACCTGTACTTTCATCAAACAGAACCTACGCAAATAAACGCCATCATCAACGCAAATAAACGCGAAAACGAGGAATTTAAACGACTGATTTTGAAAGCAGCTTTAACGAGTCCTGATAATGGATCATTATGGTAAATGATGCATCACTTTCAGACTGTACTTCAGAATGTCACGTTTCTAATAACGTAGTTTCAGCGATGATCCTCGTATTAAAGTGAATACATTTTCGGTAGGTTGATTGAAACAATTTCGGTAGGTTGATTGAAACAATTTCGGTAGGTTGCTTGAAACATTTTCGGTAGGTTGATTGAAACAATTTCGGTAGGTTGATTGAAACATTTTCGGTAGGTTGATTGAAACAATTTCGGTAGGTTGTTTGAAACAATTTCGGTAGATTGCTTGAAACAATTTCGGTAGGTTGCTTGAAACATTTTCGGTAGGTTGATTGAAACAATTTCGGTAGGTTGCTTGAAACATTTTCGGTAGGTTGATTGAAACAATTTCGGTAGGTTGATTGACACAATTTCGGTAGGTTGCTTGAAACAATTTCGGTAGGTTGATTGAAACATTTTCGGTAGGTTGATTGAAACAATTTCGGTAGGTTGATTGAAACATTTTCGGTAGGTTGCTTGAAACAATTTCGGTAGGTTTGGTGGAAAGTTGAAGAAAGACAAGCGATTGCGTGAGCGCTAAAAATAGCTTTCAAGGCGAACCCCCAAATTTAACATAGCCGTTTGCTCATTGGCTGAAGAATGTGGCGTGATTGCATATTTCATGCTTCGGACGATTTGATGATCTGACCAAATTTATGAATTAAATGGATATAAATGTCACTAAAACACGGCAATCAGAGAAGACACCACAATATAAAACACGGGCTATAGGTCACCAACAACTGAAGGTAGATCACCAAACTGGGGACCAAGGACACTTACATTACTTTTGCTACATGCATGGACCCTAGCTGGATTCACACCATCCCCTCAGGCGCTGGCGATTGTTGGAAAATGTATCCGAAATTTAAAATGACAAATATACTACTTTTAAACTATAGGTAAGTTTAAATTCCCAATGGCTTGGGACTTACGTACCCTCTCAGAGGGACAATAATTTTACACTATTTTAAACCCATTTGAGGATAGAGCCACTAACAATTCCAGGCAGTTAACAATTCATACCACCATGTTTAATATTTCAACTTGCTAATTACAAATAATATTATTCAAAATTTATCTAATAATGCAATTTCCTTTAAAAATTCAATGATTGAATGATAATTAACATTCAAAGATCCTTCATGAGTATGTATATACTCCGAAACATTGTGTTCTTCATGAACAAGTAAGCATACATCCATAAAACTCTCTTCATCTCTGTACCACTTCTAAATGTCATTCAAGGATAAAATATGCATGATATAGTTAGTTACGAGATGGAGTGTTGATCATTTTATACGACCCTTAAGTTAAGATAATCTGGGCGCACCGTCTGAGAAACCGCGACAAAGTATGTTACATTGAATACTTTAAGCTGAATTCCCTGCATACAAAACAGCTTGTTGCTGTTGCAGTTAGCATAAAGGCCAGTGTGAACGTACTCTGATGCAGTTGGCACTTCTTTCAGAAGAAATGTCTCATAGGAAGGGTTTTGTCACCTGTACTTTCATCAAACAGAACCTACGCAAATAAACGCCATCATCAACGCAAATAAACGCGAAAACGAGGAATTTAAACGACTGATTTTGAAAGCAGCTTTAACGAGTCCTGATAATGGATCATTATGGTAAATGATGCATCACTTTCAGACTGTACTTCAGAATGTCACGTTTCTAATAACGTAGTTTCAGCGATGATCCTCGTATTAAAGTGAATACATTTTCGGTAGGTTGATTGAAACAATTTCGGTAGGTTGATTGAAACAATTTCGGTAGGTTGCTTGAAACATTTTCGGTAGGTTGATTGAAACAATTTCGGTAGGTTGATTGAAACATTTTCGGTAGGTTGATTGAAACAATTTCGGTAGGTTGTTTGAAACAATTTCGGTAGATTGCTTGAAACAATTTCGGTAGGTTGCTTGAAACATTTTCGGTAGGTTGATTGAAACAATTTCGGTAGGTTGCTTGAAACATTTTCGGTAGGTTGATTGAAACAATTTCGGTAGGTTGATTGACACAATTTCGGTAGGTTGCTTGAAACAATTTCGGTAGGTTGCTTGAAACATTTTCGGTAGGTTGATTGAAACAATTTCGGTAGGTTGATTGAAACATTTTCGGTAGGTTGCTTGAAACAATTTCGGTAGGTTTGGTGGAAAGTTGAAGAAAGACAAGCGATTGCGTGAGCGCTAAAAATAGCTTTCAAGGCGAACCCCCAAATTTAACATAGCCGTTTGCTCATTGGCTGAAGAATGTGGCGTGATTGCATATTTCATGCTTCGGACGATTTGATGATCTGACCAAATTTATGAATTAAATGGATATAAATGTCACTAAAACACGGCAATCAGAGAAGACACCACAATATAAAACACGGGCTATAGGTCACCAACAACTGAAGGTAGATCACCAAACTGGGGACCAAGGACACTTACATTACTTTTGCTACATGCATGGACCTTAGCTGGATTCACACCATCCCCTCAGGCGCTGGCGATTGTTGGAAAATGTATCCGAAATTTAAAATGACAAATATACTACTTTTAAACTATAGGTAAGTTTAAATTCCCAATGGCTTGGGACTTACGTACCCTCTCAGAGGGACAATAATTTTACACTATTTTAAACCCATTTGAGGATAGAGCCACTAACAATTCCAGGCAGTTAACAATTCATACCACCATGTTTAATATTTCAACTTGCTAATTACAAATAATATTATTCAAAATTTATCTAATAATGCAATTTCCTTTAAAAATTCAATGATTGAATGATAATTAACATTCAAAGATCCTTCATGAGTATGTATATACTCCGAAACATTGTGTTCTTCATGAACAAGTAAGCATACATCCATAAAACTCTCTTCATCTCTGTACCACTTCTAAATGTCATTCAAGGATAAAATATGCATGATATAGTTAGTTACGAGATGGAGTGTTGATCATTTTATACGACCCTTAAGTTAAGATAATCTGGGCGCACCGTCTGAGAAACCGCGACAAAGTATGTTACATTGAATACTTTAAGCTGAATTCCCTGCATACAAAACAGCTTGTTGCTGTTGCAGTTAGCATAAAGGCCAGTGTGAACGTACTCTGATGCAGTTGGCACTTCTTTCAGAAGAAATGTCTCATAGGAAGGGTTTTGTCACCTGTACTTTCATCAAACAGAACCTACGCAAATAAACGCCATCATCAACGCAAATAAACGCGAAAACGAGGAATTTAAACGACTGATTTTGAAAGCAGCTTTAACGAGTCCTGATAATGGATCATTATGGTAAATGATGCATCACTTTCAGACTGTACTTCAGAATGTCACGTTTCTAATAACGTAGTTTCAGCGATGATCCTCGTATTAAAGTGAATACATTTTCGGTAGGTTGATTGAAACAATTTCGGTAGGTTGATTGAAACAATTTCGGTAGGTTGCTTGAAACAATTTCGGTAGGTTGATTGAAACAATTTCGGTAGGTTGCTTGAAACAATTTCGGTAGGTTGATTGAAACAATTTCGGTAGGTTGCTTGAAACATTTTCGGTAGGTTGATTGAAACAATTTCGGTAGGTTGCTTGAAACATTTTCGGTAGGTTGATTGAAACAATTTCGGTAGGTTGAAACAATTTCGGTAGGTTGATTGAAACAATCAAGGCTGGTTGATTGAAACAATCGAGGTGGGTTCTCGGATGGGAGTGGATGAGTGAGTTAATATTTAACGTCACATCGGCAATATCTCAGCCATGTCGTGACACGAACGTTTAAAATCTAAATGGAACATATGCATATTGTGCAAATCTGTCAACGAAGGACAGTAAAACAACTAGAATATCACAATTTGAATTAAAACTAGCATGGGAACTTAAGACTAGTATCACTATTTTAGACAGTATAATATAAAAAACACAGGCTATAGATCGCCAACAACAGAAGGTTGATCACCATACTATGGACCATGGGAGTTCTCGGATGGACAAACCATGAGTCAGCCATCACGTGTTCAGACTGACAGAGGACATGTGGAGGAAACTTTCGAAATTAGACGCATCAGACACAAAAATGCTTCCTAATGCAACTCCAGTTTGACTCGTACCATACAATCCCGATTTGTTTCAGTTGAACAAATGACTAGATTTTGTATGCGGTTAGGACGAGTTCCATCGATGAGGCGGGTTAGGCTCGAACAGCTGGTATCATTATTTCATAGAGGTTATTTTGCTTGTCTACATAAGAAGCTAGGTTCAGATATAACGCTCGTTTGCGGTTTGTTTTTCGTAATTGTTTACAAGTTGACTTGACTGGAGTGGAAAAGTGTTGAATGCGGCCTCTGAAATATCCAGCGCATAATAGGATAATGCATGTGCAAATATTGTGCATGTGAACTGCTGCGTCTTGGTGTAAAGTTTTTATAAGAATTTGCCATTTTCACCGAGATAATCATTTGTTGAAGGCATGACAATAATCTTGTCAGCGTTAAGAATTTGTTTTACTATACATCAGTTCATGTGTAAACAGTACCTTTAAACAGTATAGACTATTTTGCAAAATCTAGTTTAGAACAGTTGACTGAAGTATGCGGCTACACTAGTGTGCCTAAACTTTTGATGGGTAGTATAGTTGAACACACGAGTCTAATGGTGAGGGAAACAGTAGACTCTTTCCTACAGGAGATACTGAGTCCTACGTAGAAGATAGTAAGTTCAACGTAGGAGATACTAAGTCCTACGTAGGACTTACTATCTCCTACGTCGGAGATACTAAGTCCTACGTAGGAGATATTAAGTACTAAGTCCAACGTAGGAGTTACTATCACCTAGAGACTGAAAACAGTTTTCACCGTGGCCATAATACGCTTCCATAGATGTGGAATGTCCAGTATTATGGTGTTTGATATATGTCAATGTTCCTGTTCATGTATCGCTCGCGGTGAAGTCTTATTTCAATCGCGACATTAGATCTGGTGAAAGTGGAGAGAGACTTTCTCCCTACGCGAACGTTTACTTTTCTCGTGATGGTGAATGTCGATGCACGATTCAACGATTTCATGACTGAAAGTGCTTGAAATAATTACGTCCCCGCATGAGGCTGAACCATTATGTTCATGACGAGTAGTGTAATATTCATCTCCCATAACAACTGTTTGTTCAATAGGGACGTTATCGCTATTACAAATGCCTCTAAATTACAAACCTACTGCATAGCATTGCTGTCTCTTACTTTTCTGGACTGTGGCATAAAATTATCCCATTTCCTCATTCATTCATGCCGATTATTCTCCCAGGTACTATATGTGTGGTATATTTGATGAAATCAAAGCACAATCAAGAACCAACAATCTTTGATAAAAAAAACTCCAGGCATGTGCTATTATACAGACTGAGTGTAAAATACAGTGACAACGATCATAGTATGCAGACGTGACTTGAACGATAAATAAAGATTCTGTGTTTTTTAATGAATTTACATTAGGGTATCGTATTTCATGTAGATGTATTGATGGGTGGCGGTAGGGGTAGATGTATTTTGGATTGGGGGTGTCCTCCAGTGTAGTTGAAAATATTTGCGGTTTACAACGATACAAACTCGTTTAATGTCTCCTCAGCCGAATATTTCACTTAATGTACAACGAGCAGTTTCCTGTTATAATGTATCTGGGACCTGCTGTCAGACCTGACTGTCTCCCGGGGCAGCTGGCATACATTGTAATCTGACGTCACTGATCTATACTTAACTGGTATAAATGCTGTTGGGTCGGCTTAAGCAGAGACACAGTTGTTCTGGAGCGTTCCCTCAAATGTTGCAAAGTCCATGTAACGAACGTTAAAGCCAACCCCAAGTGCACGACATGCATTGTGTGTGGTTTGTCCCTGAAAACTGAACCTGCGGTTATATTTTCAGGAATAATACTGACAACAGTTTTTAATAAACTTTACACAACCACACCTTAGGACACTCAACGATAAACTATGAAATCACAATGTTGAGCTACCATGGGATGAAACGTACGGCGGCATATTAGGGCCACGGTGAAAAATGTTTTTGGTGTCACTATCTCCTACGTAGGACTTACTATCACCTACGTAGGACTTACTATCACCTACGTAGGACTTATTCTGACTTGATCAATATTATCCACTGTCATTTCAGGTTAACGATTGACATGTGACAAATGGACGGCATCTGCTTCCGCCGCTATTTTACAGTAATTCGTCAATACGTGATCGTGACATGACCAGAAACGTGCAACTGATTACAACTGAATGTTAGAATTGTAAATATAGGTTGTAACGTCCTGGTGCAAATACAGCAAAATTCTCATTGACATCATGAGGTTATGACTAGCTACCAGGTGGGGAGTGTTGATTCGGAATGCCATTCTGATACATGAAACGTCTACTATGTAGGTCACTTGAAGGATAAAAGAGTATGCTTCGTGAAGGTTTGTAACCATCTACACTAGATCAACAGGACGTGGCATGACTCATTTGATGGCTGGCTTTGGAGGTGCAGGACGTTTTTGTACAAAGAACCAACATATTAGAAACGACATAATTTAATACATCCCCTTTCCAGTTTTTGCATACAAATTTGACATTGTAAACACATTACTCATTCCTGAAATGGATACTATCAGCAAAGGATCTGTTTATTGTCATTACGTATGCATGCGTTTCGAAATGTAAATCATGCACTGGGAAAGTTAACAGTACATTATTTTCAGTTTCAAATATTGTATAGACTGATGTACAATGTATCCAACAAGTTTGCTAAATTATATCAAAGTCTTTCTTCGAATTGTTAATATGTCATAGACATTCCCTATTTCCAACAACTGTGTATGTCTCTGTGTACCTGGCAGAAGTATTGATTTTCCTAACATTTATAAAACATTGCTACGTGAGTGTGTGTGTGTGTTTCCCATTTGTGTCATCATTGATTAGGTCATATTTGTTATGGGTCACATTTCGTATCATATATGTTTAATGGCAGTAAGTAGTATGTTATCTGTGTAAGCAAACTTCATTTAGTATTTAAGGTCTCACTGTAAAATGTAAAGACTTTGCTCAGTGAATATTTGATATTTGTGCCCCAATACCATACACTTGTATATCTAGCCCAATTGCTTTTGTAGCCCAGTTGCCTAAATGCCTGTTTGGAAGTGATAAATGCTTTGCAGATTGTGTCTGTTATGTTGAGTGATGCATGTTGTTACCGCACTAGTGATCGTTACCCCACATCCTGTTTGTGTGTGGAACCATTGTCACCCACGAATTTATGAGAAGGGAAAACAGACTGTATTTGGGGAGACAACTCATTCAAATCTTTCTAACTACTCATGATGACAGAGCATCTTTAGAGGAAATCCATTCCTGGTAGCATAACAATAAACGCAGAGTTTCTGCAAAGAAGTTAAGGCAAATTGAATTTTAAGATTCAATTACTTAGATATTAACATTGCATTGGACACATGGTGTCTGCCAGCAAGCCATCGTCATAGCAGTCAATGTGCCTTGTTTAAGACACCTTTTAAGTTAAAACGTCACGGTGAGTGATTAAGAAGCCAAGAATGTTTCGTGATACAGATTCCCTTTGGTGAAATTTATGTGCACTGATCACTTGCAATAGGTGATGACACCAGGTGTTTGCGGGAAGGGCATCATGGCCTGCTGTTGTCATGAATGGAAACGTTACGCATGACATAGTATAGGGATGACGAAGAGCTGCTACAATTCAGCTTTAGCTGCCACATGTGGTTTAGTCGATGTCATTCGATTGGATCTGTGTAGATATTTTTCAAAAGAAATGTATTTCAAATGCACACAAAGAAACATTAACTGATTATCTCATATACCTGTATGTGCAAACTAGATATCATCTAGCTCCGATTTCACGAAACTCTAAGTTTTCAGTTAAGAGTTTTACTAAAATTTGAGAAAGCATAGGAAATGCATTTCCCAGAGTTAATTGATGTTGAACTTCAATTTAGCATTAAGCATACAATCTGAGTTGATAGATAGGTTACTTAAATCGTTTTAACTTTTGAGATGGAGTTAGAAAATCACATTGTCATACTCACTGTTACCATGCACAGTTTCATTCATTCTGCACTGACTCTTTTACATGTAAAGACAGCCTGGACAGACACAGTGTTAGTATCAAGGTTAGTATTCATTTAATTAAAGTAATATTGCATTTAATCCTTGGAGTATATTTAGAATAAGATTATGTATTATAAAATAGGAATTACACTGTAGCATGTAAGTGTGCTATATATGTAATTATGTTAAGCTTCCAATCCTAGGCTATAAACATAAGTAAGTACCACTGATATAGTTTTATCTTCACTATCCTGAATGTGTGAGATGATAGAGTGTGTCTTGATATAAGTTGCTATGTTTTAACTATGGGAAATATAAGAGTAATTATCCATGTATGGAAGTACTTTCACGTTCTTGACTGTGGCCCTAAGTCTACTCCACAGTACATTGTTATCGATTTAGCAGTTAGTATTATTTATAACAGGTACATCCCCGTCCATAATACCGGTTTTATGCCCGACTGGTGTACACCCTTGTACCACTACAGGGTATGTGCACATGTTTATTTCATACCTGTGTTGTACATGTATATAGTATCATCACGCAATAAATGAAGAATCATGTATATGCTATTATTACGACTAATGCATAATGATGTATTATTACCTATCCTAAGTGTAATATTTAATATATAATTCTAATGTTCTGTATGTGTAATACGTAACGTTATTCATGCTATGGGTTACTGCACTGTTCTGGTATATATCCCTATGCATTACCCGCACATGGAATTATGTTTGTCTTGTATGAATCAGGTATGATGTATGTTATATATTGTTGTATTCATTGTTACAGGGTGTCGTTTACCAATTATACTCCTCAGGCCGAAATAATCAGCCTCACATCCAACCGAGTATTGGTAGTTGTTTTGCCCACGTTGACCCTGCAATATTACAGTGAGAAGCGACGATTCGATGAAGGTTCTAAAACCTTAAAATGCCTTCCAAAGAAGACACCCAAACGTAGAGAAGACAACACACTTTCTGTTATACAGCAGTAATTTCATTTGGAAACGAACGGAACTGTTCATATTAGCGGTATCATTCACACATAGATTCAGATGAAGACATCGTGCCTGTTGCACTTTCATCTATTCTATATTGGTTTAGCGCGTGAAAGTGTCCCTTTATTCTTTTCCAGGTTTCCCCACAATGTATACATTGCACTGCGATGTTGGTAAAAGTCTTGAAAATGATAATTTAAAGGATCATTTGTACTTTCATGTCTTCTCTTATTCGTTTGCATGAGCGTATTATTAAGGTACAGTGAACGTCCTGTGCTTCCTGGACTAGTACGGATGTTCCGTTTACATGGACACGCCCACGCAGTTATGCGAGCAACTCACGTGACTCCACACTATGAAATCATGACAGCCAGATCTGATTATAGCCCATAAAAGGAGTGTACGTTTAGTCATGACTTATCATTCATTTCACGTCATAATTGATTTCATGAATAAACAGATAAATTAAAACCTGAATTGATTGTGGAACCCTTTAGAAATTGGTTACTGTTTGCATACTGATCTGTTGCAGTTTGAACGTTAAAACAGACGGGAAACGATCAATTTCATACGCGTATGGCACTCTCTACAATGACAGACACACAAAGACACAGACACACATGGCAGTATACGCTCGTGACAGCAAATTCCTGAAGTTGGTTAAACTTCATCATGCGATGAACACGGTGTAAGTATTTGTCAAAATGCGATGGTATTACACCAGCTGACGAGTTATCAGACTGCAAGAATAAAAAAGCAACCTACATGATGTGCCTCCCAGCACATTTCAATATAGATTAATCCATCATGGTAAACATTTTTAGAGAGGGTTCAGAAAACAACATCATGCAAGTGCATGTCCACCACACCTCAGGTTACATCGTGATTATATAAAGATCGTGTTTTCCAATATCCCATTAGAGTTCAACAATTCACACAAACGGCATTTGTCACACGTTTAATCACAAACTCGAGCTTGACATATAATTCATCAAAAGGCGCAATAATTGTGTCCATAAAAGCAAAATAGAAAGGAAGGGTTTAACTTTCATAGTAAAGTTGGTAACATAATACCATTGATTCTATTCTATTCCCCTACTGACAAGTAGTCTTTGGCTAACATTAAGTGAGATGCATAGCACATGTCTTTGGGTGAATTGGTAGCATGTAATATGTCTCTGAAGTGTACCCTGGAACAATAACAAAAATATTTTGGATAATAGAATTTGATAAGTGGCAAGAGTAACAGTTTGTCATAATTGTTAAGAAACTGCGTCAGTGAAATATCTTAGAATACTTTTTAATTAACATTTATCTTAATCAGTCGCCTTCTGTATCGTACTTTTTCTGAAGCGTCCTAAGACTAGAATCGACTACAAATATGTCTCTCGCTGAGAAACAGTTCAATATATATCAAAGACCTAGGAAAGAAAAGCTAAAGTATTTATTACCCTTCCATATTTGATTCGTGATATATAATCTGAACCAAAGTTGCTGGGTGGATTTTTTCATTTTGGAAATGTTGTGAATGAACTGTTTTATTTAAACCAGGAAAATGTACACGACCACCAGTATTGTTCGCTTTAAACGGCAAGGAGATCAGACGCTTGTCGCTTCCAGTCACTGCAGTCCTCTCGGTTGTATAAACCGGAATGTTCTTTAAGTTCGAACGCAGTAAGCAGTATTTGTGCCAGTACCAACGAAATTAGGATATGAACAGCCACATGCAGTGATTATCCTTGTGATTCAGCGCATGGCAGACCATTTATGCGGACGTGCATACGTACATGTACAGCTCAACGAGTCAACAGATGGTGAACACTTTGGAACAAAGCACCGACCTGTATGATATTGCCGTCGACACGGACAATAAAGGCTGTAGAATCGTTGATTAAAAATGTCATTCGCATATGCCTACACAATTATACTTAGGTATATCCATCGTCATTTGACTTTTATAGCATAAAATCTTTGAGATGGTCATAGTACAGCAATTTTAAGCAGATTTTAACAGTGTGACGTGCACGTCAGAGCTTATGGTAAATCCAGTAGGAAATAATCCTCGACATCATCATCATAAATCAAAAGTGTTTTCACTAAATATTTCGTTTTTGTTCTTTTGTGAGAGATGATCCTAATGGATTGATCTGGTCGATGTCGATTTAACAAGAAATATATTACTTTGACTGAAATAACCATGGTACTTTTGGGATGGCACGTGCACATTCTAGACAGCGAGTCGGTGTCCTAGGCGGAGCAATTAAACAATATATGTATAAGTATTTAGGTCAACACAATTATCACAGAGTATTTCGCATGAAAATTTTCTGCATATGTTCCTATTAGATAAACAGAAAAAGAGTAACAAGTTTTTTTCCGATCTTGAAGCAGTGTTTTTCCGCACATTTGTGTAACACACGTATAGCATAGGTCCCGGAGGAAAACACACAAAGGGCGTCTCAGTGTCATGTCGATTGGTCATTGGCTGGGAAATACAGAAAGAACATATATTTAAACTGCGGAAAAAATGGGAGACACCATAAGTTAAATGAATGTGTGAATAAGGTTAAAGAAAAAGGACTGGAGATTTAGGAGAGTAAAAGAGGAGAGAGGAAGGTATGATCAAACATTGGAACATTATATATATATGTAAGACGGCCCATTTTTCTGTAAATTTGGTATTGTCTCCAGAAATGATTTTTTTTCTATGTTGTGATTATATTTTATTAGCGGTAACAATTGGGTAATAATTGAATTATTAAAGCTCTTTGCAATAAATATGCTTATTTGAAAGACCCAAAGGTAGTGAAACACGCACAAATAAGTGGTGCCCATTTAATGCCCTGTTGAGATATTAGAATGAGTACAACGAAAGTTACTGTAGGAAATTAGAGGCCAGACCCTGATTTCCTTCCCTGTATGCACGTAGATGTGTGCAGCTAAGACAGGATTTTACCGACTGTGCTGTTGCCTGTATATTGCTAAGAACCGCGCATAAGAATTATAATTGTCAAGAACCATTGTAGACAAGGTTAATCCTGCAACTCACGCCCACGCCAACGCCCATGCCCACGCCCGAACATTTATCCTGAGAAGTAAGCTTTCAGAAGAAACAAACAGCGTGAAAAAGCTCAACCAATGCTCCAGGTGTATACAAGAAGTTATTATGTTCAATAAAATGGTCCCCATGGTCCCTAGTGTGGTGATCTACTTTCAGGTGTTGGTGATCCATAGCTCGTATTTTATATTGTTTTGTCCAAATAGTGCGACTAGTTTTAACTTTCCACACTAGTTTTAACTGTAACTGGGATATTCTAGTTGTTTTACTGTCCTTTGATGACAGGTTTCTATAATATATACATATTTCATTTCAATATGAAACATGTTCTCGTCACGATATGGCTTAAATACTGCCGATGTGACGTTGAATATTAACTCACTCACTCACTCACTCACTCACTCAAAATGCTTATCACAAGAAAACTGCATTTTAATTGAGCCTCAGAGTGATTGATATTCTCTTATGTATTATTTGACTAAAATATAGCTAGGTAGAACTGGGACAGAACTGATTTTTTTCAGAATAGGTTCTACTGACTGAAGCAACTGCTTATTCTAATCGTTAAAAATCTTGTTGGCATTCTTTTTATAGTCAGGATTTCGAGAGATTACTGACTGATCTCCAGAGTTGACGTTTAATACTTATTTGAAATAGTCAATGTTTGTTATTGTCGACTGAAGTAGATTTATCATAAACACAGTATAATCACCAATCATGCTGCATTAAGCTACACGTATGCTTAACAACTTTGTATGAAAGTCACATCACGCAATAAACTTTCCAGAGAACCATGTCTTCGACAATGACAGCGACATCCTGTTGCATTGTAAAATGCTGGTATGAGAACAAAATCCATGCTCCTGTTAACTTATTGACTTTCTTGGCGTTTAAACACATTGTGATTCTGAAATTCACGAGCAAGCAGTAAGCATGTATATTCTTAGATTTAACAGAATCTATCCACAATTTGGATATACATACGAGTGAAACTATTACACTAAATATCGCCTCATCTGTACAAACTAAACCTGATGCATTTCGTGTCTGTCTATACATCTCATTTTCAGCATCTATTCAGAATTATTGAGTGCATATTTAATTTTCGAAGCATTTGACATAAATACACAAGCTCACCGATCGATGTTCGCCGAATACATTTTACAACCCAAAATGCTATGCCCCCTGTATATTTTGAACACTCCCATCCCAAACCATGTTAACATACAGATAGATAGTAATATTTACCTGAATCTGGGAACAGCCATGTCAATAGCATCCATCAAGCGACTCATGCATTAAGATAATCTGCTTATCATATTATCATTACTCATCTGAACATCAGCTGACGTTGTGTCAAGATGATTGACAGCAGCACTATACTTATCTTTCAGAGATAGGCAGTTAAGGTTACCTTCGAAACTTGAAAAAACTGGCACTTTAGCAGAAGGATGGTTCTATTGTTTTCAACTCTCGTTAAAACTTCCTTAGCTATGGAAAAAACAGGTGTTACAAAACAGGAATATATTTTTTATGAACAGATCTACTTGCATTCAAGGGTTTAGCTATCATTGTGGACGAGACGTAATGTGGGCCTATATGGTTCACTTAACATAACATATCACTGAAAACCTATATCATAATGCTGAAATATACTTCCGAATTTCATACAACAAAACCTTAACAAACATTTTTTTTCTTACAATAACCTGCCATGTTCTATAGCTTGCTAGAGATAATAAGATTTGAAATCTGTCTTCCTTTAACCCTTAAAATACGCATCAATTACTTCTTTTAGCAAGAAACCATCTGACGGTTTTAGACGATTAAAAAGTGAAGAATTGTTTTCGCGAGTATAGACTCAGGGTATATTTAAGTAGCAGCTTGTGTATCTCCAGGATACTTATGCCAGGATATATACGCATATGTTGCTTTCGGTTGTATTTACATACAACAGTAAGTATTTGTTAACCACTTGTGTCAGTCACAACGAGATAGGAACAACCAGTGCAGTGATTATCTTTGTGATTCATCGCATTTCAGAACATTTATGCGGACGAGCATACTTACTTGTACAGCTCAGCAAGTTGAAACATAGTATAAACCTTCGGATAACACCCGTCCTATAAGATGCTACTCTCGAGACCGACAATTAAGGCTGGGGGATAGTTGATTACAATTCAAACATCATTCACACATACATACTTATGCTTACTTAAGCTGTGGAAGGTTAAAGCTGTCCTGTTGTCATTCACAAATAACAGAATACGATGTTTAACACATATATGAAAACCTACAGCATATTATTGAAATATACTTTGGAGTATTGTGTTATATAATTGGCAGACAACGAGACTGTCATAGGGCAGAAACAAAGTGGTTAGGCTGTGGGAGGAGCTTGGATAAATTTAGTCTGAGTGAGTGAGTTTAGTTTAACCCCACACTCAAACCGATGACGTGTGTCAACCAAGTCAGCTAGCTTGACCATGACCATGACCCTCAGTCGCTAATGGTTAGGCGCCTCATATGTTCAAGTATGGATTACTGGGGCCAATATTCTAAAACTGTGATTTCACTGGGAAATCAGGTCTGAACAGTCGTTAGGAATATGCCATAACACTTTACAAACCAGTGGTAGTAGTGTTTTCCACTGTATATCCAGTTTATGTTAACGTTGTCTTTCGAGAAAAGATCACTTTTGTTAAATAATGATTAATGGGGGTAAATCATACAAGAAAGTAAATGACCTCGGTGGAAATACGTATGGTATGAAGGGAAGGTCAAAGACTATGAATTAGCACACACACACACACACACACACACACACACACGCACGCACGCACGCACGCACGCACGCACGCACACACACACACACACGAAACAAAACAGAATGTTGCCCCTTCATTTGCAGAAGGGCATTTCTTATCTGAAATGACAGGAACATTGCCAGTACACCCATACCAGGTCAAGGTAACCAGGAAGGACATTAGGTCATTATCTATATTTATCTTATGTTCCCGTGACATAGCATTATTCATGTCATGATGACTTACGTCCATACGTTTGTAATACTCTAACCACGTCACAGACTTATAATACAATGCAACCGCTGCTCTATGGTGTATACCATGTGTTTTAGTGTGTTCCTTCCTTACACTTAAGTTGGTATTAATACAGTTTCATACTGTTTGTTTGTCATTACTCCGCAAGGTTTACAAAAGTCATTGGCACTCCCAGACATACAAGGTTACACACTACGGGGAGGTTGTTGACTGTAGCGGCTGTTATATACATTTCTTAGTCATCAGTATGGGGCAATGTCCGCATCCGTTTCATCGGGGTACCTAGCGTGTTGGTAACAACTTCAGTGTAAATAATCATTTATGTTAAAAGAGGAGTTAACGAATATATTCCATAATGCTTTAGACGCTCACGTTGACATACATATTTCAAACGTTGTAAGTTATATTACAATTCCAAAGCCATTAAAATCTTTGAATAGTCCTGAAATAAAATATGTTTAATTTATTAAATGATATAATTTGCACATGTTCAGTGAAGGTAGGCTGGGTATGTATGTGTATTACAAAAGAGTATAAATATTGTAACAAGACTACGAATTTGACCATTCTTAGATGTTTTAAGGGAAACAGTAAATACGAACAAATCCATATTTTGCTGTTCTTTTCCACACTCATTATTCAAGCATTATTCTTTTAAAACATGCCATCGAGCTCCACCAACTTTCTAGAAAGTAACAAAATTATGGAATACGGGAGACCTTAGAGAAGTCACGTTTCTTTTAAAGAACATCGTAATTTTAAGGTCACGTAGTAATTTGCCACTGACTGACTACTCATATCATTGCAATAAGCTAATGATTAAAATCGATATATTGGATACCTATAAGGAGTTGTAGTCTAGTGTGAAATGATTGCATGTGTCTATTTTATGTACTTAAATAAAATATTCATTCTTATCAACATCAGACGTCAGCCACGAAATCGTGAAATGGACCACCTTTGTGTGACTGGAATGGCTTTAAAGGATGTAACGTCAGAGGGCCTTAAGTACAACTAATGAGGGAGATGCTTTCGCGATAACGAGGTTTCATCGGAAGTAAACTTTGTCGCCAGCAGCTCTCAGGAGACACTTTAAACTGTGAACCAACACGCATTTTTAATCCCGTCCAACACTCAAAAAGACGCCGCTATATAACTGGGATATCTGTCAATTTGCCGAGTGCACGACACCGTAAATACAGTCTAAACTGCACTAATCATAGATCGATGTTTAACACAATCTCTCACTACATTACGGTCTGCATAATACGCTACTATTGGCTGTGAAAAGAAAAGGCAGCTAGCAAATTGTTGCAATATCTGGGTCAAGGTCGTTGCAGCGTGCACAGTTCAGTCACGACCATGCAACAACATCTTCAAAATGTGAACTATTAACAGTTGCATTAAGTCAGATCTAGATGAATGCACTTTAAGCCTCATGCGGTGGAGAAATCTGCTGTGAAACTATTTTCAGCTCGGAATATTTGGATCAGATACAAAAGTATACTGCCTACCTGTGCAGGCTCTGTGTAATCCCCTGCACTGCATTGTTTACAACGAAATTGTCACATGATGACGAGATTTTCAATTTGGCATGAAATAATATACTTCATGCAAAGTTCCTTGATTTCTCACAAATGAAAGAATAAGATCAATAATTATTTGTAAAATATTGATGAGTTAACGAAATGAATTATTCTATTTGCTATCAGTTAAAAAAAGTGCAACAAAATGTCCGGTGTGCAGTTTCGATGAAATACTCAACAGAGCTACTTCTAGATCTGATATTCGCAAACAATGCATCGAATTGTGATAATATGACACCTCTACGCAAGATTATCATCTAAAAAAAACTCCATCATGAGCACAAAGCAAACAGAACTTGGAACTATGTCAGACCCTGTGCGATACATTTGCATTGAGATCTGTCCTCCGAAAGGGAAGTAACTCGGTGGTTACTCATTACTGTATATGATGTTAAGTTGCTTTTTAATCTGTGTTCATGCAAAGTAATATTTGCTAAATTTGCACAAAATATGATTACATATTTTTTCTGTGGTGTGCATGTGTTGAGTTTCAGAAGAAAGAACACAAGCACATACTCATTCATTTTATTCATGACACCTCTCCACACTACGTTGTTTGTTTGAGAAATAGATGCAACTTTTGTGGTTTCAGGCAGTCAGGATAGGCGTTTCTTTAAAATATGAACGAGCATGTTAAGCTTGTCTTGACAGTGTTAACCTGAGACTCATCGTTTAAACACCTTAGGCAGAATAACGGTTCACATTCAGTATATGTTCTGTACAAGGTATTAGTCTATGACATATACTGATATTCCCACCTAGTTGGGCCTCCGGTTACTGCCAGAAACACATGACCTACTTTGTCAGATGAATGATCAAAACACAAAAGCCATCTGTCCCAGGGAAGGCTGCAATGAATGCCACATCAGTACCAGTCCGTGGTGGGCGACCACTATAAAACAGGAATATTTCTTTCAACATACATAGGCGCTGTTTGAATTACCAGCGTTAATGTCGTTGAGACCTGACACGTGAACAGGACACATTCACGCAAACGTTTTAGTCTGAAAGTGGGATGACAAGAAAGTCTTGACTTGAGCCAGTAACAAACATCGTGAATACCTATATCTAGTACACAGACCAAACACATGGTTCGACAAAATATGGAATAACCGTTGATTACCGTTGGCAAGTGATATCTAAGTGAAATATGCCTTGTAGGATTCCTGTACAAATAATACCTGGTCATTCTGTAATCAAAGAATACTAGCATATGTTATAATTTGTATCTGCATTGATACAGGCAGAAGGACACAGGAGGTCAGATCGGTTCATAGATTCATCAAAAGTTTGTTGCGGAGGACAGGGCTTTTCTCCTTTTTCCTTTCCTCTTCAGTTTCCTTCTTTGTCATATCCTACAGCTAAAATAGAAGTGTATATACTGTGCTACTCGTATCTTTAACGTTTCAAGTTCCAGTTACATTTATATAAAGACGAGGTGTCATCAGACGCGTACATGTCCATGGTCTTTAATACGACACAAACTTAACACTGTATAGGATCCAGTGTAGTACAGATTTGATACCAACACCGTATATACGTATGGCCCCACGTGTGTTACTGCATATATTTCACTTGTACTTCAGCTATATAACCCATCTATTTTCTACACCGTGTAGCATATGAGCCACCTTAATCTGATTCTCGTCCCAGCCGTATAAGCCACGAAGACGGACCCGCAGAGGATGAATCTTTCCCCAATAGTGATTTTTTGGATGGTGCATATTGACGGGTATTAACTATCTGATCCATAATGAGAATTAAAGAAATATATTTTTTTCCTTGCAACTGGATTGAATAATGTATGAATTTTTATGCGATGATATCATTTTTTTACTCACTGATTTTAGCTGCCATTGAGATTGCACAGATAACGTCAACTGGGTGCCATGAACCTCTCCTGTATTAATATATCATTGCAAATACACCATGTGGTCATGTCAGGGTAACAGCGAGTAGACATTATATACCACGTAGTGACTATATACTGCAGTAGATTTTTAAAACATAATAGAGCACATGTAGTTGTTTACAAATATTACAACGTTTATTTACAGACGGTTGTATATAATAAGATGCAAATTTCACCTAGACGTTTAAAATCTGGATTCCTTGTTGGTTTTAGTGCTTCAGAGTATTCACATATATCACTGTGAGGATCGCAGTTGTGGGTGACGCTATCATAATATTTTTGTTTTACACACCGGCTTTCTGCTGACTGCAAACAATAAAACGGTTATCACAAGGATTCCCAGCAAACATTTCATGTTAACTCCAGTCGGCATCATCTGGAAAATTATTTTATTTGAGTAAGACATCTCTTTGAACCGTTATAAACAGTCCGTTTGTCCAGTAATGAGCCAAGAAGACATGTGACAGCTGTGACTGGATGAAATAGTGTAGGATGGTTATGTTATTTAAAAGCACACCCATTCAGTAACTAAAACTGACCACAATTTTAAACAATTACTGATATATTTTTTATGCTATGACGGATGCCTATGCATGTACAAATATGTTCAAGTAGGTGACATTTGGTGCGGAGTTTGGGTTGGGGTGTTCAGCGTCGTGCGCTCGGAAAATTAGTCGAACAAGTTCTCCAGAAATTGTGTTCTGTTGTAGTTGAAAATCCAGACTATACCCATGTGCACATAGAGTGGCTGTCGTTAGCCGGGGTGTTATTTTAGAAATATAAGGGTTCTATAGAAGTCTGTGGAAAAACATTTGGTGTTTTGTAACCTGAAGCGATCCCCACTAGACGCAATGTTTTACCACGAGTATGCTTCACGATACCAGGAAGTCAGTGGGTGTTACCATGCATGTATTCAGAACAATCTATTTAACCAGTTGCAACGTGTCCAAGCTGCCAATATAACATGCTCGTAAGAGGTATGCACTGAGTGTTTAGTGGAACACGATCATGCAAATTTCATTCAAAAAAACTTATTCCCACGTATACCGGGTAGAAGGTATACACATCTGTTGTATAAGAAGAAACAGTTTCAGACATTTCCACCATTTCCGAAAATATAGATATATTGTCAAAGATGCTGGTATTGATTTCATATTGAATTGACCACAGTCGTACAGACGCACCCTTTAAACAAAAGTCAGTTCTTACTTATCCCAAGTCGGCCACCATGAAAACTTGCACGGGCGTAACAACTGAATTTGGTTTAAAGGGGACGTTTCTGTAAAGCGTGGTCAATCCAAAATGAAATCAATATATTATGTATGTTACCATATTTGACAGCATATCTATTTTTTCTGAAATGGTGAAAATGTTTGCAAAACAGTTTCTTGTTAATGACTACGGAAGTATAATGCTATATATTTCAAGTATACCAGTGACATTTATTACAATGCATGGCTAGATATATCTAAATTGCTGACAGCAGAAAGGATGATGTAAATCCAGCTGGAGTCTATGCAGGAAGCAAAAGTCCCTATGGTCCCTAGTGTGCTGATCTATCTTCAGCTGTTGGCAATCTGTAGCCCATTTTTATATTGTATTGTTCTTTATAGTACTAGTTTATTACTAGTTTAACATTCTTCTCTGTAATATTCTAGTTAGTTTTACTGTCCTTCGATGGCAGGCTTTTACAATGCACCATTAATTAATATGTTGTTTTTTTTTATAATTAATTGTTCTCGTCACGATATGGCTGAAATATTGCCGATGTGACGATAAATTGTAACTCACTAACTCACTCACAAATATTACACCGCGCGTGTTCACTGTGCGCGGATTGTTTATCTTGGTTTCAGATGCACGTGTCTGATAACAAGTGACCTAGTTAGGACTGATTGCGTCAAGCACTGTTATAAGTAACACCCACGCGACCATGAATCATTCAAAATGAATGGTATCATATATATATGCAAGAGCAACTTTAGTGTTAATGTCATTGATGCTCAGTGTTACATATATTCGATAACATCTCAATCGTGGGGCGGGAGTTTTGCTGCTGGGATTGTGACATATAAATAATTATGTAATCTCAAATTTTCTTGTTGAAATGTATAACAGTTTCACTGCCATACTCACGTACTAACAAATAGTTGGTACAATGATAAACGCTTGTTTGCAAGTGAATGATGCAAATGATATATAAGAAGAATATATTAAGAAGACATTGCTCACAATCATTATGATTGGAGGAATGGAGCGTTGTACTTGCTGATACATATTTCGGCATCATCTCCATGAGAGCCATTCCAAGGCCTTAAAAAGCCATAATGCAGTTCTAATGGAATAAGCTTGCATGGTGACTGTCCAATCTAAAGGGAGGTAATTCAAGACCTCCGAGTGTGGATCGTTATACACAGGATCCCAAACAGACCAAGACTATACATTCGAATGCAGAGTACAAACGTGCTTTCTTGCCCAGTAACACGTATCATATTCACAAGCAAAGAAGGTGAATTTGTAAACTTGTTTATTAAAAACTGTAACCTATTATATATTACACTGAATGACTTGCACATTTTCCATCACAGTGATTTTCATCCTCGGGCTGTGTGAGAGGGTTTCCCTCGCCAGTCAGGAGTTCTGAAGGTTGAAAATTGAAAATTGATGAAGCAGACATACTTGGTATTAACATTTATGATTCATATCTTCGATGGCTCTTACTTTAAATGTACAATAAGTCCTAACTGTACTAATTATGTCATCTTTTTGTAACTAAATTTTCCATTTTGCTATAATCAAACATGTGAAAAAACGAAACAAGCTGCATCACATGCAATAAACGTTCACACCACACGTTATGCGAGTTATCGAAGGTTAACAGGATCAGATGTCTGTGATTCATACTCTGTGTGTATTGGTGTTAGTTGACGTTGGAGAGGTGGGGCTGATAAATACCTGGTGTGGGTTTAGATGGACGCTGACAGAAACACTTCTTCTTCCTGATCAAGAACACCCACAGACCGCCAACTGCAGCAACCGCGACCACACACGTCGCAAACAGGATGATAACAATGATGACCACTGTGTAAAACCATTAAGATTACACTTTGTAATCATACAATCATATAGCAATCATACTATCCGAAATTAATTGTCTGTACAAATTTTTCATATACAAAAATTCAATGATTCGGTTAGGGCAGTGACATATGTTTATTCGAAACAGATATCACAGAAACACGACATTTTACAATGCACGTACATGAGTAGGGAAGATTGGTGTTGTTCTTCATGGTTGTATCTTGTGCGGAGACAGTTTTGTTTTTACCAGACCACTCTGCAACAAAGCAACAACATCCTTTACCAATTTTAACAATATCATATGACATTAACCTAAATAGGTGACCGGAAATATTATGTTCACTTTCAAAAGATCGAATATCTATGAAGGACAACTGACCTGGACAGAGACGTTGACATTTGTTTTCAATGTCCCGTTGTTGTGTTTTTTCTTGGAGACAGAGACCCTCACAGGAATCACATCGAGATACAACGGCATCATAATATTGTAGATGTGGACACTTCGGCCCGTCTGGAGATCCTCTACGAATAAATCAAATAAGGGTTTAATTATCCTTAGTTGGACAGATGCTGAAAGCACACTGGGATACCACGCACGAAATACAAATACACGTTTCAATGCTTTTTCACTGTATCACAGTTACAGATACGATGTCAAGATATCATTTGTGCAATACTGTGTATACATTTTTCAACAACATACAGACCGGTTATTACATCATAACGCAATGCAAAAGAGATAGAGTCAAGCTCACCTGGACATTTAGTTTCGCATTCCGTTATCGTTTTTTGTACCTCGGAGTAGTCACATATATCACTGCAAGGGTCACAGTTGTCGGTCCCAGTATCATAGTACGTCCCTCCTTCACATATCGGCTTCCCCAGTACTGTGCATAGGAACACAGAGGCCAACACGAATCGTACCATGTTTGTATTAGGCTTAACCAATGCCCTCCAAATATCTGTTTCGACTGAGTCGGACATGAGAATGATAACTCCTGTCCAAATGAAGTATTTTTTCCAGTGTCACTTCACCCCAACTTTGATTTAGGAGGTGTGTGGGGACCCTCCTGTGTCTGGTGGTTGGGACGAACATTCTGATGCTTTGAGAGAATATCACCATGCTTTATACCTGGATTTCGGTATGACCTCTGTTGCTCACGCCACCAAGAGCATATAGTCACGTGACGTGAATGGGAATACCCAACATTTCGCGCTCTAATCTTATGTAATTTCCTGTTAACGGGAGGTAAAGAGCACATTCTTTATCACACAACTATGTGACGTCACGTATTACTACGCACATATGTCTGAAGTCATTGATTTGCGTGCACACCTCAATAAGCTGAGTTTCATGATCTGTGGCAAAAGAAACCACATTTTCAAAAAAAACATTAATGAAAGAATGACATTGTATGATAAATAGGTTATCACACTCGTGTGTTTTGGGATGGTTAATATCCTTCATTAGGAATAAACACTATGTATGCAATGCTTATTCCCAGTGCAGGGTATTAACCATCCCAAAATAAACATTGTATTTAGAGAGCCTTGGGGACCTAAATACATAGTGTTTATTCCTAATGCAGAATATAAACCATCCCAAAAACACACTCGAGTGGTAATCTATATATACTTGAGACCGATAGTGCTTACAATATCCCAGGACCAGGTCTACAGACTGTAGTTATCGGTCTAGGCCATTCATTGCTACTTCAAATATCAACTGATTGGGTTGTGTGTTATGTAGTAAACTCGTTGGAAACTCACTGACCATCTCAAAGATTAAACCAATGCACATGTTCAGTGGAATACATGGTCCCAGCAAGTATGTATACTATATGCAATTAACTCTCCATACTGCTCAGCGAATGTTCATTGAATCGCAAAACGCAACGCAAAATGACATTATTATTTTTTTATTCTTCACAAGCGAAATGCAACGTACATATTAAATTTATTTCATTATCACATTGCATTCATCTAAAACGATATGCAGAATTTATTCAAATGATACGCGAGATGTTTTGGAAACTCATCAGGAGCTGAGATTCAATATGAAGCAATGCATGTATATTCCTATATACAAGTATTACACATATGCATATGGGTATTTGTTTATGGTTGAACATTTGAGAACATATTTCTCCGTTATAATTTCATACTGAGGACATTGTTTGAGACTTAAGTCAGCATACTGCGCACATTGATTGAGACGTAACTGAACGGGGCTTTCTCAGATTGGTCGCAGATTTATTTTTGGAAAGGAGCGACTGAATTTCTTTCCTCAGTAGAATTGTCAAGGAAACAAGAGTAATCAAGACGATGCCAGCAGCAAGTAGAATGACAGCATATTCTGCCGCAGAATACCAATCTGAAAAAATACATTTGTATTTATTCGTTTCATGAGTATTAAAGCACAGCAGGACCCCTTACATAAATTCAAACTATCTGTTGCCATTTCTAAAATTAGCTAAATTAATGCAATTGATAAGTAGTGCTAGTGCTAGATTTCAGATCTATCTATCTGATGTTTGTTTTATCCACAAAGTTGGAAGTAACTAACGTTATGGGGATTCAGATTTATTTGTTCATAGCGGATTTAATGTTCATTTATTTTCGAGTTTGTTGCATTCATTTACTCAAATTACATATAAATCAGGTAATGTGATGGTTGGTGTTTCACTTAACGTAGCACTCCAGCTACCTCGAAGCGGCTTGTAAACAGTCCAGTGATTGATGCCATGAGTGAATGATTTTTAGTCTGGCCACCAACAATCATAACAGGCATTCCCACAGGGATAGACATTTTGTGACAATGGACTGCTCATCAGTTCCCTGACGTGCAACCAATAATTTGTGTCACTGTGACAATTATTTTGAGACAATGCTAGTGATATCCAGTGCGTTTGTACTGAGACAACACACTAACTACTTTTCGTATTATGCTTACTTGATCCCACATTGCAAACTTACAGTGTCCATTGCTTGAGATATCGTCTGATATACGGTCTAGTGGTAGGGTTGTAGACTCATCAGTGAGTGTTTCTGTCGTAGCCTCCGGTCGCGATACTAAAATACACAGAGTATTACAACAGCTTTAATAATGTTCCAATATCGTATTAAATGAGATCAAATCATTAAAACGAATTACTGTTATTAAATGTCCTTCAAATTTCAAATATATTTTCGCTGTACTATCGGCTGAATTGAATAGATGTCAGCGGACAGACCGTAATCAAAACGTCCACCGATAGTTATTTTGAATCATGTTGCTGCACAAGTCATGTAAGTGTATATGTCAACACATGATGTCCATGTTACCTGGACATAAGCTTCTGCAGCGTGAGACTGTCCCTCTGACCTCCGCTTGGTGGCAGAGTTCATTGCAAGGCTGACATGTGCCAGAGGTCGATTCCCAGTAGAAATCCGTCGAGCAGCTACCCATGTAGTTCCAAGTGGTTGTGCGATCTGTATTGTGCCGAAACAAAATGATAATTTGGTGGATAATAACATTTCACATCTATGTTTGGTAACATAGATATATTGAAGAAATGGCATGTCAGACAGGCTTACCTGGCTGACACACGTCATCGCAATTGCGTAGATCGATGGTTGTACTGTTTATCACTGGATTGTCTGGTCCAGACTCGATTTTTACAGAACGCCGCCTTATAATCTGCAGTGAGTTAGTGAGTAAGTTTTACACCGCTCTCAGCCATGTACCAACTATATGGCGGCGGTAAATAATCGATGCTGGACCGGACAGTGCAGTCATCAACACCACGACCATCGATCTACCGGCTTGGGAACCGATGACATCTGTCAACCAAGTCACCGAGCCTGACCACCCGATCCCGTTAGTCGCCTCTTACGACAAGCACACATTCAAATGGGACCTTCACGGGTTCATATAGCTGGGATATTGCTGACTGTGGCTTTAAACAACCAACCACTCGACCAATCTACTGTGTCAATAGTGAATGAACATGATTCTGTTTATATACTGTTGAAGGCAAGATGTGCAATGTACTCTTCCAATCATTACATGCCGACGTATATATGGTTACTAATTTTCTGCCATATATACTGAGAGAAACAAACACACAAACACAGGGAAATTCAAGTGTTCCTTTAATATTTTCAAGTTTTCATCACCAGTTTTGAATAGCGCTTGAATAGAGGAAATCTGAGAAAATTCAGTCAAACACCTGCCAGGAAGTGATGTTTCCTTATTTAATTCCCGCAGTATATTTTCATTTTTCTTCACGTATTTGTGTATTATTTCTCCCTACCCTTATTATGATAAACAGAACAGATATATGCATATACATACACTAAACATAACCCAAATGTGCACTTCTTTAAAAATATGTAATGGTAATTCTACTGCAAATAAAATAATCTGTTACAAAAAGGCACACAGTATGGCTGCACATTTCTCATGTTATAATGAAATGTGTAGGAACGAAACCACCATGTAACTGTGTGATCATTATTAATAAATGACACGGAAGGCAGGCCGAAACAGGTCAACACACGCCCCATAAACAAATAGTCCCATCTGTTTATGCGTACTATTACATTCTCATTTGCATATCGGTCAATGACATAGTAGGGAATGTTTGTCCTTGTTAGACATCACCAAAGTTTCTAACTGACGATACAAAGCTCATTACAAATGTATTAAAATTAATTTATATGTTGAGTCTTGTCTAAGATATCGGTTCCGAAAGATAATTCGGAGAATCCGATTTAAATAGGGTCCATAGCAAACACTACAACGTCTCTACGTGGCTAATGATTAAATAAACAGAAGAACGGTTTACCTCTTTATTCAGTCGTAATTCTCTCTCTTTCGGGGGCCTGGCGGAGTAATCTACAACACGGATATTTTAATCATAGCATATTACAACTCAACTGGCAGCTCAGCAACAGGACGTGACCTTTTACCTAAACATGTGACCTCTGCTATACATCTCGTCTCTGAAATTCTGAGAAGAATTTAGTAGGACAACTAGTCCCTATGGTTACAATATTATAGCATAACAGCAGCACCTCTTTCTGTGATTAGCTGTCGGGAGTTCATTCTGGTGTCACCAGTTGTTATGCTATCTATGCTTAGAAACGCACCTTTATAATATGTATCCCACCCACCCCACCTCAGGATTGAACCCACTCGGACTTGAAATTGCCTGTCTTGTAAGAATTGTGTTTTAAAAGGAGGCCCTCTCAAGCCAAAATCATGCAGATCCTTCAAAATGCCATGCTCCCATGCCGTATCATAAGCTTTCTCAAGATCAGAGGAAATTGATACAGCATGTTGTTTATTTACTAAAGTAATTTTAGCAAGGGATTCTAAACGTACCAAATGATCAATGGTACTACGATTTTTCCTGAAACCACATTGAATATTTGTTATAAGGTTATTGGTTTCAAGATACCAAATAAGTCTATTGTTTACCATTCGTTCCATGGTTTTACAAACACAACTCGTTAAAGAGATCGGTCTGTAATTAGACGGATCAGTATGATCCCGGCCAGACTTTGGTATGTGGACTACAATGGCATTACGCCACGAACTTGGAAAGTTCCCTGTGATCCATATTTTATCAAATATATTTAGTAGAGTTTCCAGACAAGATTCGGGCAAATGCTTGAGGAGCTGATAATGAATATCATCAGTCCCTGTTGCTGTATCATGAGCTTTTTCAAGGGCAGTATGGAGCTCATGTAACGAAAATAATTCGTTATAGTCTTCACCATTGCCCGAGTTAAAATTTAGTCTTTTCTTCTCCTGTTGTTCCTGGTGTTTTTGGAAGTCAGGAACGTAATTGGATGAAGATGAATGTTTCGCGAGTGTTTCACCTAGTTTATAGGCAATGTCACTTTTATTAGTTAAGAAATGATCACCATCCTTTAGATGATGAACAGTAGATTTAGAACCTTTGCCTTTATTCTTTGTATCGTGTTTCACACCTTAGACATACGCGTGCGTGAATTGATTTTTGAAACATAATTGCGCCAAGACTGACGCTTATCTTGTTTAAAAGCACGTCTAGCCTTCGTATTTGAAATTTTCACTTTACTGAGATTATGTACGGTAGGGAGTCAGCGAAAATACTTTTCTGCTTTTTTCCTACACTTCCTAGCCTGTTTACATTCATCAGTGAAGCATGGTTTACGAATATGTGGAACTGCAGAGGAGTCAGGAGGCTATTTTGAATAATTCATCAGAGAATAATTGCACTGAATCGGAAACATCAATAAAACGACCAGGATTTAATCTGTTCGTACAAGATGACTTGAACAAAGGCCAGTTAGCTTTGGTGAAGTTCCATCTTGATGATGGAGGAACGTCAGCTGGAGAATGGTCGGAAAATGATCACTGCCACATCGGTCACTGTGGACTGACCATTGAAATTCATTTAACTGACTTGTGTCAGTTAGAGATAAATCTAGACAAGAATATGTGCCTGTACCAGGATGTATGTATATTGTCAAATTATTATTGAAGATGCACAGATCGTTGTTAGAAATAAAATCTTCTAGCATCTTGCCATTTCTGCTCGTATCAGAACTGCCAAAAAGTGGATTGTGACCTTTTAGATCACCCATAATGATGCATGGCTTGGGGAGCTGGTCATAGAGTGTCTGAAGGTCGGTTTGGTGAAGAATAGAAGATGGTGGTACATACGATGAGCACAATGTGAAAACAATGTTGAGTGTCAATCTGACAGCAACAGCTTGAAGACAAGTATTTAAGGGAACATGACTATGTATAACACTATGTCTCACCAAAATAGAGGAACCTCCAGTAGCTCTTGGCCGTGGAGGGGAAAAATAGTTATATGAACTATACTGTCTTACATCAAATTGATTTGTGTTTTTAAGGAAGGTTTCCTGTAAAAACAATGCCGATGGTTTCAAATCTTGGATCAGTAACTGTAAATCATTACAATTGTTCATTAGTCTTCTACACTTCCACTGTACAGTATTATGTGAGCAGGTCATGGAGGCTCAATGGGAGATCGTACATTGGATTGTCTCCCATGGTTAGGTATTGAAGCTTTACCTCCATCTCCAAAGGTTCAAACTGATTTTGAACCTTTATTGAAAGTGATTGGGAGGATGGTGATCAAAATTAAAAAGACTAGTTAGGAAAATTAGGCTTATGTTCTGTATTTGTTAAAAACTACCTATTTTAATGGAGTAATAGACAAATAGACATTTTCCATTTCCAAGAGTGCTTAAGTGAATTTGTCATGGTTCTTTTGTAGTGATGATGTCAAACATGAATTACACCGAAATATCTTGCATGCCTATACCCCAAAGTCAGTATATAAGTTTCCAGGTACCTTCTATATGATTGGAAAAAGAACCGAAATACAATATGGACAATATGTAATCTGCCATGGATTATCTACTTAAGGTAGTCAGAATTTGCTTTTGTTTCGGATGTAATCTGAGGCCATGATCGACCTAGAGGGATGGAGTCTGTGGGCTGTTTTGTACTCTTCACAGTTTCTGTTACCATCTGTACCTGTGCATGTTGTGTTGTAAAATCATTACATTTGATAATTGTGCCTCTGTTGTCAGACATTTAGGGTAGGTGTGTGCTTTTAGTTTACATTTTAGCAATATTCCAACTATATCGCGGCGGTCTGTAAATAATCAAGTCTCAAGTGATCAAGAGCATGAGCCTCGATCTACGCAGTTGTGTAAACCAAGTTAGAGAGCCAGACCACCAAACAAAGACAAGCAGGACAAATAATGACAGATACATTTTATTCTAAAAACACTGAAAAAACTGCTCCAGAGAAGTGGAATATTCCAATAACCTATAACTTCAGTGACTGTCTCAACTTCAATAGTGACTGCTGAACAAGTCAACGTCAATATTTCTTCAATAGTGACTGCTGAACAAGTCAACGCCAATATTTCTTCAAGTCAACCATATGCCGTATAATTGCAAATTATATAAAACACATCAATCCCTCATTAACAGGGAATGTAATGTTAATATATGATTATGCATGGTATTTTAGACCGTTTGTCCCACCCATCGTGTCAAAAGTACAATGATTCTGCACTGTCACTAGGGATAAGCCATGAACCTTTACATCGTTTGACTGCCCTCGCTTTGAAGACTTTCGCAGTTATTGTGCATGGTTCACCATGGTACCAGAGAAACCAGATGGTAAACCCACCTAGATGATCCTTCTTGTCGCCGTTTTCCCCCACCCATTTCGAAGCCTTTGAACACAGATGTTCTCCAGAGTACTGGAAATATTTCGATTTTGGATAGTCTTGGACCCCAGCTAGTCCTGTATCGAGATTTATTACCTTTTTGCCAGTCCTCATATTAGGCATGCTTCTGCACCACAGCCAAGCTGGTGAAGAACCTTGTATCCCCTATACCATTGTCATCAGTGTGCTCACTGACATCAATTTCCAGTTTCTTGACCAGCTCATCCACATTTGAAATTCGTTGAAAGTAGAGGACAAGTGCAGGAACTACGTGCTTAGGACAGGCGCAGAAGGTGGTGATCTTTCTGTCTCAGGAACACCTACAGAATACATAGTATAAATGTCATAACATTGTAGAAATATAAAATGAGGGTAAGTAGAGAGATACTTTCAATATGAAAATATATTATTACTATTATGAAATAACACGTGTGGGCAGTTTTTGGGTGTGTTTTCAAAACTGGTGTTAAGTCCAGGTGTCCTTTCTACCCCATGTTCTTCTGTTACATAGTAAGTGAGTGAGAGAAAACCAGGCAATGCTTCGGCCATATCGTGACTGAAACAGTAAATTATTTTAAGTTTATTCTGAAAAATCTGTCACCAAAGAACTTTAGAATGACTAGTTATAACAGAGATCCAAAACTATCCTTTAACTTAAAATGTAGGACATTACAACATGGGACCATGTTACATAAAGGACAAAATATCCCTGATAACCCTATGAACAATACAATCTCGTGTGTAGTTAGTTTCGTTGTCTAAGAAACGTTCGATGTTTGGTGATGGTTATGTTCTTGATAAGGGCTTTAGAAACAGTTTTCCTTACTTAATCTCTGCATTTCTTCCTGTGCCTGCCCACACTCTTGTGTGCCACTCTTGGTGCATTTTGCTTTGGTCAGTCTCCGGCCGATTCGTCTGCACACCTCACGTTTTGTCTTGAAGGCCACAAATGCCAGAATTACAACAATAACTACCCCAGTAACACTTCCAAGGACAATCAGGGGTATATTACCTGAAATTGAAAATACACAAATCTTAAGCCCAAGGATTATCAGAAACATATGCCACGTTGTCCCCTTGCTAGCGCAGTCATCCGTTTGAACAACATCCACAGTCAGCAGTTTAACTACTTCTATAGTCAAAAGCTATTAAGCAAAGCAGTTACCGATCGGTTGAGGAGATCTAGATACTGTAATAACAGTGACTCTTACGTTTAATGCCCATTGAAGTATGCCTTTCCTCTTTTCTTGATCCATTTGAGGATGCGACAGTAGCAGCACCAATACCATACACGGTTGCTGTGGTCCACTCTGTAATGAAATGCACGACCACAACATAATATACACGTTTCATTTCGTCTGTTAAATATCTCGATATATTAAGTATATGACTCAAAACAATGCTTCAAGACACGGAAAAACATATTCTCGACTTCAGACACACTTTGTCGTGCTCACTCATTTTCTTAATCGCAGACTTCATTTGAAGAATCTGTTATCAATATTGGCTAAAAAATAACTTTGTCCTTCCACCTGTAAGAGCACAACTATTGCAGAGGGACGCGTGAATTATTTACCGGGGCAATGTCGGTTGCACTGTTCTTGTTGGCCTGTCTTCTGGGCGTGTCGACACAATGACTCACAGTCCTCGCACCGCCTCACTACGTCGTCATAGTACTGTGTGGGTAGACACGGTTCCCCTCTGACAGCCTCGAGGTAACCTGAAGATAAAATGACAACATTCATAAAAATATTATGTCACGTATCTGTAACCTAGTTTAACACATTTACCTTCAAAATGGAAAATATGTGACTTTCATGATGATATTTGAAAGTCCACTTCGAAAAGTCCGTATACAGTATATAGTTCTTAATATGTGTCCCATGGCGCAGTATTCTAACTGTAAGTCAAACAGCATAATTAATGCGTCACTCATAAAGTCATAACAGTCGGTGTGAAGAATCTTATGCAATGATAGTGATTTACACCCATTTAACAATCTGTAAGTGAGAAATATATGCTACTGACACCAACACTTGTAGAAAATACAAACATCAGACACTGTCCTAGTTTGTTCACGTATATATACAACGAAATGTCAGACTGACCTGGACACCTCTCATGACACATGTCAACGGTCTTTTGGATCATGACGTGTTGACAGATGTCGCTACAGTGGTCACAATTCCCCGTGGCGGCATCAAGGTAAAACTCCTTTCCACAACTCGGCTTACAGATCGATTCGGCAATTAAGCAAATAAACAGAACAGAAACAGAACCAAGGAAAGAAAGGTAACCAGCCATGTTGAATTCTATCCGTTTTCAAACTTGATCCAAGAAGACGCAGAACAACTGATGATGGTCACGCACGCTGTGTCAGCCAGCATGCGGAGGGTGTCAAAGGCGAAGCTGTTAACTCGGTGGACGGTAGCACAAGAGTGACAAGATGTCATTGTGGCAAGTACGTTTTGTCTAGACCTAATACGCAATATCGGGGTGGGTTTTACCCAGATGGAGCACGTTAAGGCGCATGCGCATAAACTCCGACCACTACTCGTCTGCCAAGTGTATATGTGTATATATGACCGATATACGTCACATCAATGAAAATAAGCGTATTATCTCATTCAGGTTCAGCGATATCATAGTCCAGAGACATGTACTTACTTATGGCAACTTACTTAAAAACATTTAATAGTGACAAATATATGTCGTCATTTGGACATTACAATAATATAAAAGATATAAGACCTGTCTTGTGTGATTTATTGTTTATCTATGGACACATATATGACCACGGATGGTATGAAATGCATATGAAGTAAAAGCGTGTGTGTTAGTCTGTGTGTTAGTCTGTGTGTTAGTCTGTGTGTTAGTGTGTGTCCCTGTGAGTGTGATTAATTTTTCCAGCGAAAATGCATTCCGTCGATACATAGCTAGTCTGCATTCATTAAAAATCCACCCTGAATATGTACTAAGATTTGGTAAATATTTGTGAATAACTGAAACAGTGATAAGTAAAAACAATTTAAATTCCTAATGCATAAACCTATCACAATGTTCAGGGGCAGACCCAGAGGCGGTTCCCACGAAAGACATATACTTAGGATACCAAATTCTAAACATCAACACATATATATGAAAACTGCTGTTACACAAATGTTATTGTTTAGGGATAATATGTACCAACAGCTGTTCACGATGTCAAACGATGATAACGACTGCAGCAATATCTATGCATACAAATCAAAGTTACACGAGTTAATGACAAATGTAGTAAAGATACATGGTTACAACAGTATTGTCATGTTGACACAATTCAAGATGTATACTTTTTCTAATATTCTTCAAGGACATAATATGTGTTTATTTACATATATATATATCCCCCGAAATTTCAAGAATATTTTTCTGCGATTATTGAAATGTTACAACATCGTCTCTGCGTATTACACCACACCAAAATGAGGCGTTGCTATTGTTTGGCCTGTGAGTTTGTCACATTCTCATTGGCTGAAACGTGAAAGTAGGTCATATGGCATTTCCCCTGTTTGTAAACATAAATGTCAAGCGAATGCTGAGTTAACAAATAGTTTGCCTGCTTTGTTAAATAGTGCAATTTTATAAAGTTGTGACACAAAACAACATGTAATATTAATGAACTCCTACGCCTTTGCATTACCAGTATTACCCATGTTTTACATTCAAAACAATTTCGTACAATAGTGCATCGTCATGCTAGTGCATGTTTTAAAATTGTATGTATAAATGATCATTAATGATTCTATGTATATTTATGTATATTTAACGTACCAAAATAATCACAACCGAAAAATAAGATATTTTTAACCTTTATTCTAACAATACTACCACTGACTATACTAATGTCGTAATACACATACTACTACAGACAAAGCCTGTTTGTGTTATGAACAGCATATAATGTTAGACACACACACACAAATGTGTGTGTGTGTGTGTGTGTGTGTGTATATATATATAGAGAGAGAGAGACTATATCCGGTAATAATATATATAAACACACTAATACAGATAAAGCCTGTTTGTGTTATGAACAGCATATAATGTTACACACACACACACACACACAAATGTGTGTGTGTGTGTGTGTGTATAGAGAGAGAGAGAGACTATATCCGGTAATAATATATATATACACACACTAATACAGATAATGCCTGTGTGTGTTATGAACAGTATATGATGTTACACACACACACACATATATATATATATATATATATATATATATAGAGAGAGAGAGAGAGAGAGAGAGAGAGAGAGAGTAACAAAACATATATGTGTGTGTGTAACATTATATACTATTCAGAAAACACACAGGAATTATGTGTAGTAGTGTGTGTATATATATTATTACAGGATATAGTCTATCAAAAGACAATCACAGTTTAATAATCCACTTTAGCAATGCCATATTTTAGCATTGCCATATGACATCTATTCAAAGTACCATAAGTTAATTGCAGAAACAAAATCATCCGTGATGTTTAAAGGTTGAAGCTGTACATACACTATCAATACATTCGACAGCATTAATATGACATACGGCGTTGCTGATCATTGATGAAATGTTGCCTATGAGAACATTTCGAATTTTACGTAATATGCCAGGAAGTAGCTTTTCAAACTATAATATGCTATGAAAAAAAAAAAAGAAACGCATATACGATTTGTATTTCTAAAAATCTGTTAAATACCTATTGTGTTCAAACCTGCAAATGTTGATTTTGATTTTCTTACAAAAATTAGAAAGGCATCACAACAACTCAACAGAAATCACCTTCCATTTTAAATTGTGCAACAATTCGCCGTCTCGCAATAAAAATCCAGATTACTTTCAGCAAATGACTTTCATTTTGAAGGCGTTTCAAGGTCAAATCACTACGCCACGCCTTGACCCTACATCGCCATTGAAAGAATACATACTGGAGATTACCAATCTTCTGTTGCCAGCCGTCTGAATGTTAGTCTGAGTAAGTTCTCATGGCTTGCAGCTCGTCGCAACCAAATTTTAAATCAGATAGAACAAGTGACCGTCCTCGTACAGGCAGACCTCGAGTTACCACTGCAGCCCAAGATCGGTACATTAGGGTACTAGAGTAGCATGATCGTACTGCCATGGGTGAGAGCACAGCGGCTAGGGTGCCAGGAACTCGAACACTTACTGTCTTTTATTTTCATTCGAGAAGTTTTACGATAGTACTTTCGTTTAGATTAACACAATATTAAACTGTACAATTCATGCACCCAACCTATTTTGACTCTTAACATATCATGCCTAAAAGCAAGAATTGCTAAACTGAACCAGCTATTCAAAATCGACACTGTCTGACTTTTGCATTCTAGCTAACAATATCGTACGTGCCTGAATTCACATTTCTTAAAAGAACTTTACAAAATCGCTGAGCATTGCTCATGCCTTCTTTGAACACATATTGGCAAGACAGACTTTTTTATCAATATGCCTCAAAAGGACACCAACTCGTTAAAACATATATCAGCATGACCTTGTGTCCGGTTTTGTCTACTAAACGAGCAAATATTAATTAAAATTTCACTTGAAATTGTAATTAACGTTGCAAGCATGAGAAAAATAATTGTTGGTGGCAGTACTTCATTTGGATACATCACTGGATGTGGGGTATGAATACCAACATTGAGTTGAATGTTTATCATATAGTAACACAGATTAAAGATGGACATGAGATATATACTGATGAATGATTATGACAGTATGTACATGTCAACATGAAGATGTGATTGCCATTGATGGGAATGATGAGATGATTAACTGTTAAACTAACACTAGTTGTTGACATGATGGTGTCACTGACCTTGAAAATGAAAGGGTAGGCTTTATTGATGCATATTTCAGCAAACCACGGTTTATGGAAGATGAAGATATATTCATTGCTAATACTGAAAGATGAATGCCTAAACACTGGATGCCGTGTCTCCCCTCAAGGTCTGTACTGTGTCTGAAAGCAATGCAAGACGTTTACCAGGAGTTATATCAGGTTTAATGTGCTTCTAGTTTGGAGGTGTTGACAGCGTATGATAAGACCAAAACCACCAACAGCTACAATAGAATTACTTAATTATAATTCGAAACAAGTGCCATCGTAATAGTCAACTCGACTCAGTTTCAATTCTAATTTAGCTGGTTGTTAACATGTTAAATAATGTACCAGTAATTGACACATACTCAGGCTAGCGATGATTAAAACATTTCACATTCATCGTTGACATAAGGTAGCTGTTTCCAACCAGTTATGTACATACCACAACAGTATTTTGTAGCTTTAATATATACATTTGAACTGTAACATTTATCACTGACATATCTCGTGTTCACCAAACAAAGTATATGATGATACTGTTATGGTTATATGCAATCACACAAGTGCAAGTATAAGTTCTGATTTTCAGTTTCACCGATGTTGCACAAACATTCATATCAATATCATGTCTAATTCTTCACATGACTCCAAATATGTCTGATATAAGATCGGCCTTTCGAATGAATCACTGTTTGAATACTTTAATATATACCAATAATAATACTTCATATATACCACCTTCGGCCGTTTGTCTGTCCCTGTTGTCATATCTTACTGGTCCCTGGGGTGTCTGTCTCTTTTTCCATCTTCAGAAGGTGACAACGGCTACCAACAGTACCACGGCCAGGGAAAGTGACATCAAACAGACGATAGCAACCGCATGCGGAGAAGCTTGTGTTAACAGAGATGTCATCAAATTTGCAAAGTTTCCATTGTCATTTGCACAACATTTTGATACTACTTGCAAAGAATTAGGAACATATTATTGTCAGTTACCCATTGCAATCAACAGATATTGAGACACAAACACCACTTTATGACTCGATGTCATCGCAACAGCGCGATCTCATTGCAACATGTGAGTAAAATCTTTACAAATGTTGAATATGGTAGTTACCATCTTGCACTGGTATCTCATCCTGAATCGCCACAGTGGAAGACGAAGACTTGAAAGTCACAGTAATCGGGACTGCTTTCTCGTTTGCATCCTCAACTTGAATATGTGATCAATATCGTTACGTCTTCATCAACGCAATGAGGAAAGCATACATCCGTATCCTATTCTTTTCACCATTTGCTTCAGTGTTTTACATAGAGATAGGTATGGATGCATACAGACATAAACGCACATACATGTATGCATGCATACATGCCTGCATGCATGCGTACATACATACATACACACACACATACACACACACATACACACACACACACACACACACACACACACATACATACATACATACATACATACATACATACATACATACATACATACATACATACATACATACATACATACATACATACATACATACATACATACAAAAAGGCAGAAGCGCGTAAGAATGACATTCCATTTCGGCACACAGCTATGTTAATTTACCGGGACATAAATCTTCACATTTCTTCAACCTCCCTTGCGAATCAGCCTGGTGACAGAGAGAAGCACAGCTACGACAGTCATTTGTTTCAGCATCGTAATAATAATCTCTTTGGCAGGCTGTAGAACAGAATAAACATTTTACACAGGTTGGTGACAGTGGATCGTCAGTGCACAGTGTATTGGGTTTTGTAACATTGATATGATCACTATAAACGTGGCAATTACCCATTGATGGATCAGGAATCTTTTTGCTATTCGTGATAAGACTTGATAGTCTTACGAAACTTCGTCGCTGCTGTTGATTGTATATGTGTAGCTGGTTGACTGAGAGCAGTCTGTACACATTCATAAATCACCTGCATACACAAGACGTTAGTTTCTGGAAACAAACCCCAACACTGAGCATCGCTTGAGGCAACATGTATGTATGTTGAACATTGAAATATGGACATAGTGTTACGAGAAAAAATACAAAGCTAGCGTACTAGAAATGTGTTCAGTACCTTTCATGATTCACTTATTTCCGCCTTATTTAAATAACCCACTAAACTCACCGATTGGTTATTACATATGACGTCACGGTTAAACAAGAGAGGTCGGTCGGACACTCACTCAGCTCTGTTGCTATGTCCGGGTCTGTGCACATGTTCTGTCACTGAGCAAGCCACTCGACATTAAACCCCTTTCAATGTATTCATAAAGAGTCCCTCGAGGAATCAGCTGATGTGTCTTTTTCATGCGTGAATGTCAACACTGAGTGAATGTAACCTTAACGTCATAACGTCAAAATAAAGTTTCAATGCAAAATATGCTTAAATTTTCAAAGAATGAATGAAAAGATGCGCAACCCCAAAAGTGCATTATAATGCAAGTTTTTATTTCGTTTAATATATGTTACATTCAATATGTGTGACCAGCATGATCAAATATATATGATCAATGCACACATACATATTTACTGAAATCAAGATAAATTGTAACATGTTCATAGTCAAACGTAATACGAGCATTAGAGTAGAAATGACTGTTCAAATGTTATCCATGTGTAACACAATTTGAAAAATAAACAGGTGGATGTCATGTGACCCGGAATGAATGTGCAATGTGACTGATTACAATGTTTGCACACATACATATGTTTATTGGTATGTTCTGTGTTGGGACAGTTAGTACAGTTTCGTGGCAGTTTGGCGAAATATTTAGTTTCTAATACTGGGTCTCTTTTACGGATGTTCTATAATGGTTTGTAATGTACCAGACACATTGTAACTAACATGGAAGTTTTGCCCCCGGCCTGCAAATGTAAGCAGACATTTCCAAATATTTTCAAAATCTTCTAATATATATGTTAACACAACGTCAACGCAACCGCCGTGACTGTCCCGAGAAACAGATTATTCTTGATGTCAATATTGATGTTAAAGGTTTATGAATACACAACTGAAAATCAGTGTTGATACCAGACCCCAATTTTTCGAAACAATCTAAAGTCTGAGTTTTGACATAAGTTACAGTTTTCACTCAAATTTGGAAAAACACCTGCAGGAACATGCATTTCCCAGAATCGACTGAAACTGATATTAAACTCAAGCTTAGTGGAAAAATAAGTTTGATGGATGAATAGATTACGTTGTTTGGTATTTTTTATCTGGAAAATACATTTGAGTTAAAATTTCACTTATTACAAAATTAGTTATTATAACTCCGTGTATGCATTTGTGCTGTGGTGAAAACCCATATCTTCCCTGCACCGAGAGGAAAACGTAACCGATTTCTGATCCCTCAATTTTGTGTGCGACGTCATGGAATGTAACACAACAGAATGAAGTCATGAAAAGTGGTTCAGATTTTATCGCCAGTAAGTAGATGAGTAAGTAGAACGGGAAGAAACTGAGACACTGAAGTCTGTTGAAAGTATGGGAAACGAAAAGCGGAATATGACAGACAGACAGACAGACAGACAGATAGATAGATAATTTAAAATTTAATAGGTGTTCGGGCAACTAGGCCCGTTCGCGGAATATGATGTGCAGTTGCTTAACAACTGGCTGCTATTGGAGAAGGAAAATAGAGACATAAGAAAAGCTGTGTGTTTTGTGTGTTTTAGTGTAATGCTTTTTTGTAGAGCGTAAATGTTTTATCTAAATACATAGATTCTTGCTTGGCTAGTATTAAGTGATACAATATTATGACACTCCCTTTTCCATATCTTATCCAGTGTCATCACGTGACAACACTACGGAAAAGGGAGGGTGATAATCTCGACTCATCCGACGAAAAACAGTGGATAACAAGCACATTCGAGTAAGTTTATCCCACCGTATGTGTCATAACAGAATTTTTTAATGATCTATTTGCGAAATAGAAAGGATTCATATATTTTGATTGCATGCAGTGACCAAACATTCTTTTGTAATTTCTCATCAAAATTCTTTAATTGCGCTTGTATGTAGCCAGTGTCAATCTACAATTCTTATAGTGTATAGCATAGCAATATATACATTGATATCAATCACAGCCATGCTTGAATCATCAATATTTCGAAAGGAACGAACCCCATCCCAAGTAGTCATAGCCTTGTGACTTGTTTTGTAGTGCATCCCTCCTGTATGGGATGATGTTTATGATATCAGCCCCTCGATTGTTTAGTGCAGACGATTTGCAGGCTGTCGTCGAAGGCCTTGAGATTTGAGTTTGGCATTTCATGGTGTTTTTCATAGATTGGTAATACGCCATATTCCGCTGGGGCTTCGTTGCGTTTCTTTGTATTTCGTTCTTGTAGGAAGTGTGTAATTGATCTTTTCAGGAGAACATGCATAACAATCACCATGAGTGAACACAAGATGATCAGAACAGCCAGAAAAATGACCGCGTATTGTGCTTCAAAAGAACTATCTGAAAAGAAAGAAAATTAGAATGATTAAATTCCAGATATGGAAAACCCTCAAATGTCACTGATTACTGAAAGTTAGTCGAACACCACTGTATATACGCCGATCTGCGTATTCCCAATATACACTTTATCTACTGTTGTGTCGAAGCTTGGAATAATTACATAGTGCCATTAAACTTCGACTCAACGGCGTAACTTGGTATTTAAAATTGAGAAGACGGTGTGTATCTCATTCAGGTAAACACCCTTGCATTCAAATGGAGTGATTTGTAATCAACTCTTGGCATTTTAGTAATGTCAAATAACCTGGCATTGTGAATATTTTGAATAGAGTGAATATCACTTGCGGCCATAGGATCATGATTCTTCTGCACTACCCTTATGGACACATGTTGTTCAGTTATAATGCATATGAATTGTCCTTCGTACTTGAAATGCAAAAAAGCAAATTCTCCCTAGTTTTGTTTAAAAACAACATGTTTCAATGAATCGCAGTCGCGTAACTCTAAGTAACACTTTCTGACAAACTTTTTCATATAGGAAACATATGCTTTAGACACAGCTTTATTAATCACAATCTTTTTTGAATGCATACCAGTTGACAAAACTGCCTCAATAATGTGTATACACAACTACGAAATACACTTACTTTCTACACCCACATTTGATCATTATAGCACGTGTATGTTTATGTCAAACTAATAAACAGCAATTCGAGGTAGTAACATCATTGATACTAGGCAATTGTTTCATTTTTGAAGCTGTACTTTCGTCGGAAACATTGACAGAAATATATTTGTTGCCATATTTTTACATAACAGGTACTGAAGGATCGAAATGGTCGTTTTCTTTAAAGACTGTTTAACTTACCACTACTGAGGTTCATGGTTGATTGCTCGTAAGTGGGTGTCACAAAGTCTGTTACCCGATCAATCGGTACCTCCGTGACAGGTGTTTCGACGCCGACTGAAAAGCATGAGGCACTCAAGGAATGACTGTACTCAATGAAATACGGAACCAGGTGAAGTCCTATCCTCTTGAAGTCAAGTTTATATTGGATGATGCATGAAATGCATGTACCATAAGATGCCTAATTACTGTAGAAATAGATTCATTTGTTACATTTAAATACCTTTGTGTAACTGAAATGGAAATACATTTTATTGTATACCTGCATGTACGCATGTGTCCCTCAAATAAAACTATACACGTCATCAACTAACGTTTATACTGAAACTCCAATGTCCAGTGGAGCACTATTAAAACCATGTGGTGGTTATACCAGGTGTCAGCGAAAAGGTGAATGTATCCTGTCGCACCTTTGTCAACAGACACTAACAAACACACCGATGATCATACTGATGATCATTTTCTGTCTGGTCCAGATTCCCTTCTTTACAGACCGCCGCCATATAGCTGGAATATTGAATATTGCTCACTGCGGCATAACACTAAACTCACTCGCTCATCTGTTTTGCTTTAAACACACGGGAAATAAATTATACGTTATACGTTATATGACTGTAATCACAAGTCATTATCCACTCGTCTGTCATTTTCAGTGGGATCATTCTTTCAATCACATTGTAACAATACCTGGACAATATCGTTGACAGAGTTCGACCGTTCCTCTGACAGTAGCCTGGTGGCATAATTCATCGCAAGGTTTGCATGTCCCAGACACCGGTTCCAAGTAAAAGTCTTTTGAGCACGTCGACATCTTTGACATAACTCCTCTGGTTCACAATGCTGAATAAAGACAGACTTTAGATAAGAAACGCCATGCTTGATTCTTTCAAACTTATTGTATCTTAATACAAAAAAAAATACTGTGTAACAATGTTCATAAGTGTCCAGTGAAACTATAATCATATTCCCTTTCATACAAGATGTGCAACTTCCTCATTATTTACACACGCCGTTTCTGGGCCAATACTAGCCCCTACACCACCTAAAGATGAAAGGCCAAGAATTAGCTCAGAAACGTTATGTGTAAATCATTAGGAAGCTGCCTCGTTTAATACCAAATTCTTAATGCCTAATCAAACATATACTCCCTTTTTCCTTTTTTAGTATAGCCGATAGAATTATACGGGTGGTTATTGAAAGTGGACAAGATGTACTTACTCACGAAGTCTGCGGAACAACTGATTCTCATATACATGTAATGCTATAGTTAATTTTCATTAACTATATATGTACTGCTCACAAAGTCTGAACAACAACTGATTCTTATTAATAACATTACAATAGGTAATTTTCATAAAATGTACATGTACTACAAAGTCTGCAGAACAACTGACACACGCCAAACAGAACAACAAGCAAACAAGCAAACGAACACACTCCGAGCTAATTTAGCTAAACGAATAAAGAGACAGGTATGTGGTCGAAATTATCATGTATTTCAAAAGTAATAAGATAAATCATTTTGGAACGTCGTGGAATCGACTTTCTATATCAGTACTTCGCCCAAATCACAAACCACTTGTGTAGTACTACAGATGTTAAGTTCCATAGTCTGTACTGTAATATATATGTGGATCCTAGTTGTACTTTCATTTTCCGTTGTCATGACTTGTACCTGGTACACTTCATATTAAATACAATAGGTTAAAACTGAGACAAAGTATCAGTTAATATCTGATAATTGGAACGTATAAAACAGTTTGCCACTTACCAGTATGTCAGTTGTATTATCAAAACACCTATCAGTGTCTTTGGTATTCCGTCGAAACGTTTAACGCCTACACGATAAGGAAGTTTAGGTCACAGGGAAAACCCATAAAAACTCCCATAAACAGTCCTCTACATGTAATAATTTATAAACTTCGTTAACATCATACTATGTCCTTAAAAAAGGTAGGGGATCTTCATTTTTCATTTACCATTAAAATATTTAGGAGATTTATCGGAGTCCATCAATGTTGACAGGATATTATTGAATGTTTTGAGCGGGCATCACCATTTGCACTTCCTCACAACCATAGTTATTTGGAATGTAGTAGCAGTTGAAAGATGACTGGTGTATGACATGTAATTTTCATGTATACGATTTTCATTTTAAAACAAACGACTAGAAACAAACACTAACAAATGTGTGTTGCAAGATGAGTGTCAAAATTAATGTTCTAAGTGATTTCTCGTCAAAATTAAGAATGGGACCCCATGCATGAGTATGAGGCTACTGCCTTCTGTAGGTGCATATCATGCGTTGTGTTTACAGATGGTAATAGAGGGAAGTGATGGCGCGTTCCCAAGATGTCTGTCCTTGAAACGTTTGTTAACGTTTACACTTCCTATCCTATAAGAAATACAAATGGCAATACTGAGCCTTTGCATCATCATGAGGCGAAACTATAAAAAGTTGTGGTATAAGGGTTTCTAGGTCTATCTAAAATATACTGACATCATTCTGTAATGGCTATGTGAACTATGACAGCTTTAACACAATGTATTGAGGAATCATTGCATGTTTTCAAACACTTACGGGAGCACCATGCCAACTGAAACACATTCCCTGAAACACATTATCCTGTTACCCAGAATATATGTACTAGCTGGTTTAACCCTTATACAAGTCTAATGTCTCAATGTGAGTGGTATAGAATAGTTATTAAAATGATAATTCAAAATTTATGCTGCTGTTAACGACAGACAAGGTTCAAGTAGACCAACAACTAGTCTCTGAGATGAACATATTTTACAGAAAAATCACAATAAAAAGAATGTAATATAATGAAAAGGACCCCTTAGAATTTATTCATTTTCAGAAGCTGTAGAAATGTAGACTTGCCACATTTTGTAGACTTCAGTTGGCTTTCCTGGATATATTTGCTCCAGGGTGTATATCAGAGACAGAGCCTACCATACTCAGATAGTTGATTGTTGTTGCTTTAGAATAACGATTTTTACTAATACCTTTCTGAAATCACAATGGATATAAAAATGAGGATCAAACATCCATGCAAAAAATGTTTTATGTTTTCGGTAGGATTCGTAAAGTCTGAGCGAAATGGACCTAGGGGGATAGAGTGATATAAAAGAATATTGGGATAGGGTGTAATGTATTTCTATTGACCTGTTTCTTGGCTTCTCTCTGCTGTGTTGGCTGAGGAATTTGCTGGTAAGATCATCTTCGGCTCTGTGTGAGAACTTGTCGAGGATGAATTCAGGTCGGACCAGTCTGAAACATGGTAGAATCACAAACATGGTCCATTTATCACTTTTGAAAATGTACATGTATGACAGCCTGAATAAGGAATGCTGAACAGATATAAATAGTATCTCTGAATTACTTTAAACAAAGCTGCAGTTGCCGTTCAATGGTATGCATATTTTTCCCACGACAAGAAATATTAAAATCATCCACAAATAACGATCCATCAATTGAACCGTTTAAAACTTTTGATAAACTATTTATCTTGATGCTAAAAAGTGTGACAGACAGAATACTGCCTTGTGGAACACCCTGATCCTGATTGTAATGATCAGACAGGGTAGAACCCACTCGAACTTGAAACTGTCTGTTATTTAAAAAGTTGGCAATAAATTGAGGCAAACGACCTCGCAAGCCGAAGTCATGTAAATCTCTTAAAATACCATATTTCCAGGTTGTGTCATATGCCTTCTCAAGATCAAAAAAGATAGACACAGCATGTTGATTATTAATCAGTGCATTTTTAACAAATGATTCCAGTCGCACTAAGTGATCGACAGTACTTCTGTTTTTACGGAAACCACACTGTATATCAGTTATAAGGTTATTTGTTTCCAAGTACCAAACAAGTCGATTATTTATCATGCGTTCCATGGTCTTGCAAACACAGCTAGTTAACGAAATCGGACGATAATTGGATGGATCGGTATGATCACGTCCAGGTTTAGGTATGGGTACTACTATGGCGTCACGCCATGATGAAGGAAAGTTACCCGATGTCCAAATATCATCAAAAATATTTAGGAGAGTTTCTAGGCAGGATTCTGGTAAGTGCTTCAGGAGTTGATAATGTATGTTATCAGCTCCTGTAGCAGTATCATGAGCTTGATCAAGAGCAGTATGGAGCTCATGAATAGAAAAAGTTTCATTATAATCTTCCCCATTATCTGAGTTGAAATTAATAGTTTTCTTTTCTTGTTGTTTTTGATACTGCTGGAATTTAGGTAAATAATTAGAAGAGGAAGAGTGTTTAGCAAGGGTTTCACCCAGTTTATTTGCGATATCTGATTTATCGGTAAGTACTTGATCTCCATGTTTAAGATGATTGACAGTAGATTTAGTACCTTTACCTTTAATTTTCTGGACCATATTCCATACCTTGGACATGGGTGTCCGAGAATTTATTTTAGATACATAATTTTGCCAAGATTGGCGTTTGTTCTGTTTAAAAGTACGCCGTGCTTTAGCATTTAAAATTTTAAATTTATTCAAATTATGCACCATAGGATGGCGACGGAAATAATGTTCTGCTTTTTTCCTTGCCTTCCTAGCTTGTTTACATTCATCGTTGAACCATGGTTTTCTTATGTGTGAAACTGCAGAGGACTTTGGTATACACTCATCAGCTATGGAGTTCAATTCATCAGAAAAACATTTAATAGCATCAGGAACGTCAGTAAAACGTTCAAGTTTAAGCTTTTCAGCACACAGTGTTTCATATAAAGTCCAGTTAGCCTCTTTAAAATTCCGTCTTGATGATGGAGGAACATCGGATGGAGTTACAGCTTTTAATATAGTAGGAAAATGGTCACTTCCACAGAGGTCATCATGGACTGACCATTCGAATTCATTAAGTAGTTCTGAATTTGTGAGTGACAGGTCAAGAGCAGAATAGGTCCCTGTCCCAGGGTGTAAATACGTATTAGAGCCATCATTATAAATACATAAATCGTTGTCAGAACAGAAGTCCTCCAACAACTTACCTTTAGCGTTTATATTTACACTACCCCAGAGAGGGTTGTGCCCATTTAAATCTCCCATTATGATACAGGGCTTCGGGAGTTGGTCATAGAGAGCTTGCAGATCAGTTTTGGCAAACGTCGAAGACGGCGAAATATACAGCGAGCATAGCGTAAACGCTACATGTAAAGTAATTCTCACAGCAACAGCCTGCATATTAGTATTAAGTGATACAGGGCTTTGAATAACGTTTTGTCTGACTAGAACGGATGACCCGCCAGTGGCTCTATCACCCGGAGGTGAAAAAGAATGATATGCATTAAAATGGCGAAGGTCAAATGCATCTGTTTGTTTTAAATATGTCTCTTGGAGACATAACGCTGAAGGTGTGAAATCTTGGACTAATAGCTGTAATTCATGTAAATTAGTCCTCAAACCTCTGCAGTTCCATTGTACAATATTATTGGAATAAACTATCTTTTGGGGGGATTTTTTGGGGATCTACCCCGCACTCTTTTGGAGGGCGACAAGCTATGTGCCCTAGAATGGACGTTTTCAGAAACGTCCATATCTTCAAGAGACCCATATTTATTAAACAATTGAATTTTATTTTGTGACCCCTTAGGAGCTCTGCCACTTTGTTGCTTTGAAGCATCAGACTTAGGTTTGGGTTTAGTTTTAACAATTTGTTGTCTATCAGCTGTTGAATGAGACTCAGAGCGTGACTGTGAAGATGACTTATGATCAGAGGACTTTGATGTAGTAGGAAGTGATTCCTCAGTCTGGGATGATATAGCAGGGTATAAAACCTGTGGGGCGTCGGAACTGACCTAAGTCAAGGTAGTTTGGCATCCTGTGGATGATTTTGTTATTTTAGAGTTGGATTCAGATGATGATTTTGCTACTGTAGCATAACTTTCTAGAAGGTCAGATCTCTTCACCAGTTTCTTTGCCTCAGAAAAAGAGATATTTTGGGTGAACTTTATTTTGTTAATCGCCATTTGCTCTTTCCATATTGGACACTGTTTTGACGAAGATGAATGGTCGCCAGAGCAGTTAGTGCATTTTTTAAAGTCACTGTCACAATCTTCTGTTGTGTGTGTCTTCTCACCACAGTGAGCACACACAACAGACAATGTGCAGGTAGATACACCGTGTCCATATTTCTGACATTTAAAACACCTGAGCGGGTTGGGGATGTAGGTTTCAACTTGGATATTGCAGTAACCCGCCTTTACTGATTTGGGAGCATTTGGCAATGAAAAAGAAAACAGATAGGTATTTGTTTGGATTGTTTCATTGTTTTTTCGGGTGGAAAAGCGCTTCACATACAGCACACCTTGATCCTTCATTTCGCATGCTATATCAAGCTCGGACATGTCAGCAAACAACCGATCACGATCTCTCACGATACCTTTACTTGTGTTCAAGGTCTTGTGAGCAGAGACCGTGACCGGAATGCCCACAAAAGATTCAATGTTCATCAGATTGGTTGTCTGCTGTTTCTTGCCACACTCTATTAGTAATGCACCCGAACGCAAGCGTCTAATGTTCTTGACATTCCCAGCAATACCTTGAATGCCCTTAGATACTGCGAAAGGGTTCAACTTCAATGGTGTCTTGTCCGGAGTCTCAATAACGAGGAAACGTGGCCAATACTCAATCGATAGAGACGGTCTATGAGAAGTATCAACGGGATCAATTTCAAGTGGACGTTTGGTTTTTTTGGGGGGTATTTCATAAGCCATGATTGGTGTCATATGATTCATCATCCGAGCTCCCCACCCACCATGGAGTATCACAAGGACAATGCTAAAGCAAGCGGGCCTCCAGCTTGCAGCACCAAGGATACCCGGATGATATACTCCAGCAGAAGAATTAAGAGATTAATAATTCTACCAGATTGGCCCATGAGCCACCGCCTTCTGGCATAGGACTCTAGGCAAATTACAGAACAACATACTTCAAATTCAAAATGTTTTAGATTATAAAGCCAAGTCCAAATTTACAACGATTCCAAATGATATATGTGCATTGATAAATATAATAATGCCCCATGCACAGGGCTTGGCATGACCAGCCGATTGGTCGAACCGGGCCTATTCGACCACCCGTCTAGGCTAAGTCAGGGCCGAAGTGGTGTATTGAGCAACAGGAACACGGTTGCAAGCTCCTATTGCTCTCAACCACCAGGATCCCCTCCTCCGCCGACACAGGGCTGCAACCCACGGCAAACGGGTTGGTGGACCAAATATCCTCCCGGGTCCACTACGGGGATGTCGGCGAGCTCTTGGCGTTACCCAGCACCCACCACGAGGAGGTGGCTCGCCACGGGTGCCGCCAGTCCGTCAGTCAGTCAGGGGTCACTATGTGTCTCATGATGTCATAAATGAGTGTCATATATTGTATTCATGGAAATGTAATAGTGAGTGAGTGAGTTAATATTTATCGTCACATCGGCAATATTGCAGCCATATTGGGACGAGAAGAATTTAATTTATACCAATATCAAAAGCAAAATAATTTGAACGTAAAAACCTGCCATCCAAGGACAGTAAAAAAACTAGCGTATCACTGATATGCACATAAAGCTAGCATTGAAAGCTAAAACACTGCAATTAAAGAGGACAATACGATATAAAACACGGGCTGTAAATCGCCAACAACTGAATGTAGATCACCCTACTCTAGGGCCCATGGGGTCTTGGCTTTTGCTACCTGCATGGACTTTAGCTGGATTCACATTATCCCTTCGGCCATTGGCGGTTATACTGAAATTTAACCATTATTAAAAGCAACAAATACACTACGATTAAAAGCTTATTCCTACTAAATTTACATCAGAATATTTTGAGACTTAGGTACGCTCTCAGGGGGACAATGATTATACCATACTTCAACCCCCTTTGAGGTTACAGCCACTAACAATCTCAGCTACTAATTTAGACGCGCACGCGCACGCGCACGCGCACGCACACGCACACGCACACGCACACGCACACACACACACACATATATATATATATATATATATATATACCTACATGAGTGTCCCACTCCCCCTGCATTAGATCAGATTGGAAATATAATAGTTTTTGATGTTTGTAGTTTGGGAGCAATTACAATTTTTAATTGGAAAGTTTTTAAGGAGAGCAAGTGTAAGTTTGTTTTCAGTAATATGACAAAAGGACACTCTCCGCGTGCAACACGGAGTTACACGCGTGCAACCACTTGACAACCTACTTGAGATACTCATTGTCCATGGTGCAGTCCTAAACTGCTTACTATTTCCTGTCTTTCTAGTCAGACACTTGTCTTTCTACATAATGGAAGCTGGTCGCTTGTGAGATAACGCTTATTGAGATAACGACATCCCATGTTAAACAGCCTAGTGATGTCTTTGATTCAAGATAACTGCGCAAGTGAATGACAGCGTGTTTTAAACTGGCTAGTGATACCTTTGATTTAACAAAAAGCCCTATGATTTTTGACCTAATAATAGCAGCTGCATTTCCCCTTATATACATTATCTATTGTTCACTTCTGTGTTTTTCCGTGCGTACCAATTCACGAGCATATTTTACACTGCGTTGCCCTTTGAAATTCATCTCATATGCATAAAGTCATATTAATTCTATACAGTTCAATAAAATATTTGGTTATGTGAACTCTCGAGTCGACAAACCCATAACATAACTGAACAAGAATTGAAAATAGGCATTCAGTCTGACCTTTAAACAATTTCTGGTCAAACGGCTAACTATTCGAGCACATGGGAGGCGAGCACACGTCAGTTCCCGCATCCACTTGAACATATCTGTACACACATAAATCGTGAATGGCAGCATTAAATATTTAGAATGGGGTTTGTTTTAATCACTGGATGGAGAAACATCTTATATTATTTCATCGAATCATACATCTCCTCAGTTAAGACTTAGTGAGCCAGCGATGTCTGCTGGGTAGTAGTAGTTCTTAGATTGTGCCCCATTCACGCACTAAATTGATTTTGCTAACAGCTACAATCGTTTATTGTTCACAGATATGGGAACTTCGGAATCGTCCCATGTGTAGCAAATAGCGAGCACATTTTAAACTGTCTCGCCCTTTGGTGTACCAAAACACGTCTCTGATATGTACCATATCCATGAAATCGGATTGCCAGTGACTATCGAGACCTTTGATCACATACGTATACCTTGGAAACGTTCTAGATGATTCATGGTATAGGTGTCTTGTCATTTAAACCGTTCTTAATTCGATGTAAATCAGTATTAAACTGACCTTAGCTTGCACAGCTTCGTTCAGTTTCTTGGGTCCAGCATAACTACTAGGACGTTTGGGGTCGTAAAATACCCTGTTAAAGTACTATTCCCAAGGTGCCATCTCAAATACAGGACATGATTCGCATACATCATGCTATACAGACAAAATACAAAGTACAAAATACAAATTCAATTATGTTATGCAATAGAAATATATTAATATATAAGTATATTTTTTGTAAGCTCAGATTTAAGTCAGATTTGCAGAATTTCAGATAAACTGTTTCAAAGCACTGACATTGTTAATGCCTAAGTAACTCAAGATGATACACCTGAGTACTATACTGAATACATGCCACTCAAAAATATCATACGAAGCTCCTGAAGAGACACTGCGTATCCGAATAAAAGCGACAAGTAACGACTTATAAATATCTTAATAATGTCCTGACATTTTATACATCACAATAATAACTAGTCATACTTTATCTTAAGTGTCCTTGCATGTTTTAAATCACAATAACTAGTCACACTAACACACACTAACCAAAGTGTTCTTACATGGTTTACATCACAATAACTAGTCACACTAACACACACTAACCAGAGGGTCCTTACATGGTTTACATCACAATAACTAGTCACACTAACACACACTAACCAAAGTTTCCTTACATGTTTACATCACAATAACTAGTCACACTAACACACACTAACCAAAGTGTCCTTACGTGTTTTACATCACAATAACTAGTCACACTAACACACACTAACCAAAGTGTCCTTACATGGTTTACATCACAATAACTAGTCACATTAACACACACTAACCAAAGTGTCCTTACATGGTCTACATCACAATAACTAGTCACATTAACACACACTAACCAAAGTGTCCTTACATGGTCTACATCACAATAACTAGTCACATTAACACACACTAACCAACGAGTCATTACATGTTTTACATCACAATAACTAGTCACATTAACACACACTAACCAAAGGGTCCTTACATGGTCTACATCACAATAACTAGTCACATTAACACACACTAACCAAAGTGTCCTTACATGTTTTGCATCACAATAACTAGTCACATTAACACACACTAACCAAAGTGTCCTTACATGTTTTACATCACAATAACTAGTCACATTAACACACACTAACCAAAGTGTCCTTACATGGTTTACATCACAATAGCTAGTCACACTAACGCTGATGCCCAAGCTCCAGGAGCTTCGCAATAACTCTAATTTACCTTTTGAAAATATTTTCAGTAATCACACTTTGAACGTTAGTATTTTCATAAGTGCAACCCGAACCCACCCACCCCAGTCGTACACATGCACCTCAAATCAAGTTACTGAATCAACTGATGTCTGATTTGTCACCAAATCCCAAGCTAATGTACGTAGTGTGACCTGACCATATACGAGTTTCGACTTGTTCTCGGGCACGCCTCATCACTATCTGACCAATCAGCGCGTACAATCTACCATCGTTGTTCATTCACACATCACAATGCACCGGGATTGTTGACTTCCCTCAGATGTGTTGTGTTCCCAACAACGATGAAAGTATTATTTTTGTTTGCATTTCTGTGGGCTTTCAGTGTATCCGATGGGAAAAAAGCATGTTCACCTGGAAGGTATTGGGACTCTGGGCTGAATAAGTGTGATCTATGCTCATCTATATGTGACTTCATGGAACAACAAGGAACTGTCAAAACGTGTCAGGAAAGTTGTCCTGGTAAGTAACTTTTAATAACGGTAAATTTCAACGTTATTTCGTTGATCTATGTTAACTACATGTACACCCCTCACTGAAGGTTTCTTAATTAGCCTGACACTCAAAGACAAGAGTTGAATATGAAAACCACGTGTTTGCTGTCAAAACATGGCCGTCAATGACGCGAGAAGCCTGTTATATTTATAGAAACAAAGGGAAATAACTTGAGAAGGTATCTTGTCACAATGCAGTTGCAAAATACATATATTGTGTAATATATGGTTTAAGTATTTAGAAATATTTTAGTTATGAAATTATTTTATTACGTTTATTGTGTTATACAATTAAGCTAAAGATAAACCTACGGGCGTGTTGCTGTCCTTGCACCATGAGTGAAATGCAATTTAAATATCCCCTTGTTCAAACATGGTTCAAAGAGCAAACTTTAATCATAGCTATATTCAATGTGCCCGCTTATGTGTAATGTATAATGTGTTACCAGTGCAAAATAGAAATTATTTTCTACGGTGGAACTTTTTTATCTGTGTATATTTCATTACAGATTACAAATCGGGAGCTGATGCAAAACACGCACATCAACAACCCATCGACAATAGCGAGACAACCATGATTGTGCCAGTGGTTGTATGTGTCAGTGTTGGTGTGATCTGCAGTATTGTTGTAGTGGGGTTTCTTCTTCGTCGGCGTCGTCAACGACACACTCATGCGCCATCTGGCGAGCAAACCCCACAACCACCATTTCTACCTCTCTCATCTGTAACATACGTGGCTTTGCCAATTCATACCCAGACAGAGGAATCAGCAACACCTGCCTCGTCTATAGGTACGACATTAACCACTACATTTGACAAGATAAAGATCACAACTTTCTAAATAATTAAATGAATCTTTTTTGCCATGAATTGAAATATGTTCTTATGTCGACAGATTTTGATAGTAATGATATCAACATAGAATTTTACACTACCATAAAGCGTTGTACTAGTCATGACGTCAAATTGGACATTGCTATGACGTCATGTTCAGAAGCACCAATGACTGAGCAGGTATGCTTAAAGCAAAGGATAGTTCATGGTACACGCCAGGAGGCTAAGTCTGTCGATAAAATGCCAGTCAGTAAAGTCCCGTCTTCTTCATGTTTCAAAATCTCTTTTTTCACATAGATCCTCATGGACAATACATGCAACATCTTTAAATACAACACTGTGCGTATTTGGTCTCCTTAGGTGCGCCTGCAGACCGACGGGGTGATATCGGAGGAAATAGAATGGGTTACCCTGACCTTCCTGCCCGATTTGAACCAATCGGTGTCGACATCTCATCAAGCTGATGACCAGGAATATATTATAATTGGTGACACTACTGACCTGATCATAACACAGTATGAGAGAACACATATACAAGATTCCTCTATTGCGCATATCGCTATCAAGTTGATCTTCCAGTGTACAGGAATGTTTATTTGATAAATTCGTTTTGTAGAAGCGTACATGTATTCTCTAAAACAAATCTCAGAAACAGTCGAGATAGATTTCAAAATTACATGTATTACACAATGTGTGGACATCTGTGGTGATTATGGGAATAGATGCATTATTAATGTATGTTTTGTTGTATCATGTTTTGTGGGGATTTGTTTTGCATAAAGTATGTGTTTGTTGAATGTCTGAATGAATGTGAAGTCTTTTCAAGGTTTTATATTGTGTGTATCAGCAGGGTGAAAGCAAGAGGTGTTTGCTTTTTGTATTTTGAATGTTTCTTTTCACGAACAATGACAAGTGGAATTTGATTCTCGTCCATTAAAGACATTTCTGTAAATACACTTAATCCCTGTATAGTGTATTGATGTATTCCCTTTGATTTCCAAACAACAGTTGATAATCAGTAAAGAGGCTGTTATACCTGAATTCCATAATAGATAGTAATACAAGTAACCAAAACTGCCTTTAAAGTCTATTTTGATACCGGTGTCACCAGATAATATAACTGACTTTTTTTACAAATTGTGAAAGACAAAATGTGTGCCTTCGTCCTATTTACTCATTACAGAAAATGTTTGGTCTGTTGTTTAATGCTGCAGTCAGCACAAGTACATCTTCCTAACCTGAAAAATGGCTGTAGGGGTGATACCCCTGCATTTCCATACAATGTCCATACCGCCTTAGTCAACTGCGTTAGTTCATTGCTTACCTATTGCACTGTTATAGAATATGTTCTATAATTTATCAGATGTTCTATCGTTACATTTGTCATTGTTATAAGTAATTATATCACTGGTTAGATAAAAAATAAAAAAATAAAATAAACAGATTCTATTTTCTTATTTTTGTCGAGTAAATGTAGTGGAAGGACGACAAGTCGGTAACATTTCAATCAACCAATGGGAGTAAAATAGTGTGAGGTAAGTAAGCTATGCTATTTACAGTTGAATATACCCAGGCAGTTATATCACTGTACATACGTAAGAACGTATTGTCTGTAGACTCATTATCTCGTAGCAGGTCAGCCTTCAAGTCACTTAGGACTTCATTTCCCTCACAGAGGACGATAAACGGCATAAGGGCTTTCAAACTTTGTCCTGAGACACAAAATATAAATTATGGTTCTCGGAAGTGTAATGTAATGTTCTAGCACGACGATGACTAAAAATAGATATTTCATCGTCGCCAGTTCATGCATATTCATGAACTATATGTCATCGGCCAGTTCCAGCCAGATTCACTGAATCAATGGCACATGATATACATGATAAAGAAGGCAGTGTAACCGCCGAAGAAAGGGGATTCATTCTTGAATTCATTTCTATCAAAATGGCTAAAACAATTATAACTTGATGATTCTTGAAAATTTTCATTGTAACAATAAGATATTTGGGGTGCGGGGTGTATATAAAATGGTGTCTGGACAATAAACAATATTTGAGAAGTATTCCTTAGTTATTTTAGATTGCATACTGACATGAACATAACGTTCTATTTCTCGGTCGTTTCGGATTAGAAATAACATACTTCCTTGTCCACATTAATGTCCCAGTCACACAGTCATCACCCCCATCCACGTGTTTGTAAATGCAGTTTGTGGTCCTGTGTTGCTGCAACAGTTTACATTAATGTACATGGCTTCTGCTGGTATTTGTACTCACCTTAACACTGATCTTCAAAGGCGTAGATGTGCTCATAGGTATATATTTCGCGCAACGCCATTTTACTTTCTTAAAGTAGGTTATCCTACGCGTTCCATAGCCCATGCACCGGTTTGCCGGGACTTTCAAAGCAGATGTCAGATGTTTCATTACGTTAGGTTTCCAACTTACAGAGAGAGGTGACTATAATATTCGGTATATTTTGATGTTGGTTGTGCATATTATTATAATATAGGTATTACACATAGTTTATGCTTCCTTTGAATTAATAAACTATACACGTTTGAGGGATGGGAGTGTGTGGAGAAGGTGGTGATTGTAGAGGAGGAGAATATATCCTCAGTACATTGAATGTTTACATTCTGTTGTCACGATTAATGAAGTACTGGTTAATGTGGTATTTGGCAGGGTCAGTTATAACGACTGACTTCGTACGTAATATTATGTTCAGGTCGATACGATATGGAGAAATAAGGTAGTACAGTGATTGAGAACCGATATTGATTCACCTTCCAATTTTGATTCCTGTTCTGTGATACAATTGTGACGTGAAAGCGTTAACCCATAACAACCACAATCATTTAACATGGTGAATTTTATGTGGATGAAAACCAGTGTATTACAGGATATATTATATTGTCTTTATTTAGATTACGGTAAAGAGCAAGCGTGTTCGGAAGAACAATACTATGACCGAAACGTGGGGAGATGTGACTCGTGTGCGGACCTCTGCTATGGAGAAAAAATTCAAGACACAACGGAAGAATGCAAATCCATGTGCCCCAAATGTAAGTTATCTGCAATAGTCGCATAAACAAATACAACCGTTAAAGCATAAGTTAGTTACACAACAGGAAGCAATATCCATAATATATACTGGACAAAATAAAATAGGGCGATTGGTATTTTTATGATTCAGTGAATGGATAGATCAATAGTCATAATTTCAAACTTTACATATATCTATATATATATAACTATTTTTGTCCAGTATGTTATGTAGAATATTGACTATTTACTTTTTGTTGTGTTGTTTAACGCCGCAGTCTACAATATGGCCGCGGTCTGTAAATGTTCGCGTCTGAACCTGTGATCAACAGCATGAGTGATCTACGCAACTGGTATACGATGACATGTGTCAACGAAGTCAGCAACCCTTAGAAATACTTCAATAAATGTATTGCTTTAAAAGGTAATCGATGTAAAGGGAATGCATTATGTTTTATATGTACTGTGTAGAAACGTATATACACAGAAACAGGCCTTAAATATGTCGGTATTTGAAACAATGAAGACATCTTTTATATCTTCGATATCACAGTGCTCACATAATCCATGTATGTTTATGTGCTGAGCCCATGGGACATGTTCGACACAGATGAAACAGCATAAAATATCTTTGAAATGATTTTTTTGTGCCTATGGACCCCATATGCATTTCATGCCAGGTGATTCGACAGTCCGTCGTGCTACGAGTAAATATATGGGATATGGATATCCCGTTGCGCATCTCACTGACTGCCCAGTTAGGCCGATGTGTGTTATTTCGGCATATGCTTGCTTTTTGCAATTGTGTAAATAATACAGAGTATACAGAGTAACAGCCTAAAACAGTTTATTTTTTCTATTTCCAGCAGTGCTTTAATGCTTCAAAAGAATATTTAAATATTCCTGTATGTTACAGTCCACCGTGGTGGACCAGGACCTGATTCAGGAAGGTCAACAGGACCAATTATTGCAGTACTGACATGTCCCATCGTCTTGGCAGTTGTCCTAGTAGCACTACTTTACCGGACCCAGCGTCTCCCATTAGTCTTACGCAAGTGTCTCGTACATCCCGAAAAGGGCTATACTCAAGCACGACAGTGCAGTGAAGGAAGCGATACTTCAGGGTCTAACCTTTCTTCCGTCAGTAAGTACGTTCGTGTGTTTCCAACATGACAATTACTCACAGATATTCCTCTACTGGGGAGCAGGGGATCCTTGATGGGCTGGGACTTTATTCAACTCAGTGTCTGCTTACCTTTCATACAAGTCCAAAGTAATGTGTCAGTATTAATCACTCAGTCTCATTCACATCATGCTCACTGTCCTTAAAGCCCAGATACTTAAGCGTGTTCTTAATCTTCATATTTCATCCTCATCACCGATATTTAATCCTAATCCCAAGGCTTCAGCCTCAACCCCAATACTTAAGCTTCATCCCCCATGCACCAGCTTCATTCTCGTACTTCATTCTCATTCCCCAAACTTCAGCATGATTCCCCATACCTCTGCATCATTCCCTAACTTCAGCCTCACCCCCGTACCTCTGCATCATTCCCCATACTTCACTATCATCCCCGTACTTCAGCCCCATCCCCATGCTTCAACATTGCTCCCCATATTTCATCTCTAGTTGTAAAGACTCCACAGCTTGTCCTAGTTAAAAGAAAACAAACACAAACATTCCCGGACCTCGATCAGCTGTTAGCTGTGTCAGCTCAGCAGCCGAATCGTTTCCCCTTGTAAATTACGAGGGTAGAGAGCACATTGATAACAGATGGTCTCTACATCAACTGATTGTATTACCGTTACCTTCTGTATGGGACTAGTTTACAGCCTAATGATCTTTTCAGGTGACGTTCATCCGCAAGTAACTGATGCCGCTGTAGTTGTCATGAAAGAACAAGAGGGGTTTCCTTATTTACATGCACAGGCTCGACATAGTTCAATGGATGTTGTTATACACTAATCAACACCAGTCAAACCCCAGTGAAACATGTCAGGCTGACCGTGTCTCTGGCATGTCAAGGTGACGGTTCGCAGACCAGTCCCCTGAAACTAGATGACCTCTAGCCAGGTTGGATTGGTCAAATGCGAATGGAATGGCTGTATCGAGCTGCACTATTTTGATCTATCGGCTAAATGATCAGATTTGAACAAAAACCTCAGCTCAGGCAGAAAGAGTTGTAATAAAGGCGAACCAGACATACACAGCTTCAGAAAAAAGGCACACACACACACACACACACACACACACACACACACACACACACACACACACACACACACACACACACTTGCTTCAAGTTGTATGTAAACCTTGAGTATTTTAACACTGATTTTACAACTATATCTTAGCTTGGTTGTACATGACAATGATTGTGTTTGATGTAGGATGGTTGCATATATTTAAATCGTTTAGACGCAGCTGACACCTCTGCGTTATTTCTTCTGTACATTTGTAAATATGCTCGCTCAGTTGTTACATTATAATGTTTGGGATCGGTTTCGTTGATATTTACACAATATACCAAACGTTGAGACAGAGATTTGTAAATATGATTTGTGGGCAAAATATAATATTTGCTCCTTAACCACTCTGTGTGTCTTTTTTATGTCATCCAGTAGGATAACTGTGTTGTATTTATGCCTAGTCTTTATGTACTCGTACCTATAGGAAGAAGGAGCTACAATGACTTACTGCGTCAGTTGTCACTGGTTGGATAAGATACGCTAACCATGAGCGTCTTAAGGATGATTGATATCGTCATTGTTTTATGGTGATTCAATGGACACGTGCTTCTTGTCGGAAATTTAGACATCAAAAGATTGAACAGCTGGAAATGTGCTCGAACATATATATCACGCACACGCACATTCAGACACACACGCACATACACACCGAAAAAAATTATTCATGGCACAGATTCCTTAGCTGTCCATGCCGTCACCCTGTATACGATTACTTAAATATTGTTTCATATCATGACGTTATCTTGGCGTATTAATGATGACGTAGTCTTTCACACACGGTAACAAAATCATGTGTCACAATTGCCTTAATTAGAAAGACAATGGCGTGTACTTTTGAAATAGCCTTTGTAGGTGAACCCCCAGATTCGCATAGGCATACCCTAAAGGAAACTGCATTGATGTCTGACAGATATTTCCGGTTTTAATGACAAAATGTTACTCAATCCAACATACACATGACTAAAATATATGATGCCTCTATAAACAAATACCCAAAACTTTTAACAGTAAACATTGAACTAAAATATAGACTGATTATATATTATGGATAATTCAAGGTTCTTCGTCAATAGTATGAAAGTGCACGATTCCACACAGCCAAAATGAATACACAACCAATTAGCACTGAAACACCACTGTAATCTTTCAGCCACATCCTACAGTTCAATATGTTGAAAGTATGAAGGCGTTAATTGTACATGTTGTTTCTACAAAAAGAATGCTGAACACTTTTTAATGCCACCGTTGCCTTGATGACAGTCACAATATTAGTCTCAGGGGTACACGGGAGTATGTAAGAGCTACCAATAGACTGAAGGTAGAGTTGCTTGGCAGTCTTTGATCAACATAACTATTAGGGACAACCTCCTCATCTCTTTACCCCTACCGGAGCTAACCGTGATATTAGTCAAATCAAAGAAAGGGGCAGCAGACGACGTGTCACATAACGACTAAATGACGTACATAATGAACTGCATTGATTGCTTATTTTATCTCACACCACAAGCCGTCGAGATGGAAATATATTCCCTGTTCTTGAAAAGTGGAATTTCTAGAATCAACCCCATTCCTACCACGACCGACTTCCTGAAGTTTGTAATGCTTGAGTTCTAGACACAATAAAGAGAGGTTACCTTCGTCATGAGTTTCCATTTAATAAATATATTAGTACTTACTGTTGTCAGTGTAGAAATAGATTACATGTGGATTGTTCATGCCATAGTTTTGGAACAGAATTAGCATTCATTTGTTGACCTCCCCCTGGAATAGTAAGTGGAAACTATGTCGAGTTTTTCGTGTTTAGTCAAATGCTTTCAGACTAAGGAACTATATAAGTAACCGGATTCGCAGAAAACGTTTTCTTAAATGTATAACATGCACCCGAGTATAACACTGTATCCAAGAGATCTCGCAGGTGAAATGTTAAAAGGTAGTCATCGAGTTATTCTTTATGACTGGTAGACCTGAAGTACCACGTGAGCCACATGTATTCTAACCGAATGTCTTCTGAAATCTTTCTCTGAAAATATATTCATTGTACGGATAAAACGTAGTTTGCTAAACACACTCTGCATTGGATATGCACTGTATAGTATCCTGAGTTTTGTGTCAAGGTCAAGGCCCAGTACGCTTTATGGGGCTCACTGAAGTCACGATTTGTGAGCGTATAGCACATAATTAGCAATAGGCTTTCAATAAATGTCAGGCGCTTTTTGCACTGTTGGTAACACGATTTCGAAAAGTAATTCTTCATAGCATGTATTATATTACTGTAGCTATGTTGATAATTCAATCACGCTCGATAAAGTATACACAAAAGTGTTATAAGTGTGTGTACTAATGTGTTTGGTCGAAAGTTGAAGAAAGACAAGCGATTGCGTGAGCGCTAAAAATAGCTTTCAAGGTGAACCCCCAAATTATCATAGCCGTTTGCTCATTGGCTGAAGAATGTGGCGTGATTGCATATTTCATGCTTCGGACGATTTGATGATCTGACCAAATTTATGAATTAAATGGATATAAATGTCACTAAAACACGGCAATCAGAGAAGACACCACAATATAAAACACGGGCTATAGGTCACCAACAACTGAAGGTAGATCACCAAACTGGGGACCAAGGACACTTACATTACTTTTGCTACATGCATGGACCCTAGCTGGATTCACACCATCCCCTCAGGCGCTGGCGATTGTTGGAAAATGTATCCGAAATTTAAAATGACAAATATACTACTTTTAAACTATAGGTAAGTTTAAATTTGACTTTGAATGGCTTGGGACTTACGTACCCTCTCAGAGGGACAATAATTTTACACTATTTTAAACCCATTTGAGGATAGAGCCACTAACAATTCCAGGCAGTTAACAATTCATACCACCATGTTTAATATTTCAACTTGCTAATTACAAATAATATTATTCAAAATTTATCTAATAATTCAATTTCCTTTAAAAATTCAATGATTGAATGATGATTAACATTCAAAGATCCTTCATGAGTATGTATATACTCCGAAACATTGTGTTCTTCATGAACAAGTAAGCATACATCCATAAAACTCTCTTCATCTCTGTACCACTTCTAAATGTCATTCAAGGATAAAATATGCATGATATAGTTAGTTACGAGATGGAGTGTTGATCATTTTATACGACACTTAAGTTAAGATAATCTGGGCGCACCGTCTGAGAAACCGCGACAAAGTATGTTACATTGAATACTTTAAGCTGAATTCCCTGCATACAAAACAGCTTGTTGCTGTTGCAGTTAGCATAAAGGCCAGTGTGAACGTACTCTGATGCAGTTGGCACCTCTTTCAGAAGAAATGTCTCATAGGAAGGGTTTTGTCACCTGTACTTTCATCAAACAGAACCTACGCAAATAAACGCCATCATCAACGCAAATAAACGCGAAAACGAGGAATTTAAACGACTGATTTTGAAAGCAGCTTTAACGAGTCCTGATAATGGATCATTATGGTAAATGATGCATCACTTTCAGACTGTACTTCAGAATGTCACGTTTCTAATAACGTAGTTTCAGCGATGATCCTCGTATTAAAGTGGATACATTTTCGGTAGGTTGATTGAAACATTTTCGGTAGGTTGATTGAAACAATTTCGGTAGGTTGCTTGAAACAATTTCGGTAGGTTGCTTGAAACATTTTCGGTAGGTTGATTGAAACAATTTCGGTAGGTTGATTGAAACATTTTCGGTAAGTTGATTGAAACAATTTCGGTAGGTTGCTTGAAACAATTTCGGTAGGTTGATTGAAACAATTTCGGTAGGTTGATTGAAACAATCAAGGCAGGTTGATTGAAACAATCGAGGTGGGTTCTCGGATGGGAGTGGATGAGTGAGTTAATATTTAACGTCACATCGGCAATATCTCAGCCATGTTGTGACACGAACGTTTAAAATCTAAATGGAACATATGCATATTGTGCAAATCTGTCAACGAAGGACAGTAAAACAACTAGAATATCACAATTTGAATTAAAACTAGCATGGGAACTTAAGACTAGTATCACTAGTTTAGACAGTATAATATAAAAAAAACAGGCTATAGATCGCCAACAACAGAAGGTTGATCACCATACTATGGACCATGGGAGTTCTCGGATGGACAAACCATGAGTCAGCCATCACGTGTTCAGACTTACAGAGGACATGTGGAGGAAACTTTCGAAATTAGACGCATCAGACACAAAAATGCTTCCTAATGCAACTCCAGTTTGACTCGTACCATACAATCCCGATTTGTTTCAGTTGAACAAATGACTAGATTTTGTATGCGGTTAGGACGAGTTCCATCGATGGGGCGGGTTAGGCTCGAACAGCTGGTATCATTATTTCATAGAGGTTATTTTGCTTGTCTATATAAGAAGCTAGATTCAGATATAACGCTCGTTTGCGGTTTGTTTTTCGTAATTGTTTACAAGTTGACTTGACTGGAGTGGAAAAGTGTTGAATGCGGCCTCTGAAATATTGAGCGCATAATAGGATAATGCATGTGCAAATATTGTGCATGTGAACTGCTGCGTCTTGGTGTAAAGTTTTTATAAGAATTTGCCATTTTCACCGAGATAATCATTTATTGAACGCATGACAATAATCTTGTCAGCGTTAAGAATTTGTTTTACTATACATCAGTTCATGTGTAAACAGTACCTTTAAACAGTATAGACTATTTTGCAAAATCTAGTTTAGAACAGTTGACTGAAGTATGCGGCTACACTAGTGTGCCTAAACTTTTGATGGGTAGTATAGTTGAACACACGAGTCTAATGGTGAGGGAAACAGTAGACTCTTTCCTACAGGAGATACTGAGTCCTACGTAGAAGATAGTAAGTTCAACGTAGGTGATAATAAGTCCTACGTAGGTGATACTAAGTCCTAAGTAGGAGATACTAAGTCCTACGTAGGACTTACTATCTCCTACGTCGGAGATACTAAGTCCTACGTAGGAGATATTAAGTACTAAGTCCAACGTAGGAGTTACTATCACCTAGAGACTGAAAACAGTTTTCACCGTGGCCATAATACGCTTCCATAGATGTGGAATGTCCAGTATAATGGTGTTTGATATATGTCAATGTTCCTGTTCATGTATCGTTCATATATGTCAATGTTCCTGTTCATGTATCGCTCGCGGTGAAGTCTTATTTCAATCGCGACATTAGATCTGGTGAAAGAGGAGAGTGACTTTCTCCCTACGCGAACGTTTACTTTTCTCGTGATGGTGAATGTCGATGCACGATTCAACGATTTCATGACTGAAAGTGCTTGAAATAATTACGTCCCCGCATGAGGCTGAACCATTATGTTCATGACGAGTAGTGTAATATTCATCTCCCATAACAACTGTTTGTTCAATAGGGACGTTATCGCTATTACAAATGCCTCTAAATTACAAACCTACTGCATAGCATTGCTGTCTCTTACTTTTCTGGACTGTGGCATAAAATTATCCCATTTCCTCATTCATTCATGCCGATTATTCTCCCAGGTACTATATGTGTGGTATATTTGATGAAATCAAAGCACAATCAAGAACCAACAATCTTTGATAAAAAAACTCCAGGCATGTGCTATTATACAGACTGAGTGTAAAATACAGTGACAACGATCATAGTATGCAGACGTGACTTGAACGATAAATAAAGATTCTGTGTTTTTTAATGAATTTACATTAGGGTATCGTATTTCATGTAGATGTATTGATGGGTGGCGGTAGGGGTAGATGTATTTTGGATTGGGGGTGTCCTCCAGTGTAGTTGAAAATATTTGCGGTTTACAACGATACAAACTCGTTTAATGTCTCCTCAGCCGAATATTTCACTTAATGTACAACGAGCAGTTTCCTGTTATAATGTATCTGGGACCTGCTGTCAGACCTGACTGTCTCCCGGGGCAGCTGGCATACATTGTAATCTGACGTCACTGATCTATACTTAACTGGTATAAATGCTGTTGGGTCGGCTTAAGCAGAGACACAGTTGTTCTGGAGCGTTCCCTCAAATGTTGCAAAGTCCATGTAACGAACGTTAAAGCCAACCCCACGTGCACGACATGCATTGTGTGTGGTTTGTCCCTGAAAACTGAACCTGCGGTTATATTTTCAGGAATAATACTGACAACAGTTTTTAATAAACTTTACACAACCACACCTTAGGACACTCAACGATAAACTATGAAATCACAACGTTGAGCTACCATGGGATGAAACGTACGGCGGCATATTAGGGCCACGGTGAAAAATGTTTTTGGTGTCACTATCTCCTACGTAGGACTTACTATCACCTACGTAGGACTTACTATCACCTACGTAGGACTTACTATCTCCTACGTAGGAAATAGTATCTCCTACGTAGGGTATAATAAGTAGGACGTAGGAGATAGTAGGTCTTACGTAGAAGATACTATTCTTAATTCCTGCGTAGGAGATAGTAAGTCCTCCGTAGGAGATAGTAAGTCCTCCGTAGGAGATAGTATGTCCTCCGTAGGAGATAGTGACACCAACTAAATTTTTCACCGTGGCCCTAATACGCTTCCGTAGAAACGTCGTCTTCGAGATTTTCCCATATTTAAACTGAATGCAGATTTCGGTGTTTCTTTGTACTAGTTTTGTCTAGACATATTCACCAACACGAAACGCAACCAGTTATTAATTATTCATCGACTATAATGGATTTTGAAGGTGAGATGCTATAAATATTCTGACTTGATCAATATTATCCACTGTCATTTTAGGTTAACGATTGACATGTGACAAATGGACGGCATCTGCTTCCGCCGCTATTTTACAGTAATTCGTCAATACGTGATCGTGACATGACCAGAAACGTGCAACTGATTACAACTGAATGTTAGAATTGTAAATATAGGTTGTAACGTCCTGGTGCAAATACAGCAAAATTCTCATTGACATCATGAGGTTATGACTAGCTACCAGGTGGGGAGTGTTGATTCGGAATGCCATTCTGATACATGAAACGTCTACTATGTAGGTCACTTGAAGGATAAAAGAGTATGCTTCGTGAAGGTTTGTAACCATCTACACTAGATCAACAGGACGTGGCATGACTCATTTGATGGCTGGCTTTGGAGGTGCAGGACGTTTTTGTACAAAGAACCAACATATTAGAAACGACATAATTTAATACATCCCCTTTCCAGTTTTTACATACAAATTTGACATTGTAAACACATTACTCATTCCTGAAATGGATACTATCAGCAAAGGATCTGTTTATTGTCATTACGTATGCATGCGTTTCGAAATGTAAATCATGCACTGGGAAAGTTAACAGTACATTATTTTCAGTTTCAAATATTGTATAGACTGATGTACAATGTATCCAACAAGTTTGCTAAATTATATCAAAGTCTTTCTTCGAATTGTTAATATGTCATAGACATTCCCTATTTCCAACAACTGTGTATGTCTCTGTGTACCTGGCAGAAGTATTGATTTTCCTAACATTTATAAAACATTGCTACGTGAGTGTGTGTGTGTGTTTCCCATTTGTGTCATCATTGATTAGGTCATATTTGTTATGGGTCACATTTCGTATCATATATGTTTAATGGCAGTAAGTAGTATGTTATCTGTGTAAGCAAACTTCATTTAGTATTTAAGGTCTCACTGTAAAATGAATATAGTGAATATTTGATATTTGTGCCCCAATACCATACACTTGTATATCTAGCCCAATTGCTTTTGTAGCCCAGTTGCCTAAATGCCTGTTTGGAAGTGATAAATGCTTTGCAGATTGTGTCTGTTATGTTGAGTGATGCATGTTGTTACCGCACTAGTGATCGTTACCCCACATCCTGTTTGTGTGTGGAACCATTGTCACCCATGAATTTATGAGAAGGGAAAACAGACTGTATTTGGGGAGACAACTCATTCAAATCTTTCTAACTACTCATGATGACAGAGCATCTTTAGAGGAAATCCATTCCTGGTAGCATAACAATAAACGCAGAGTTTCTGCAAAGAAGTTAAGGCAAATTGAATTTTAAGATTCAATTACTTAGATATTAACATTGCATTGGACACATGGTGTCTGCCAGCAAGCCATCGTCATAGCAGTCAATGTGCCTTGTTTAAGACACCTTTTAAGTTAAAACGTCACGGTGAGTGATTAAGAAGCCAAGAATGTTTCGTGATACAGATTCCCTTTGGTGAAATTTATGTGCACTGATCACTTGCAATAGGTGATGACACCAGGTGTTTGCGGGAAGGGCATCATGACCTGCTGTTGTCATGAATGGAAACGTTACGCATGACATAGTATAGGGATGACGAAGAGCTGCTACAATTCAGCTTTAGCTGCCACATGTGGTTTAGTCGATGTCATTCGATTGGATCTGTGTAGATATTTTTCAAAAGAAATGTATTTCAAATGCACACAAAGAAACATTAACTGATTATCTCATATACCTGTATGTGCAAACTAGATATCATCTAGCTCCGATTTCACGAAACTCTAAGTTTTCAGTTAAGAGTTTTACTAAAATTTGAGAAAGCATAGGAAATGCATTTCCCAGAGTTAATTGATGTTGAACTTCAATTTAGCATTAAGCATACAATCTGAGTTGATAGATAGGTTACTTAAATCGTTTTAACTTTTGAGATGGAGTTAGAAAATCACATTGTCATACTCACTGTTACCATGCACAGTTTCATTCATTCTGCACTGACTCTTTTACATGTAAAGACAGCTTGGACAGACACAGTGTTAGTATCAAGGTTAGTATTCATTTAATTAAAGTAATATTGCATTTAATCCTTGGAGTATATTTAGAATAAGATTATGTATTATAAAATAGGAATTACACTGTAGCATGTAAGTGTGCTATATATGTAATTATGTTAAGCTTCCAATCCTAGGCTATAAACATAAGTAAGTACCACTGATATAGTTTTATCTTCACTATCCTGAATGTGTGAGATGATAGAGTGTGTCTTGATATAAGTTGCTATGTTTTAACTATGGGAAATATAAGGGTAAGTATCCATGTGTGGAAAACCTTTCATGTTCCTGACTGTGGCCCTAAATGTGTGAGATGAGAGAATGTGTCTTGATATAAGTTGCTATGTTTTAACTATGGGAAATATAAGAGTAATTATCCATGTATGGAAGTACTTTCACGTTCTTGACTGTGGCCCTAAGTCTACTCCACAGTACATTGTTATCGATTTAGCAGTTAGTATTATTTATAACAGGTACATCCCCGTCCATAATACCGGTTTTATGCCCGACTGGTGTACACCCTTGTACCACTACAGGGTATGTGCACATGTTTATTTCATACCTGTGTTGTACATGTATATAGTATCATCACGCAATAAATGAAGAATCATGTATATGCTATTATTACGACTAATGCATAATGATGTATTATTACCTATCCTAAGTGTAATATTTAATATATAATTCTAATGTTCTGTATGTGTAATACGTAACGTTATTCATGCTATGGGTTACTGCACTGTTCTGGTATATATCCCTATGCATTACCCGCACATGGAATTATGTTTGTCTTGTATGAATCAGGTATGATGTATGTTATATATTGTTGTATTCATTGTTACAGGGTGTCGTTTACCAATTATACTCCTCAGGCCGAAATAATCAGCCTCACATCCAACCGAGTATTGGTAGTTGTTTTGCCCACGTTGACCCTGCAATATTACAGTGAGAAGCGACGATTCGATGAAGGTTCTAAAACCTTAAAATGCCTTCCAAAGAAGACACCCAAACGTAGAGAAGACAACACACTTTCTGTTATACAGCAGTAATTTCATTTGGAAACGAATGGAACTGTTCATATTAGCGGTATCATTCACACATAGATTCAGATGAAGACATCGTGCCTGTTGCACTTTCATCTATTCTATATTGGTTTAGCGCGTGAAAATGTCCCTTTATTCTTTTCCAGGTTCCCCCACAATGTATACATTGCACTGCGATGTTGGTAAAAGTCTTGAAAATGATAATTTAAAGGATCATTTGTACTTTCATGTCTTCTCTTATTCGTTTGCATGAGCGTATTATTAAGTTACAGTGAACGTCCTGTGCTTCCTGGACTAGTACGGATGTTCCGTTTACAAGGACACGCCCACGCAGTTATGCGAGCAACTCACGTGACTCCACACTATGAAATCATGACAGCCAGATCTGATTATAGCCCATAAAAGGAGTGTACGTTTAGTCATGACTTATCATTCATTTCACGTCATAATTGATTTCATGAATAAACAGATAAATTAAAACCTGAATTGATTGTGGAACCCTTTAGAAATTGGTTACTGTTTGCATACTGATCTGTTGCAGTTTGAACGTTAAAACAGACGGGAAACGATCAATTTCATAGGCGTATGGCACTCTCTACAATGACAGACACACAAAGACACAGACACACATGGCAGTATACGCTCGTGACAGCAAATTCCTGAAGTTGGTTAAACTTCATCATGCGATGAACACGGTGTAAGTATTTGTCAAAATGCGATGGTATTACACCAGCTGACGAGTTATCAGACTGCAAGAATAAAAAAGCAACCTACATGATGTGCCTCCCAGCACATTTCAATATAGATTAATCCATCATGGTAAACATTTTTAGAGAGGGTTCAGAAAACAACATCATGCAAGTGCATGTCCACCACACCTCAGGTTACATCGTGATTATATAAAGATCGTGTTTTCCAATATCCCATTAGAGGTCAACAATTCACACAAACGGCATTTGTCACACGTTTAATCACAAACTCGAGCTTGACATATAATTCATCAAAAGGCGCAATAATTGTGTCCATAAAAGCAAAATAGAAAGGAAGGGTTTAACTTTCATAGTAAAGTTGGTAACATAATACCATTGATTCTATTCTATTCCCCTACTGACAAGTAGTCTTTGGCTAACATTAAGTGAGATGCATAGCACATGTCTTTGGGTGAATTGGTAGCATGTAATATGTCTCTGAAGTGTACCCTGGAACAATAACAAAAAATACCCTTGTGTCTCTTTTGGATAATAGAATTTGATAAGTGGCAAGAGTAACAGTTTGTCATAATTGTTAAGAAACTGCGTCAGTGAAATATCTTAGAATACTTTTTAATTAACATTTATCTTAATCAGTCGCCTTCTGTATCGTACTTTTTCTGAAGCGTCCTAAGACTAGAATCGACTACAAATATGTCTCTCGCTGAGAAACAGTTCAATATATATCAAAGACCTAGGAAAGAAAAGCTAAAGTTTTTATTACCCTTCCATATTTGATTCGTGATATATAATCTGAACCAAAGTTGCTGGGTGGATTTTTTCATTTTGGAAATGTTGTGAATGAACTGTTTTATTTAAACCAGGAAAATGTACACGACCACCAGTATTGTTCGCTTTAAACGGCAAGGAGATCAGACGCTTGTCGCTTCCAGTCACTGCAGTCCTCTCGGTTGTATAAACCGGAATGTTCTTTAAGTTCGAACGCAGTAAGCAGTATTTGTGCCAGTACCAACGAAATTAGGATATGAACAGCCACATGCAGTGATTATCCTTGTGATTCAGCGCATGGCAGACCATTTATGCGGACGTGCATACGTACATGTACAGCTCAACGAGTCAACAGATGGTGAACACTTTGGAACAAAGCACCGACCTGTATGATATTGCCGTCGACACGGACAATAAAGGCTGTAGAATCGTTGATTAAAAATGTCATTCGCATATGCCTACACAATTATACTTAGGTATATCCATCGTCATTTGACTTTTATAGCATAAAATCTTTGAGATGGTCATAGTACAGCAATTTTAAGCAGATTTTAACAGTGTGACGTGCACGTCAGAGCTTATGGTAAATCCAGTAGGAAATAATCCTCGACATCATCATCATAAATCAAAAGTGTTTTCACTAAATATTTCGTTTTTGTTCTTTTGTGAGAGATGATCCTAATGGATTGATCTGGTCGATGTCGATTTAACAAGAAATATATTACTTTGACTGAAATAACCATGGTACTTTTGGGATGGCACGTGCACATTCTAGACAGCGAGTCGGTGTCCTAGGCGGAGCAATTAAACAATATATGTATAAGTATTTAGGTCAACACAATTATCACAGAGTATTTCGCATGAAAATTTTCTGCATATGTTCCTATTAGATAAACAGAAAAAGAGTAACAAGTTTTTTTCCGATCTTGAAGCAGTGTTTTTCCGCACATTTGTGTAACACACGTATAGCATAGGTCCCGGAGGAAAACACACAAAGGGCGTCTCAGTGTCATGTCGATTGGTCATTGGCTGGGAAATACAGAAAGAACATATATTTAAACTGCGGAAAAAATGGGAGACACCATAAGTTAAATGAATGTGTGAATAAGGTTAAAGAAAAAGGACTGGAGATTTAGGAGAGTAAAAGAGGAGAGAGGAAGGTATGATCAAACATTGGAACATTATATATATATGTAAGACGGCCCATTTTTCTGTAAATTTGGTATTGTCTCCAGAAATGATTTTTTTTCTATGTTGTGATTATATTTTATTAACGGTAACAATTGGGTAATAATTGAATTATTAAAGCTCTTTGCAATAAATATGCTTATTTGAAAGACCCAAAGGTAGTGAAACACGCACAAATAAGTGGTGCCCATTTAATGCCCTGTTGAGATATTAGAATGAGTACAACGAAAGTTACTGTAGGAAATTAGAGGCCAGACCCTGATTTCCTTCCCTGTATGCACGTAGATGTGTGCAGCTAAGACAGGATTTTACCGACTGTGCTGTTGCCTGTATATTGCTAAGAACCGCGCATAAGAATTATAATTGTCAAGAACCATTGTAGACAAGGTTAATCCTGCAACTCACGCCCACGCCAACGCCCATGCCCACGCCCGAACATTTATCCTGAGAAGTAAGCTTTCAGAAGAAACAAACAGCGTGAAAAAGCTCAACCAATGCTCCAGGTGTATACAAGAAGTTATTATGTTCAATAAAATGGTCCCCATGGTCCCTAGTGTGGTGATCTACTTTCAGGTGTTGGTGATCCATAGCTCGTATTTTATATTGTTTTGTCCAAATAGTGCGACTAGTTTTAACTTTCCACACTAGTTTTAACTGTAACTGGGATATTCTAGTTGTTTTACTGTCCTTTGATGACAGGTTTCTATAATATATACATATTTCATTTCAATATGAAACATGTTCTCGTCACGATATGGCTTAAATACTGCCGATGTGACGTTGAATATTAACTCACTCACTCACTCACTCACTCAAAATGCTTATCACAAGAAAACTGCATTTTAATTGAGCCTCAGAGTGATTGATATTCTCTTATGTATTATTTGACTAAAATATAGCTAGGTAGAACTGGGACAGAACTGATTTTTTTCAGAATAGGTTCTACTGACTGAAGCAACTGCTTATTCTAATCGTTAAAAATCTTGTTGGCATTCTTTTTATAGTCAGGATTTCGAGAGATTACTGACTGATCTCCAGAGTTGACGTTTAATACTTATTTGAAATAGTCAATGTTTGTTATTGTCGACTGAAGTAGATTTATCATAAACACAGTATAATCACCAATCATGCTGCATTAAGCTACACGTATGCTTAACAACTTTGTATGAAAGTCACATCACGCAATAAACTTTCCAGAGAACCATGTCTTCGACAATGACAGCGACATCCTGTTGCATTGTAAAATGCTGGTATGAGAACAAAATCCATGCTCCTGTTAACTTATTGACTTTCTTGGCGTTTAAACACATTGTGATTCTGAAATTCACGAGCAAGCAGTAAGCATGTATATTCTTAGATTTAACAGAATCTATCCACAATTTGGATATACATACGAGTGAAACTATTACACTAAATATCGCCTCATCTGTACAAACTAAACCTGATGCATTTCGTGTCTGTCTATACATCTCATTTTCAGCATCTATTCAGAATTATTGAGTGCATATTTAATTTTCGAAGCATTTGACATAAATACACAAGCTCACCGATCGATGTTCGCCGAATACATTTTACAACCCAAAATGCTATGCCCCCTGTATATTTTGAACACTCCCATCCCAAACCATGTTAACATACAGATAGATAGTAATATTTACCTGAATCTGGGAACAGCCATGTCAATAGCATCCATCAAGCGACTCATGCATTAAGATAATCTGCTTATCATATTATCATTACTCATCTGAACATCAGCTGACGTTGTGTCAAGATGACTGACAGCAGCACTATACTTATCTTTCAGAGATAGGCAGTTAAGGTTACCTTCGAAACTTGAAAAAACTGGCACTTTAGCAGAAGGATGGTTCTATTGTTTTCAACTCTCGTTAAAACTTCCTTAGCTATGGAAAAACAGGTGTTACAAAACAGGAATATATTTTTTATGAACAGATCTACTTGCATTCAAGGGTTTAGCTATCATTGTGGACGAGACGTAATGTGGGCCTATATGGTTCACTTAACATAACATATCACTGAAAACCTATATCATAATGCTGAAATATACTTCCGAATTTCATACAACAAAACCTTAACAAACATTTTTTTTCTTACAATAACCTGCCATGTTCTATAGCTTGCTAGAGATAATAAGATTTGAAATCTGTCTTCCTTTAACCCTTAAAATACGCATCAATTACTTCTTTTAGCAAGAAACCATCTGACGGTTTTAGACGATTAAAAAGTGAAGAATTGTTTTCGCGAGTATAGACTCAGGGTATATTTAAGTAGCAGCTTGTGTATCTCCAGGATACTTATGCCAGGATATATACGCATATGTTGCTTTCGGTTGTATTTACATACAACAGTAAGTATTTGTTAACCACTTGTGTCAGTCACAACGAGATAGGAACAACCAGTGCAGTGATTATCTTTGTGATTCATCGCATTTCAGAACATTTATGCGGACGAGCATACTTACTTGTACAGCTCAGCAAGTTGAAACATAGTATAAACCTTCGGATAACACCCGTCCTATAAGATGCTACTCTCGAGACCGACAATTAAGGCTGGAGGATAGTTGATTACAATTCAAACATCATTCACACATACATACTTATGCTTACTTAAGCTGTGGAAGGTTAAAGCTGTCCTGTTGTCATTCACAAATAACAGAATACGATGTTTAACACATATATGAAAACCTACAGCATATTATTGAAATATACTTTGGAGTATTGTGTTATATAATTGGCAGACAACGAGACTGTCATAGGGCAGAAACAAAGTGGTTAGGCTGTGGGAGGAGCTTGGATAAATTTAGTCTGAGTGAGTGAGTTTAGTTTAACCCCACACTCAAACCGATGACGTGTGTCAACCAAGTCAGCTAGCTTGACCATGACCATGACCCTCAGTCGCTAATGGTTAGGCGCCTCATATGTTCAAGTATGGATTACTGGGGCCAATATTCTAAAACTGTGATTTCACTGGGAAATCAGGTCTGAACAGTCGTTAGGAATATGCCATAACACTTTACAAACCAGTGGTAGTAGTGTTTTCCACTGTATATCCAGTTTATGTTAACGTTGTCTTTCGAGAAAAGATCACTTTTGTTAAATAATGATTAATGGGGGTAAATCATACAAGAAAGTAAATGACCTCGGTGGAAATACGTATGGTATGAAGGGAAGGTCAAAGACTATGAATTAGCACACACACACACACACACACACACACACACACACGCACGCACGCACGCACGCACGCACACACACACACACACGAAACAAAACAGAATGTTGCCCCTTCATTTGCAGAAGGGCATTTCTTATCTGAAATGACAGGAACATTGCCAGTACACCCATACCAGGTCAAGGTAACCAGGAAGGACATTAGGTCATTATCTATATTTATCTTATGTTCCCGTGACATAGCATTATTCATGTCATGATGACTTACGTCCATACGTTTGTAATACTCTAACCACGTCACAGACTTATAATACAATGCAACCGCTGCTCTATGGTGTATACCATGTGTTTTAGTGTGTTCCTTCCTTACACTTAAGTTGGTATTAATACAGTTTCATACTGTTTGTTTGTCATTACTCCGCAAGGTTTACAAAAGTCATTGGCACTCCCAGACATACAAGGTTACACACTACGGGGAGGTTGTTGACTGTAGCGGCTGTTATATACATTTCTTAGTCATCAGTATGGGGCAATGTCCGCATCCGTTTCATCGGGGTACCTAGCGTGTTGGTAACAACTTCAGTGTAAATAATCATTTATGTTAAAAGAGGAGTTAACGAATATATTCCATAATGCTTTAGACGCTCACGTTGACATACATATTTCAAACGTTGTAAGTTATATTACAATTCCAAAGCCATTAAAATCTTTGAATAGTCCTGAAATAAAATATGTTTAATTTATTAAATGATATAATTTGCACATGTTCAGTGAAGGTAGGCTGGGTATGTATGTGTATTACAAAAGAGTATAAATATTGTAACAAGACTACGAATTTGACCATTCTTAGATGTTTTAAGGGAAACAGTAAATACGAACAAATCCATATTTTGCTGTTCTTTTCCACACTCATTATTCAAGCATTATTCTTTTAAAACATGCCATCGAGCTCCACCAACTTTCTAGAAAGTAACAAAATTATGGAATACGGGAGACTTTAGAGAAGTCACGTTTCTTTTAAAGAACATCGTAATTTTAAGGTCACGTAGTAATTTGCCACTGACTGACTACTCATATCATTGCAATAAGCTAATGATTAAAATCGATATATTGGATACCTATAAGGAGTTGTAGTCTAGTGTGAAATGATTGCATGTGTCTATTTTATGTACTTAAATAAAATATTCATTCTTATCAACATCAGACGTCAGCCACGAAATCGTGAAATGGACCACCTTTGTGTGACTGGAATGGCTTTAAAGGATGTAACGTCAGAGGGCCTTAAGTACAACTAATGAGGGAGATGCTTTCGCGATAACGAGGTTTCATCGGAAGTAAACTTTGTCGCCAGCAGCTCTCAGGAGACACTTTAAACTGTGAACCAACACGCATTTTTAATCCCGTCCAACACTCAAAAAGACGCCGCTATATAACTGGGATATCTGTCAATTTGCCGAGTGCACGACACCGTAAATACAGTCTAAACTGCACTAATCATAGATCGATGTTTAACACAATCTCTCACTACATTACGGTCTGCATAATACGCTACTATTGGCTGTGAAAAGAAAAGGCAGCTAGCAAATTGTTGCAATATCTGGGTCAAGGTCGTTGCAGCGTGCACAGTTCAGTCACGACCATGCAACAACATCTTCAAAATGTGAACTATTAACAGTTGCATTAAGTCAGATCTAGATGAATGCACTTTAAGCCTCATGCGGTGGAGAAATCTGCTGTGAAACTATTTTCAGCTCGGAATATTTTGATCAGATACAAAAGTATACTGCCTACCTATGCAGGCTCTGTGTAATCCCCTGCACTGCATTGTTTACAACGAAATTGTCACATGATGACGAGATTTTCAATTTGGCATGAAATAATATACTTCATGCAAAGTTCCTTGATTTCTCACAAATGAAAGAATAAGATCAATAATTATTTGTAAAATATTGATGAGTTAACGAAATGAATTATTCTATTTGCTATCAGTTAAAAAAAGTGCAACAAAATGTCCGGTGTGCAGTTTCGATGAAATACTCAACAGAGCTACTTCTAGATCTGATATTCGCAAACAATGCATCGAATTGTGATAATATGACACCTCTACGCAAGATTATCATCTAAAAAAAACTCCATCATGAGCACAAAGCAAACAGAACTTGGAACTATGTCAGACCCTGTGCGATACATTTGCATTGAGATCTGTCCTCCGAAAGGGAAGTAACTCGGTGGTTACTCATTACTGTATATGATGTTAAGTTGCTTTTTAATCTGTGTTCATGCAAAGTAATATTTGCTAAATTTGCACAAAATATGATTACATATTTTTTCTGTGGTGTGCATGTGTTGAGTTTCAGAAGAAAGAACACAAGCACATACTCATTCATTTTATTCATGACACCTCTCCACACTACGTTGTTTGTTTGAGAAATAGATGCAACTTTTGTGGTTTCAGGCAGTCAGGATAGGCGTTTCTTTAAAATATGAACGAGCATGTTAAGCTTGTCTTGACAGTGTTAACCTGAGACTCATCGTTTAAACACCTTAGGCAGAATAACGGTTCACATTCAGTATATGTTCTGTACAAGGTATTAGTCTATGACATATACTGATATTCCCACCTAGTTGGGCCTCCGGTTACTGCCAGAAACACATGACCTACTTTGTCAGATGAATGATCAAAACACAAAAGCCATCTGTCCCAGGGAAGGCTGCAATGAATGCCACATCAGTACCAGTCCGTGGTGGGCGACCACTATAAAACAGGAATATTTCTTTCAACATACATAGGCGCTGTTTGAATTACCAGCGTTAATGTCGTTGAGACCTGACACGTGAACAGGACACATTCATGCAAACGTTTTAGTCTGAAAGTGGGATGACAAGAAAGTCTTGACTTGAGCCAGTAACAAACATCGTGAATACCTATATCTAGTACACAGACCAAACACATGGTTCGACAAAATATGGAATAACCGTTGATTACCGTTGGCAAGTGATATCTAAGTGAAATATGCCTTGTAGGATTCCTGTACAAATAATACCTGGTCATTCTGTAATCAAAGAATACTAGCATATGTTATAATTTGTATCTGCATTGATACAGGCAGAAGGACACAGGTCAGATCGGTTCATAGATTCATCAAAAGTTTGTTGCGGAGGACAGGGCTTTTCTCCTTTTTCCTTTCCTCTTCAGTTTCCTTCTTTGTCATATCCTACAGCTAAAATAGAAGTGTATATATTGTGCTACTCGTATCTTTAACGTTTCAAGTTCCAGTTACATTTATATAAAGACGAGGTGTCATCAGACGCGTACATGTCCATGGTCTTTAATACGACACAAACTTAACACTGTATAGGATCCAGTGTAGTACAGATTTGATACCAACACCGTATATACGTATGGCCCCACGTGTGTTACTGCATATATTTCACTTGTACTTCAGCTATATAACCCATCTATTTTCTACACCGTGTAGCATGTGAGCCACCTTAATCTGATTCTCGTCCCAGCCGTATAAGCCACGAAGACGGACCCGCAGAGGATGAATCTTTCCCCAATAGTGATTTTTTGGATGGTGCATATTGACGGGTATTAACTATCTGATCCATAATGAGAATTAAAGAAATATATTTTTTTCCTTGCAACTGGATTGAATAATGTATGAATTTTTATGCGATGATATCATTTTTTTACTCACTGATTTTAGCTGCCATTGAGATTGCACAGATAACGTCAACTGGGTGCCATGAACCTCTCCTGTATTAATATATCATTGCAAATACACCATGTGGTCATGTCAGGGTAACAGCGAGTAGACATTATATACCACGTAGTGACTATATACTGCAGTAGATTTTTAAAACATAATAGAGCACATGTAGTTGTTTACAAATATTACAACGTTTATTTACAGACGGTTGTATATAATAAGATGCAAATTTCACCTAGACGTTTAAAATCTGGATTCCTTGTTGGTTTTAGTGCTTCAGAGTATTCACATATATCACTGTGAGGATCGCAGTTGTGGGTGACGCTATCATAATATTTTTGTTTTACACACCGGCTTTCTGCTGACTGCAAACAATAAAACGGTTATCACAAGGATTCCCAGCAAACATTTCATGTTAACTCCAGTCGGCATCATCTGGAAAATTATTTTATTTGAGTAAGACATCTCTTTGAACCGTTATAAACAGTCCGTTTGTCCAGTAATGAGCCAAGAAGACATGTGACAGCTGTGACTGGATGAAATAGTGTAGGATGGTTATGTTATTTAAAAGCACACCCATTCAGTAACTAAAACTGACCACAATTTTAAACAATTACTGATATATTTTTTATGCTATGACGGATGCCTATGCATGTACAAATATGTTCAAGTAGGTGACATTTGGTGCGGAGTTTGGGTTGGGGTGTTCAGCGTCGTGCGCTCGGAAAATTAGTCGAACAAGTTCTCCAGAAATTGTGTTCTGTTGTAGTTGAAAATCCAGACTATACCCATGTGCACATAGAGTGGCTGTCGTTAGCCGGGGTGTTATTTTAGAAATATAAGGGTTCTATAGAAGTCTGTGGAAAAACATTTGGTGTTTTGTAACCTGAAGCGATCCCCACTAGACGCAATGTTTTACCACCGGTATGCTTCACGATACCAGGAAGTCAGTGGGTGTTACCATGCATGTATTCAGAACAATCTATTTAACCAGTTGCAACGTGTCCAAGCTGCCAATATAACATGCTCGTAAGAGGTATGCACTGAGTGTTTAGTGGAACACGATCATGCAAATTTCATTCAAAAAAACTTATTCCCACGTATACCGGGTAGAAGGTATACACATCTGTTGTATAAGAAGAAATAGTTTCAGACATTTCCACCATTTCCGAAAATATAGATATATTGTCAAAGATGCTGGTATTGATTTCATATTGAATTGACCACAGTCGTACAGACGCACCCTTTAAACAAAAGTCAGTTCTTACTTATCCCAAGTCGGCCACCATGAAAACTTGCACGGGCGTAACAACTGAATTTGGTTTAAAGGGGACGTTTCTGTAAAGCGTGGTCAATCCAAAATGAAATCAATATATTATGTATGTTACCATATTTGACAGCATATCTATTTTTTCTGAAATGGTGAAAATGTTTGCAAAACAGTTTCTTGTTAATGACTACGGAAGTATAATGCTATATATTTCAAGTATACCAGTGACATTTATTACAATGCATGGCTAGATATATCTAAATTGCTGACAGCAGAAAGGATGATGTAAATCCAGCTGGAGTCTATGCAGGAAGCAAAAGTCCCTATGGTCCCTAGTGTGCTGATCTATCTTCAGCTGTTGGCAATCTGTAGCCCATTTTTATATTGTATTGTTCTTTATAGTACTAGTTTATTACTAGTTTAACATTCTTCTCTGTAATATTCTAGTTAGTTTTACTGTCCTTCGATGGCAGGCTTTTACAATGCACCATTAATTAATATGTTTTTTTTTTTTATAATTAATTGTTCTCGTCACGATATGGCTGAAATATTGCCGATGTGACGATAAATTGTAACTCACTAACTCACTCACAAATATTACACCGCGCGTGTTCACTGTGCGCGGATTGTTTATCTTGGTTTCAGATGCACGTGTCTGATAACAAGTGACCTAGTTAGGACTGATTGCGTCAAGCACTGTTATAAGTAACACCCACGCGACCATCAATCATTCAAAATGAATGGTATCATATATATATGCAAGAGTAACTTTAGTGTTAATGTCATTGATGCTCAGTGTTACATATATTCGATAACATCTCAATCGTGGGGCGGGAGTTTTGCTGCTGGGATTGTGACATATAAATAATTATGTAATCTCAAATTTTCTTGTTGAAATGTATAAAAGTTTCACTGCCATACTCACGTACTAACAAATAGTTGGTACAATGATAAATGCTTGTTTGCAAGTGAATGATGCAAATGATATATAAGAAGAATATATTAAGAAGACATTGCTCACAATCATTATGATTGGAGGAATGGAGCGTTGTACTTGCTGATACATATTTCGGCATCATCTCCATGAGAGCCATTCCAAGGCCTTAAAAAGCCATAATGCAGTTCTAATGGAATAAGCTTGCATGGTGACTGTCCAATGTAAAGGGAGGTAATTCAAGACCTCCGAGTGTGGATCGTTATACACAGGATCCCAAACAGACCAAGACTATACATTCCATGCAGAGTACAAACGTGCTTTCTTGCCCAGTAACACGTATCATATTCACAAGCAAAGAAGGTGAATTTGTAAACTTGTTTATTAAAAACTGTAACCTATTATATATTACACTGAATGACTTGCACATTTTCCATCACAGTGATTTTCATCCTCGGGCTGTGTGAGAGGGTTTCCCTCGCCAGTCAGGAGTTCTGAAGGTTGAAAATTGAAAATTGATGAAGCAGACATACTTGGTATTAACATTTATGATTCATATCTTCGATGGCTCTTACTTTAAATGTACAATAAGTCCTAACTGTACTAATTATGTCATCTTTTTGTAACTAAATTTTCCATTTTGCTATAATCAAACATGTGAAAAAACGAAACAAGCTGCATCACATGCAATAAACGTTCACACCACACGTTATGCGAGTTATCGAAGGTTAACAGGATCAGATGTCTGTGGTTCATACTCTGTGTGTATTGGTGTTAGTTGACGTTGGAGAGGTGGGGCTGATAAATACCTGGTTTGGGTTTAGATGGACGCTGACAGAAACACTTCTTCTTCCTGATCAAGAACACCCACAGACCGCCAACTGCAGCAACCGCGACCACACACGTCGCAAACAGGATGATAACAATGATGACCACTGTGTAAAACCATTAAGATTACACTTTGTAATCATACAATCATATAGCAATCATACTATCCGAAATTAATTGTCTGTACAAATTTTTCATATACAAAAATTCAATGATTCGGTTAGGGCAGTGACATATGTTTATTCGAAACAGATATCACAGAAACACGACATTTTACAATGCACGTACATGAGTAGGGAAGATTGGTGTTGTTCTTCATGGTTGTATCTTGTGCGGAGACAGTTTTGTTTTTACCAGACCACTCTGCAACAAAGCAACAACATCCTTTACCAATTTTAACAATATCATATGACATTAACCTAAATAGGTGACCGGAAATATTATGTTCACTTTCAAAAGATCGAATATCTATGAAGGACAACTGACCTGGACAGAGACGTTGACATTTGTTTTCAATGTCCCGTTGTTGTGTTTTTTCTTGGAGACAGAGACCCTCACAGGAATCACATCGAGATACAACGGCATCATAATATTGTAGATGTGGACACTTCGGCCCGTCTGGAGATCCTCTACGACCATATCCTAAAATCAAATAAGGGTTTTATTATCAAAAGGCCTTAGTTGGACAGATGCTGAAAGCACACTGGGATACCACGCACGAAATACAAATGCACGTTTCAATGCTTTTTCACTGTATCACAGTTACAGATACGATGTCAAGATATCATTTGTGCAATACTGTGTATACATTTTTCAACAACATACAGACCGGTTATTACATCATAACGCAATGCAAAAGAGATAGAGTCAAGCTCACCTGGACATTTAGTTTCGCATTCCGTTATCGTTTTTTGTACCTCGGAGTAGTCACATATATCACTGCAAGGGTCACAGTTGTCGGTCCCAGTATCATAGTACGTCCCTCCTTCACATATGGGCTTTCCCAGTACTGTGCATAGGAACACAGAGGCCAACACGAATCGTACCATTTTTGTATTAGGCTTAACCAATGCCCTCCAAATATCTGTTTCGACTGAGTCGGACATGAGAATGATAACTCCTGTCCAAATGAAGTATTTTTTCCAGTGTCACTTCACCCCAACTTTGATTTAGGAGGTGTGTGGGGACCCTCCTGTGTCTGGTGGTTGGGACGAACATTCTGATGCTTTGGGAGAATATCACCATGCTTTATACCTGGATTTCGGTATGACCTCTGTTGCTCACGCCACCAAGAGCATATAGTCACGTGACGTGAATGGGAATACCCAACATTTCGCTCTCTAATCTTATGTAATTTCCTGTTAACGGGAGGTAAAGAGCACATTCTTTATCACACAACTATGTGACGTCACGTATTACTACGCACATATGTCTGAAGTCATTGATTTGCGTGCACACCTCAATAAGCTGAGTTTCATGATCTGTGGCAAATGAAACCACATTTTAAAAAAAACATTAATGAAAGAATGACATTGTATGATAAATAGGTTATCACACTCGTGTGTTTTGGGATGGTTAATATCCTTCATTAGGAATAAACACTATGTATGCAATGCTTATTCCCAGTGCAGGGTATTAACCATCCCAAAATAAACATCGTATTTAGAGAGCCTTGGGGACCTAAATACATAGTGTTTATTCCTAATGCAGAATATAAACCATCCCAAAACACACTCGAGTGATAATCTATATATGCGTGAGACAGATAGTGCTTACAATATCCCAGGACCAGGTCTACAGACTGTAGTTATCGGTCTAGGCCATTCATTGCTACTTCAAATATCAACTGATTGGGTTGTGTGTTATGTAGTAAACTCGTTGGAATCTCAAAGATTAAACCAATGCACATGTTCAGTGGAATACATGGTCCCAGCAAGTAGGTATACTATATGCAATTAACTCGCCATACTGCTCAGCGAATGTTCATTGAATCGTAAAAAGCAACGCAAAATGACATTATTATTTTTTTATTCTTCACAAGCGAAATGCAACGTACATATTAAATTTATTTCATTATCATATTGCATTCATCTAAAACGATATGCAGAATTTATTCAAATGATACGCGAGATGTTTTGGAAACTCATCAGGAGCTGAGATTCAATATGAAGCAATGCATGTATATTCCTATATACAAGTATTACACATATGCATATGGGTATTTGTTTATGGTTGAACATTTGAGAACATATTTCTCCGTTATAATTTCATACTGAGGACATTGTTTGAGACTTAAGTCAACATACTGCGCACATTGATTGAGACGTAACTGAACGGGGCTTTCTCAGATTGGTCGCAGATTTATTTTTGGAAAGGAGCGACTGAATTTCTTTCCTCAGTAGAATTGTCAAGGAAACAAGAGTAATCAAGACGATGCCAGCAGCAAGTAGAATGACAGCATATTCTGCCGCAGAATACCAATCTGAAAAAATACATTTGTATTTATTCGTTTCATAAGTATTAAAGCACAGCAGGACCCCTTACATAAATTCAAACCATCTGTTGCCATTTATAAAATTAGCTAAATTAATGCAATTGATAAGTAGTGCTAGTGCTAGATTTCAGATCTATCTATCTGATGTTTGTTTTATCCACAAAGTTGGAAGTAACTAACGTTATGGGGATTCAAATTTATTTGCTCATTGCGGCTTAAATGTTCATTTATTTTCGAGTTTGTTGCATTCATTTACTCAAATTACATATAAATCAGGTAATGTGATGGTTGGTGTTTCACTTAACGTAGCAATCCAGCTACCTCGAAGCGGCTTGTAAACAGTCCAGTGATTGATGCCATGAGTGAATGATTTTTAGTCTGGCCACCAACAATCATAACAGGCATTCCCACAGGGATAGACATTTTGTGACAATGGACTGCTCATCAATTCCCTGACGTGCAACCAATAATTTGTGTCACTGTGACAATTATTTTGAGACAATGCTAGTGATATCCAGTGCGTTTGTACTGAGACAACACACTAACTACTTTTCGTATTATGCTTACTTGATCCCACATTGGAAACTTACAGTGTCCATTGCTTGAGATATCGTCTGATATACGGTCTAGTGGTAGGGTTGTAGACTCATCAGTGAGTGTTTCTGTCGTAGCCTCCGGTCGCGATACTAAAATACACAGAGTATTACAACAGCTTTAATAATGTTCCAATATCGTATTAAATGAGATCAAATCATTAAAACGAATTACTGTTATTAAATGTCCTTCAAATTTCAAATATATTTTCGCTGTACTATCGGCTGAATTGAATAGATGTCAGCGGACAGACCGTAATCAAAACGTCCACCGATAGTTGTTTTGAATCATGTTGCTGCACATGTCATGTAAGTGTATATGTCAACACATGATGTCCATGTTACCTGGACATAAGCTTCTGCAGCGTGAGACTGTCCCTCTGACCTCCGCTTGGTGGCAGAGTTCATTGCAAGGCTGACATGTGCCAGAGGTCGATTCCCAGTAGAAATCCGTCGAGCAGCTACCCATGTAGTTCCAAGTGGTTGTGCGATCTGTATTGTACCGAAACAAAATGATAATTTGGTGGATAATAACATTTCACATGTATGTTTGGTAACATAGATATATTGAAGAAATGGCATGTCAGACAGGCTTACCTGGCTGACACACGTCATCGCAATTGCGTAGATCGATGGTTGTACTGTTTATCACTGGATTGTCTGGTCCAGACTCGATTTTTACAGAACGCCGCCTTATAATCTGCAGTGAGTTAGTGAGTAAGTTTTACACCGCTCTCAGCCATGTACCAACTATATGGCGGCGGTAAATAATCGATGCTGGACCGGACAGTGCAGTCATCAACACCATGACCATCGATCTACCGGCTTGGGAACCGATGACATCTGTCAACCAAGTCACCGAGCCTGACCACCCGATCCCGTTAGTCGCCTCTTACGACAAGCACACATTCAAATGGGACCTTCACGGGTTCATATAGCTGGGATATTGCTGACTGTGGCTTTAAACAACCAACCACTCGACCAATCTACTGTGTCAATAGTGAATGAACATGATTCTGTTTATATACTGTTGAAGGCAAGATGTGCAATGTACTCTTCCAATCATTACATGCCGACGTATATATGGTTACTGATTTTCTGCCATATATACTGAAAGAAACAAACACACAAACGCAGGGAAATTCAAGTGTTCCTTTAATATTTTCAAGTTTTCATCACCAGTTTTGAATAGCGCTGGAATAGAGGAAATCTGAGAAAATTCAGTCAAACACCTGCCAGGAAGTGATGTTTCCTTATTTGTTTCCCGCAGTATATTTTCATTTTTCTTCACGTATTTGTGTATTATTTCTCCCTACCCTTATTATGATAAACAGAACAGAATATATGCATATACATACACTAAAAATAACCCAAATGTGCACTTCATTAAAAATATGTAATGGTAATTCTACTGCAAATAAAATAATCTGTTACAAAAAGGCACACAGTATGGCTACACATTTCTCATGTTATAATGAGATTGTCACGAGGAAACGTGGCGTCTCTGAAATGTGTAGGAACGAAACCACCATGTAACTGTGGGATCATTATTAATAAATGACACGGAAGGCAGGTCGAAACAGGTCAACACACGCCCTATAAAAAATAGTCCCATCTGTTTATGCGTACTATTACATTCCCATTTGCATATCGGTCAATGACATTGCAGGGAATGTTTGTCCTTGGTATCACCAAAGCTTGTAACTGATGACGATACAATAGCTCATTACAGATGTATTAAAATGAATTTATGTGTTGAGTCTTGTCTAAGATATCGGCTCAGAAATCCGGAAAATCCGTTTTAAAGTGAGCCCATAGCAAACACTACAACGTCTCTACGTGGCTAATGATTAAATAAACAGAAGAACAGTTTACCTCTTTATTCAGTCGTAATTCTCTCTCTTTCGGGGGCCTGGCGGAGTAATCTAATCTGGCGGTTTAATCATAGCATATTACAACCACTGGCAGGTCAACAGCAGGACGTGACCTTTTTCCTAACCACATGACCTCTGCTATGCATCTCGTCTCTGAAATTCTGAGACGAATTTAGTTGGACAACTAGTCCCTATGGTTACAATGTTATAGCAGCACTTCTTCCTATGATTAGTTGTCAGGAGTTATTTCTAGTGTGATCAGTTCTTATGCTATCTATGCATAGAAACGCACCTTTACATATATTTCCATTAGGCCTATGTTCTTTACATATATTTCCCCCTTACCTCTGTACAAGGCAGGATGGAAAGTAAGAACTAAAGCTAGGTAGTGACGTGGAATCCCAGCAGCTACCATACATACTTTTAATCTTGAGTATTCTGGTTACAGTACGTGAGGGATATGCTTGCTCTCAACCTATCAAAATTACCTTCTACTAGAATCAGTACTTTATTGTGAAAGTGTAATCCCAAATATACCATATGTTACATTTGACCAGTTTCTAAATGTCAATGTGCATTCACGTCGCTTGATCATGTCCCTAGAAAGCCGCTTTGTGCCTAAGCTGACTCAGATCTGCTTGTGGTATGAACGGATTCGTACAGTGGGAATATTTTTTTCCTTCAGGTTGTGATATGTTTTAGTGTTCTTTTTATTTCATCCGACGAGTTACCTCACAGTATGGACGGAAAAAGTAATAATATATGTTTTGGCGTTTATTTCATCGTTGAACACAATTTAAGTCTGACTGTTAAATATTCTATGCCTCTCGTTTATCCCAACTTTCGTTTCTTGCAAACATTTTTTGCAAAATCATCCGAAACAGATGAATATACAGGAGAGCAAATCGTGCCATTTTCACCCTTTGAAATGTCATCAAAATCAAAATGTATGTTCCTGATACAAGCTGTATTATGCAAATGTGATCTCCATAACTTCGTTTACATAATATATTTTATGACAAACATCATGTGTCATATATCCTTTATTTCTTTTATGATAAGAACATTCTTATGCCAATATTCTTGTTCAAAGTGTGCTATTTTTATGAGTTCATTCATAAAAATTATTGTACCTATGTTTCAAAAGGTGTTGATCACATACAAAATATGCTATTTCTTATGGTATTTTGGATGGTGATAAGAGGATCAAATTAAAAGACTAGTAAGGAACATTAGGCCTATGTTCTGTATTTGTTATTTTAATGCAGTGATAGACAAATAACCCACCAAAACAGTATATTTCCATTTCCAAGAATACTTAAGTAAATTTGTCATGGTTCTTTTGCAGCAATGATGTTCAACATGAATTACAACGACATATCTTGAATGTCTATACCCCAAAGTCAGTATATAAGTTTCCAGGTATCTTCTATATGATTGGAAAAAGAACCAAAATACACTATTGACACTATGTAATCTGCCAAGAATTATCTACTTAATGTAGTCAGAATTTGCTTTTGTTTCTGATGTAATCTGACCCCAGGATCGACCTGGAGGGATGGGGTCTGTGGGCTGTTTAGTACTTTTCATAGTTTCTATTACCATCTGAACCTGTGCATGTTGTGTTGTAAAATCAGGACATTCGATAGTTGTGCCTTTGGTGTCAGACATTTAGGGGGCGTGAGTGGTTTTAGCGTACATTTTAGCAATATTCAAACTATACGGCGGTGGTCTGTAAATAATCAAGTCTCAAGTGATCAAGGGCGTGAGCATCGATCTACGCAAATGTGTAAACCAAGTCAGAGATCCAGACCACCAAACAAGGACAAGCAGAACAAATCGAAAATAATGACAGATACATTTTATTCTTAGAAAAAAATGACAAAAACTGCTCTAGAGAAGTGGAATATTCCATTAACTTCAAACTACATTCTAATCCACCATAGTGACTGCTGAACAAGTCAACGTCAATATTTTTCATGTCAACCACATACCGTATAATTGCAAATTATATAAAACACATTAATCACGCATGAAAGATATATTAAAAGGGAATGTAATGTTGATATATAATTATACATGGTATTTTAGACCGTTTGTCCCACCCATCGTGTCAAAAGTACAATGATTCTGCACTGTCACTACGGATAAGCCATGAACATTTACATCGTTTGACTGCCCTCACTTTGAAGACTTTCGCATGGTTCGCCATGGTACCAAAGAAAACACTCAGGTGTTCTCCAGTGTACTAGAAGTATTTCGATTTTGGATAGTCTTGGACCCCAGCTGGTCCTGTATCCAGAGTTATGACCTTTTTGCCAGTCCTCATAGTGGGCATGCTTCTGCTTCTGCGCCACAGCCAAGCTGGTGTTGAACCTTTTCTTTTTTTATCGCCATCACTGCGTTATATACCCTCCCCTATACCATTGTCATCAATGTGCTCACTGACATCAATTTCCAGTTTCTTGACCAGCACATCCACATTTGAAATTCGTTGAAAGTAGAGGACAAGTGCAGGAACTACGTGTCTAGGACAGGCGCAGAAGGTGGTGGTCTTTCTGTCTCAGGAACACCTACAGAATACATACTTTTTAGTATAAATGTCAAAACATTGTAGAAAGATAAAATGATGTCAAGTAGAGAGATACTGTTTAAGTCTTCATATCCAGGTGTCCTTTCTACCCCATGTTCTTCTGTTACATAGTAATAGAGTGAGAGAAAATCAGGCAATCCTTCAGCCATATCGTGACTGAAACAGTAACTTCTTTTAAGTTTATTCTGAGAAATCTGTCGCCAAAGCACTTTAAAATGACAGAGATTCAAAACTATCCTTTAACTTAAAATATAGGACATTACAACATTGGACCATGGTACATAGATGACGAAATATCCCTGATAACCCTATGAACAATACAATCTCGTGTGTAGTTAATTTCGATGGTTATGTTCTTGATAAGGGCTGTAGAAATAGTTTCCCTTACTTAATCTCTGCATTTCTTCCTGTGCCTGCCCACACTCTTGAGTGCCACTCTTGGTGCATTTTGCTTTGGTCAGTCTCCGGCCGATTCCTCTGCACAGCTCACGTTTTGCCTTGAAGGCCACAAATGCCAGAATTACAACAGCAACTACCCCAGCAATACTTCCAAGGACAATCAGGGGTATATTACCTGAAATTGAAAATACTCAATTCTTAAGCCCAAGGATTATCAGAAACATATGCTACGTTGCCCCGTTGCTAGCGCAGGCATCCTTTTGAACAACATCCACAGTCAGCAGTATACCTACTTCTATAGTCAAAAGCTATTAAGCAAAACAGTTACCGACCGGTTGAGGAGCTCTAGATACTGTAATAACAGTGACTCTTACGTTTACTGTCCATTGAAGTATGCCTTTCCTCCTTTCTTGATCCATTTGAGGATGCGACAGTAACAGCACCAGTACCATACACGGTTGCTGTTGTCCATTCTGTAATGAAATGCACGACAACAACATAATATACACGTTTCATTTCGTCTGTTAAATATCTCGATAGATTAAGTATATGACTTAAAACAATGCTTCAAGAAACCGAAAACAAATATTCTCGACTTCAGACACACTTTGTCGTGAAACAAACGACCGCTCCATGATGTATGCTCACTCATTTTCTTAATCGCAGAGTTCATATGAAGAATCTGTTATTAATATTGGCTAAAAAAATAACTTCGTCCTTCCACCTGTAAGAACACAACTATTACAGAGGGAGGCATGAATTATTTACCGGGGCAATGTTGGTTGCACTGTTCTTGTTGGCCTGTCTTCTGGGCGTGTCTACACAAAGAGTCACAGTCCTCGCACCGCCTCACTACGTCGTCATAGTACTGTGTGGGTAGACACTGTTCCCCTCTGACAGCCTCGAGGTAACCTGTGGATAAAATGACAACATTCATAGAAATATTATGTCACTTATCTGTAAACTAGTTTAACACATTTACCTTCAGTATAGAAAAGATGTGACTTCTATGGTGATATTTGAAGCTCCACTTCGAAAAGTCATTATACAGTATATAGTAATCTGTGTCCCAGTATTCTAATTGTAAGCCAAACAGCAAAATTAATGCGTCAGTCATAAGTCATAACAGTCGGCGTTGGTGTGAAGAATCTTTTAAATGGTAGTAATTTACGCTCATTTCATAATCTATAAGTGAGAAATATATCCTACTGACACCAACACTTACAGAATATACAAATATCAGACACAGTCATAGTTTGCTCACGTAACTATATATACAACGAAATGTCAGACTGACCTGGACACTTGTCATGACACATGTCAACGGTCTTTTGGATCATAACGTGTTGACAGATGTCGCTACAGTGGTCACAATTCCCCGTGGCGGCATCAAGGTAAAACTCGTTTCCACAACTCGGCTTACAGATCGACTCGGCAATGAAGCAAATGAAAAGAAGAGAAACAGAACCAAGGAAAGAAAGGTAACCAGCCATGTTGTATTCTATCCGTTTTCAAACTTGCTCCAAAAAGATGCAGAACAACTGATGACGCTCACGCCCTCTGTGTCAGCCAGAATGGAGACGGTGTCAATGACGAAGATGTTGACTTCATGGACGGTAGAACGGGATTGACAAGACGTCATTCTGGCAAGGAAGTTTTATCTAGACCTAATACGCAATATCGGGGTGGGTTTTACCCGGAGCATTGATGTGGCACGTTACGGCGCATGCGCATAATAAAGAGCGATACCCTTTGACCAATCCTCGTCTGCCAAGTGTATATGTGCATGCATGACCGATATACGACTGATCAATGAAAATAAGCGTATTGTCATTTGGGTTCTGCGATATTATAATCCAGAGACCTGTACTTACTTATGGCAGTGTGTGCACATATAAAAACAAAATAGTGAAACATGTATGTCATTTGAACATTATGATGCACCCGGATATAAGACCTGCCTTGTATGATTTATTGTTGTTGACACATATATGTCCATGGATTCTATGAAATGCATATGAATTAAAAGCCTGTGTGTGTGTTAGTGTGTGTGTTAGTGAGTGAGTGTGTTTGTGTGTGCCCCTGTGTGTGTGTGTAATTTCTTGTGTGTGTTTCATTTCTTGCCAGCGAAAATGTATTCCGTCGATACCTAGCTAGTCTTAACTCATTAAACATCCACCTTGAACATGTACTAAGATTTGGCAAATATTTTATGAATAACTGAAACAGTGGAAAGAAAATCAAAACAATTTAAATTCCTAATGCGGAAAACTATCACAATGTTTCCACGAAAATCATACATTTACTAGGATACCAATTTTGCAAATTGCAAATATCAACACGTTGTATGAAAGCTGCAGTTACTCAGATGTGATTGTTTAGGGATATTGTGTACCAACAGCTAGTCACGAAGGCAAACGACAGCAAAGACTGCAGTAATATTTAGGGATACAAATCAAAGTTACTTGAGTTGAAGACAAATGTAAAAAATATAAGTAGTTACTGCACTATTGCCATATTGACACAATTCAAGACGTGTACTTTTTCTAATAAACTTCAACAAAATATGCGTCTATTTATGTTTTTTTCGCGACACCTACCTACCTATATATATATATATATACATATATATATACATGTGTGTGTGTGTGTGTGTGCGTGTGTGTGTGTGCGCGCGTGCGTTTGTATTTCCACACACAGATATGTTGGTGTGATACATCATGCCAATCCCACGGCACTTTCGTCTAACAGTGACTGTCGATGTAACAACGATTTAATAATGTTGTTGTGTAAATAAGAATATTTTTATGCGGTTTTTGAAATGTTACAACATCGTCTCTGCGTATTACATCACACCAAAGTGAGGCTTTGCTCAGGTTTGGCCTGAGAAATTGTCACATTCTCATTGGCTGAAACGTGTAAGTAGGTCATATGACATCAACCTGTTCGTAAACATAAAGGTCATGGGAATGCTGAGTGGACAAATTGTTTGTCTGCTTTGTTAATTAGTACAATTGTATCAAGTTGTGAGCACGCGTCGTGTTAAGCACATAATATTCATGTTATCTAAACAACACGTAATAGTCATGAAATCTTACGCTTTTTCATGACCAGTATTACCCATGCATTACATTCAAAACAATTTCTGTACAATAGTGCATCATCATATTATGATTCACCTTACTGGCTGACGTCACGCAATGCATTATTTATAGAAATGTTCTCAGTTGTTACCTGGAAGTAGGTCTAGGGATGGCTATCTCGACACGTACTGTTTGTAAACATCAAGCTTGTATATAAATTGAACGAATTCCTCTATACAGGTCCGTCCTTGTACAAACCACTTTCACAAGTTAAATGGTGGAAATTATGTCATGATTCTCCACTGTTTATAAACCTTTCATTATTACTTGTTAATACTCACACAAGCATATGAAAGATATATGTTTTAAATACACATCTCGTTTTACCGATTTGGAAATAAATCTACCTGTTAACTTCATCACTTTCTCTGTAAAACTTCCAAAGGAGCAGTATATGTGTATTCAAATATTTTGTAAAAAATGGTGGTAAAAATCAACGGCAATTATACTACCAAATACTTAAGTGACAAAAATATCACCTGACCTGTTTTTGGCAGCGAAACATTACGTAAGTAACTGGTCCATTTTTTAAAAACTGTGTGTAGAAATGATCATTAATGATTCTAAGTATGTGTCACATACCAAAGTAACCACAACAGAAGAATAAGCTATTTTTAAACTTTATTCCTTCCTTTACAATATAATTAAACTCCAATAACTACACAGGACTAAACTAATTATAAATGTACCTACCCAACTAACTAATGTAGTTAGTAGTAGTTACTAGTTACTAACAATACTACTACTGACTTAAATAATGTCCTAATACACACACTAATACAGATTATGCCTGTGTGTGTTATGAACAGTATATAAGGTTACACACGCGCGCACACATGTATGTATGTATGTATGTATGTATGTATGTATGTATGAATGTATGTATGTATGTATGTATGTATGTCTATTAATTACCTATTGTGTTCAAACATGCAAACCTTTGTCACAAAACTTAGAAAGACACCACAACAACTCAACAGAAATCACCTTCCATTTGAAATTGTGCAGCAAAGAGCACTCACCGTCTGGCAATAAAAATCCAGATTACCTTCAGCAAATGGCATTCGTTTTAAAGGAGTTTCAAGGTCAAATCACTACGCCACGTCTTGACTCTACATCGCCATTGAAAGAATGCATACTGGAGATTACCAATCTTCTGTTGCCAGCCGTCTGAATGTTAGTCTGAGCAAAATCTCATGGCTTGCAGCTCGTCGCAACCAAATTTTAAATCAGGTAAAACAAATGACTGTCCTCGTACAGGCAGACCTCGCGTTACCACTGCAGCCCAAGATCGGTACATTAGGGTAGTAGAGTAGGATGATCGCACTGCCACGGGTGAGAGCACAGCAGCCAGGGTTCCTGGACTTCAGAGATATCCGGTACGGAACAGGTTGAAAGAGATTGGTCTGAGAGCCAGTAGTGTCCGTTATCTAAACGTATCCACTTGGTTATATAGACATTACCATCTTCTATACTGGTGTAAAATTCCATGCACTAAAGTCTATAGACGAGTAATACATGTTTGATGTAATACATTCTCCCAACAAATTGTGCGTCTGTGCGCTTTTTCTTCTTTTTTTCTCTCTTATTTTTATAGTAAACTTTTAATTGAATACATCTGTTTACGTCGAAATCAAAATAATACATACCACAAGGAATACTGAAACTGCCACTCAAGCCTTGCATTAAATATGCAAGTAACACTTAATAATTGTGCTATTTACTAATGTAGTATAATTACTACTTTGGAGCAACCCGATAATGCTCAGTGTTGATTCTTCACTGTTGTGGTTCTTAACCAGGAATCAATCCGTAAAGATACCATGTGTGAAACCAGCATACAGCAAAACAATGTGGTGTAATTAACAATTGTAATCTTGAATTCTACAATTAGCTAAGTTTACACATTAATACAAATTACTGAAAATGCACTGCGGTACAAACTTAAATGGAGATATCTTCAGATACACACGAATGTGTTAGTGTGGTGCCTCATGCCTATAAAGTGGGGCAAGGAGGGGAGTTAGACACAAAATCCGTTTACATGAGGTGGTATTCCTGTTTTGGTTGGTCTCTCGTGAAGGTTCCCATCGAGCAGTTACTGATTTTCTCATTTTCAGAGGTTTTAGTACTTTCGTTTAGATTAACACAATATTAAACTGAACAATTCATGCACCCAACCCATTTTGACGCTAGCATATCATGCCTAAAATGAAGGAATGCTAAACTGAACCAGCTATTCTAAGATCGACACTGTCTGACTTTTGCATACTAGCTGACAATATTGTACATGCCTGAATTCACATCTCATAAAAGAACGTTACAAAATCGCCGAGCATTGTTCTTGCCTTCTTTGAACACATATTGGCAAAAAGACACCAACTCGTTAAAACACATATCAACATCACCTTGTGTCCGGTTTTGTCGACTGAACAAGCAAATATTAAAATATCACTTGAAATTGTAATTAACGTTGCAAGCATGAGAAAAACAGTTGTTGGTGGCAAACCTTCATTTGGATACATCACTGGATGTGGGGTATGAATATCAACATTGAGTTGAATGTTTATCATATATTAACACAGATTAAAGATGGACATGAGAAATATACTGATGAATGATTATGACAGTATGTACATGTCAACATGAAGATGTGATTGCCATTGATGGGAATGATGAGTTGATTAAATGTTAAACTGACACTAGTTGTTGACATGATGGCGTCACTGACCTTGAAAATGAAAGGGTTGGCTTTATTGATGCATATTGCAGCAAACCACGGTTTATGGAAGATGAAGATATATCCATAGCCAATACTGAAAGATGAATGCCTAAACACTGGATGCCGTGTCTCCCCTCAAGGTCTGTACTGTGTCTGAAAGCAATGCAAGACGTTTACCAGGAGTTATATCAGGTTTAATGTGCTTCTAGTTTGGAGGTGTTGACAGCGTATGATAAGACCAAAACCACCAACAGCTACAATAGAATTACTTAATTATAATTCGAAACAAGTGCCATCGTAATAGTCAACTCGACTCAGTTTCAATTCTAATTTAGCTGGTTGTTAACATGTTAAATAATGTACCAGTAATTGACACATACTCAGGCTAGCGATGATTAAAACATTTCACATTCATCGTTGACATAAGGTAGCTGTTTCCAACCAGTTATGTACATACCACAACAGTATTTTGTAGCTTTAATATATACATTTGAACTGTAACATTTATCACTAACATATCTCGTATTCACCAAACAAAGTATATGATGATACAGTTATGATTATATGCAATCACGCAAATGCACGTATAAGTTCTGATTTTCAGTTTCACCGATGTTGCACAAACATTCATATCAATAGCATGTCTAATTCTTCACATGGCTCCAAATGTGTCTGATATAAGATCGGCCTTTCGAATGAATCAGTGTTTGAATACTTTAATATATACCAACAATAATACTTCATATATACCACCTTCGGCCGTTTGTCTGTCCCTGTTGTCATATCTAACTGGTCCTTGTGGTGTCTGTCTCTTTTTCCATCTCCAGAAGGTGACAACGGCTACCAACAGTACCACGGCCAGGGAAAGTGACATCAAACAGACGACAGCAACCGCATGCGGAGAAGCTTGTGTTAACAGAGATGTCATCAAATTTGCAAAGTTTCCATTGTCATTTGCACAACATTTTGATACTACTTGCAAAGAATTAGGAACATAGATACTTTTTGAAGACACAAACACCACTTCATGACTCGATGTCATCGCAACAGCGCGATCTCATTGCAACATGTGAGTAAAATCTTTACAAATGCTGAATATGGTAGTTACCATCTTGCACTGGTATCTCATCCTGAATCGCCACAGTGGAAGACGAAGACTTGAAAGTCACAGCAGCCGGGACTGCTTTCTCGTTTGCATCCTCAACTTGAATATGTGATCAATATCGTTACGCCTTCATCAACGCAATGAGTAAAGCATACATCGTATCCTATTCTTTTCACCATTTGCTTCAGTGTTATACATAGAGATAGGTATGGATGCATACAGACATAAACGCACATACATGTATGCATGCATACATGCCTGCATGCATGCGTACATACATACATACACACACATACACACACACACATACACACACACACACACATACATACATACATACATACATACATACATACATACATACAAAAAGGCAGAAGCGCGTAAGAATGACATTCCATTTCGGCACACAGCTATGTTAATTTACCGGGACATAAATCTTCACATTTCTTCAACCTCCCTTGCGCCTCAGCCTGGTGACAGAGAGAAGCACAGCTACGACAGTCATTTGTTTCAGCATCGTAATAATAATCTCTTTGGCAGGCTGTAGAACAGAATAAACATTTTACACAGGTTGGTGACAGTGGATCGTCAGTGCACAGTGTATTGGGTTTTGTAACATTGATATGATCACTATAAACGTGGCAATTGCCCATTGATGGATCAGGAATCTTTTTGCTATTCGTGATAAGACTTGATAAGACCCCTGCTGTTGATTGTATATGTGTAGCTGGTTGACTGAGAGCAGTCTGTACACATTCATAAATCACTTGCATACACAAGACGTTTGTTTCTGGAAACAAACCCCAACACTGAGCATCGCTTGAGGCAACATGTATGTATGTTGAACATTGAAATACGGACATAGTGTTACGAGAAATAATACAAAGCTAGCGTACTAGAAATGTGTTCAGTACCTTTCATGATTCACTTATTTCCGCCTTATTTAAATAACCCACTAAACTCACCGATTGGTTATTACATATGACGTCACGGTTAAACAAGAGAGGTCGGTCGGACACTCACTCAGCTCTGTTGCTATGTCCGGGTCTGTGCACATGTTCTGTCACTGAGCAAGCCACTCGACATTAAACCCCTTTCAATGTATTCATAAAGAGTCCCTCGAGGAATCAGCTGATGTGTCTTTTTCATGCGTGAATGTCAACACTGAGTGAATGTAACCTTAACGTCATAGCGTCAAAATAAAGTTTCAATGCAAAATATGCTTAAAATTTCAAAGAATGAATGAAAAGATGCGCAACCCCAAAAGTGCATTATAATGCAAGTTTTTATTTCGTTTAATATATGTTACATTCAATATGTGTGACCAGCATGATCAAATATATATGATCAATGCACACATACATATTTACTGAAATCAAGATAAATTGCAACATGTTCATGGTCAAACGTAATACGCGCATTAGAGTAGAAATGACTGTTCAAATGTTATCCATGTGTAACACAATTTGAAAAATGTGACCCGAGCTGAATGAGCAGTGTGACTGATTACAATGTTTGCACACATACATATGTTTATTGGTATGTTCTGTGTTGGGACAGTTAGTACAGTTTCGTGGCAGTTTGGCGAAATATTTAGTTTCTAATACTGGGTCTCTTTTACGGATGTTCTATAATGGTTTGTAATGTACCAGACACATTGTAACTAACATGGAACTTTTGCCCCCGGCCTGCAAATGTAAGCAGACATTTCCAAATATTTTCAAAATCTTCTAATATTCAATGCAACCGCCGTGACTGTCCCGAGAAACAGATTATTCTTGATGTCAATATTGATGTTAAAGGTTTATGAATACACAACTGAAAATCAGTGTTGATACCAGACCCCGATTTTTCGAAACAATCTAAGTCTGAGTTTTGACTTAAGTTACAGGTTTCACTCAAATTTGGAAAAAAACCTGCAGGAACATGCATTTCCCAGAATCGACTGAAATTGATATTAAACTCAAGCATAGTGGAAAAATAAGTTTGATGGATGAATAGGTTACGTTGTTTGGTATTTTTTATCTGGAAAATACATTTGAGTTAAAATTTCACTTATTACAAAATTAGTTATTATAACTCCGTGTATGCATTTGTGCTGTGGTGAAATCGTGTGGACCCGTCAACGTAACCCATATCTTTCCTGCACCGAGAGGAAAAGGTAACCGATTTCTGATCCCTCAGTTTTGTGTGCGACGTCATGGAATGTAACACAACAGAATGACGTCATGAAAAGTGATTCAGATTTTATCGCCAATAAGTAGATGAGTAAGAAGAACGGGAAGAAACTGAGACACTGAAGTCTGTTGAAAGTATGGAAAACGAAAAGCGGAATATGACAGACAGACAGACAGACAGACAGATAGATAGATATATAGATAGATAGATAGATAGATAGATAGATAGATAGATAGATAGATAGATAGATAGATAGATAGATAGATAGATAGATAATTTAAAATTTAATAGGTGTTCGGGCAACTAGGCCCGTTCGCGGAATATGATGTGCAGTTGCTTAACAACTGGCTGCTATTGGAGAAGGAAAATAGAGACATAAGAAAAGCTGTGTGTTTTGTGTGTTTTAGTGTAATTCTTTTTTATAGAGAGTAAATGTTTTATCTAAAATGATAGATTCTTGCTTGGTTAGTATTAAGTGATAAACTATTATGACATTCCCTTTTCCATATCTTATCCAGTGTCATCACGTGACAACATACAGAAAAGGGAGGGTGATAATCTCGACTCATCCGACGAAAAACAGTGGATAACAAGCACATTCGAGTAAGTTTATCCCACCTTTTGTGTCATAACTGAATTTTTTAATGATCTATTTGCGAAATAGAAAGGATTCATATATTTTGATTGCATGCAGTGACCAAACATTCTTTTGTAATTTCTCATCAAAATTCTTTAATTGCGCTTGTATGTAGCCAGTGTCAATCTACAATTCTTATAGTGTATCGCATAGCAATATATACATTGATAGCAATCACAGCCATGCTTGAATCATCAATATTTCGAAAGGAACTAACCCCATCCCAAGTAGTCATAGCCTTGTGACTTGTTTTGTAGTGCATCCCTTCTGTATGGGATGATGTTTATGATATCAGCCCCTCGATTGTTTAGTACAGACGATTTGCAGGCTGTCGTCGAAGGTCTTGAAATCTGAGTTTGGCATTTCATGGTGTTTTTCATAGATTAGTAATACGCCATATTCCGCTGGGGCTTCGTTGTGTTTCCTTATATTTCGTTCTTGTAGGAAGTGTGTAATTGATCTTTTCAGGAGACCATGCAGTACAATCACCATGAGTGAAAACAAGATGATCAGAACAGCCAGAGAAATGACCGCGTATTGTGCTTCAGAGGACTATCTGAAAAGAAAGAAAATTAGAATGATTAAATTCCAGATATGGAAAACCCTCAAATGTCACCGATTACTCAAAGTTAGTCGAATACCATAGTATCGAGTTTTGATGTGCCGATCTGCGTATTCCCAATATACACTTTATCTACTGTTGTGTCGAAGCTTGGAATAATTACATAGTGCCATTAAACTTCGACTCAACGGCGTAACTTGGTATTTAAAATTGAGAAGACGGTGTGTATCTCATTCAGGTAAACACCCTTGCATTCAAAGGGAGTGATTTGTAATCAACTCTTGGCATTTTAGTAATGTCAAATAACCTGGCATTGTGAATATTTTGAATAGAGTGAATATCACTTGCGGCCATAGGATCAGGATTCTTCTGCACTACCCTTATGGACACATGTTGTTCAGTTATAATGCATATGAATTGTCCTTCGTACTTGAAATGCAAAAAAGAGCAAATTCTCCCTAGTTTTGTTTAAGAACAACATGTTTCAATGAATCGTAGTCGCTTAACTCTAAGTAACACTTTCTGACAAACCTTTTCATATAGGAAACATATGCATTAGACACAGCTTTATTACTAGTAATCACAATCTTTTTTGAATGCATACCAGTTGACAAAACTGCCTCAATAATGTGTATACACAACTACAAAACACACTTACTTTCTACACCCACATTTGATCATTGTAGCACGTGTATGTTTATGTCAAACTAATAAACAGCAATTCGAGGTAGTATCATCATTGATGCTATGCTATTGTTTCATTTTTTAAAGCTGTACTTTCGTCGGAAACACTGACAGAAAATATTTGTTGCCATATTTGTACATAACAGGTACTGAAGGATCGAAATGGTCGTTTTCTTTAAAGACTGTTTAACTTACCACTACTGAGGTTCATGGTTGATTGCTCGTAAGTGGATGTCACAAAGTCTGTTACCCGATCAATCAGTACCTCCGTGACAGGTGTTTCGACGCCGACTGAAAAGCATGAGGCACTCAAGGAATGACTGTACTCAATGAAATACGGAACCAGGTGAAGTCCTATCCTCTAGAAGTCAAGTTTATATTGGATGATGCATGAAATGCATGTACCATAAGATGCCTAATTACTGTAGAAATAGATTCATTTGCTACATTTAAATACCTTTGTGTAACTGAAATGGAAATACATTTTATTGTATACCTGCATGTACGCATGTGTCCCTCAAATAAAACTATACACGTCATCAACTAACGTTTATACTGAAACTCCAATGTCCAGTGGAGCACTATTAAAACCATGCGGTGATTATACCAGGTGTCAGCGAAAAGGTGAGTGTATCCTGTCTCACCTTTGTCAACAGACACTAACAAACACACCGATGCTCATACTGATGATCATTTTCTGTCTGGTCCAGATTCCCTTCTTTACAGACCGCCGCCATATAGCTGGAATATTGAATATTGCTCACTGCGGCATAACACTAAACTCACTCGCTAGTCTGTTTTGCTTTAAACACACGGGAAATAAATTATACGTTATACGTTATATGACTGTAATCACAAGTCATTATCCACTCGTCTGTCATTTTCAGTGGGATCATTCTTTCAATCACATTGTAACAATACCTGGACAAGATCGTTGACAGAGTTCGACCGTTCCTCTGACAGTAGCCTGGTGGCATAATTCATCGCAAGGTTTGCATGTCCCAGACACTGGTTCCAAGTAAAAGTCTTTTGAGCACGTCGACATCCTTGACATAACTCTTCTGGTTCACACTGCTGAATAACGACGGACTTTAGATAAGAAACGCTATGGTTGGTTCTTTCAAACTTATTGTATCTTAATACAAAAAAAATACTCTGTAACAATGTTCATAAGTGTCCCGTGAAACTATAATCATATTCCCTTTCATACAAGATGTGCAACTTCCTCATTATTTACACACGCCGTCTCTGGGCCAATACTAACCCCTACACCACCTAAAGATGAAAGGCCAAGAGTTAGCCCAGAAACGTTATGTGTAAATTATTAGATAGCTGCACACCCATATATCAAGTGCCTCGCATAATACCAAATTCTTAATGCCTATCAAACATATACGCCATTTTTCTTTTGTTAAGTATAGCCGATAGAATTACACGGGTGGTTATTGAAAGTGGACAATATGTACTTACTCGCGAAGTCTGCGGAACAACTGATTCTCATATACATGTAATGCTATAGTTAATATTCATTATTAATAACTATATATGTACTGCTCACAAAGTCTGAACAACAACTGATTCTTATTAATAACATTACTATAGGAAATTTTCATAAAATGTACATGTACTACAAAGACTGCAGAACAACTGACACACGCCAAACAGAACAACAAGCAAACAAGCAAACACACTCCGAGCTAATTTAGTGGATTATCTGTCTATTTCAACCAGGATACCCTGGTGACGTCACCACTCTTACTGTTTTGTCATTCTTTCGAACGAATAGAGAGACAGATGTGTGGTCGCAATTATCATGTATTTCAAAAGTAATAAGATAAATCATTTTGGAACGTCGTGGAATCGACTTTCTATATCAGTACTTCGCCCAAATCACAAACCACTTTTGTAGTATTACAGATGTGAACCTCCACAGTCTGTACTGTATTATATATGTGGATCCTAGTTGTACTTTTATTTTCCGTTGTCATGACTTGTACCTGGTACACTTCATATTAAATACAATAGGTTAAAACTGAGACAAAGTATCAGTTAATGTCTGATAATTGGAACGTATAAAACAGTTTGCCACTTACCAGTATGTCAGTTGTATTATCAAAACACCTATCAGTGTCTTTGGTATTTCGTCGAAAAGTTTAACGCCTACACGATAAGGAAGTTTAAGTCACAGGAAAAACCCATAAAAACTCCCATAAAAAGTCCTCTACATGTAATAATTTATAAACTTCGTTAATATCATACTATGTCCTTAAAAAAGGTAGGGGATCTTCATTTTTTCATTTACGATTAAAAATATTTAGGAGATTTATCGGAGTCCATCAATGTTGACAGGATATTATTGAATGTTTTGAGCGGGCATCACCATTTGCACTTCCTTACAACCATAGTTATTTGGAATGTAGTAGCATTTGAAAGATGATTGGTGTATGGCATGTAATTTTCATATATACGATTTTCATTTTAAAACAAACGACTAGAAACAAACACTAACAAATGTGTGACGCAAGATAAGTGTCAAAATTAATGTTCTAAGTGATTTCTCGTCAAAATTAAGAATGGTACCCCATGCACGTGTATGAGGCTACTGCCTTGTGTACGTGCATATTATGCGTTGTGTTTACAGTTGGTAATAGAGGGAAGTGATGGTGCGTTCCTAAGATGTCTGTCCTTGAAACGTTTGTTACCGTTTACACTTCCTATCCAAATCGAAAGTTCATTATTCCCTACTGTATTGAAGAGTATATAAGTGTTACACACAAGATATGAGCTTCATACTTTTTACCCATGTGAGGAGTCGAACCCGGCCTTCGGCTTGTCAAGAGAACGCTTTAAACTATTTGGCTTCCCTCCCTCCCTAAAATTAACGCCAGATGCAACTCCCTGTCGTTACGTGCACTGTATGTGTCCATGTCTTTTCACGTGACTATTTGATTTGCCTTTTTATCTGTTAGTGCAGGGTTCTACTGGTTTTCGCGAACATCTCATTGATTTATACCCCAGGACAGAACTAGTTCTTCAACATCATTCATGACTTCAGCTAGTAGAGACTTATGGAATCGTGTAATAGGTCTCTGTTGATTCATCCCAATTACATAGCTTGATGCTCATGACGTCAGTTTCTTAAATGTCTGGTGCAGCAGTGATTATGAACAAACCACCGCCATACAGCTAGACAATGCCTGAGTGTGGCGTTAACAACGGATCTTCTGCCATGTCTATTTCCCTCCGACAATTTGGACAACAGAAAGAAAATAACTTTAACTGTAATCACTAAGCTACCCGAACCGCCACTTCAAATAGCACGATTCCCTGGGCTACTTTATCTGGAATTGGAAAAGCAACACACATATTGAGAGAACATGTATATTTTATTCTACCAGAGTACTATCATAATCACATACAAACAGAATACAAACTTTATGTAGTCTAAACTCTAAGAAGCCACAAATACAATTGTTGATAAAACACACATGTATACATCTATCGATTTGATTCATGACATAAAGGTTATGTAGCACTGCTCTGTGCGAAACATTTCGGCAGCCAACATCGCACGACTGTAGTTAGGGCCACACCAAAGCCATACAATTTTTTACTGTTTATATTCGCAGTGTGCACTTTTAGAATACTGCCACTTTCTTCCTGAACATGCACCAATGGATATAATGCATGCTTTCAAACTGTCCTTTCTGTCAGTTCTCCAATTTGAGCGTCTGATTCTTCGTCTCTCCTCGGGCGCAGCTGCCCGTCTTCGTGGGAACGCGTCCCTTGCGGAAGTTTCGGCTTCCCGACCTTTCGACGTGATTATTTTGCCACTGTGGCTCTTTCCAACATGCATTTCAAATGATCTGTTCTTAGATTGTCTTCTTCCATTCAAACTTTTTTATCTGTATGTAAATTTCTCCTCGTCCATGCCATCACACGTCTCCAATGGGCCGCGTCCCGGTCTGTATATGGGATCTGAAATTAAGAATATGAGATGACATTAGCTTTGTGCACTATTATATACATTTTTCATGGTTTAGTATCAAACCGAACAAGACTTACAGTATATGTGTATAAACAAGGGTGATTGTTTATTGAATTTTAAAATGAATATATATGATTTACATACTACTGAATCTTCCCTGAGAATACTTACTGAGGCTCTCCCTGGTCTCGGGGTCTTCTTGGACCTGTGTAGGGTGCCTAGTAAACAGGTTTCTGGATACAAAAGACTTAATGCTGCCAGCGCAACCTCTGCCAAACACAGCCGTCATGGCAACCAGTCCCAAGGCACATGCTGCCAGGAACCCAACTCCTATCCAAACACCAGTTGTTAAGGATCCATAGTTTTCTGGAAGAAAGAAATACAAATGGCAATACTGAGCCTTTGCATCATCATGAGGCGAAACTATAAAAAGTTGTGGTATAAGGGGTTCTGGGTCTATCTAAAATATACTGACATCATTCTGTAATGGCTATGTGAACTATGACAGCTTTAACACAATGTATTGAGGAATCATTGCATGTTTTCAAACACTTACGGGAGCAACATGCCAACTGAAACACATCCCCTTACTCTTACTCACATCATCCTGTTACCCAGAATATATGTACTAGCTGGTTTAACCCTTATACAGTTCTAATGTTTCAATGTGAGTGGTCTAGAATAGTTATTAAAATGATAATTCAAAATTTATGCTGCTGCTAAAGACAGACAAGGTTCAAGTAGACCAACAACTAGTCTCTGAGATGAACATATTTTACAGAAAAATCACAATAAAAAGAATGGAATATAATTAAAAGGACCCCTTAGAATTTATTCATTTTCAGAAACTGTAGAAATCTAGACTTGCCACATTTTGTAGACTTCAGTTGGCTTTCCTGGATATATTTGCTCCAGGGTGTATATCAGAGACAGAGACTACCATACTCAGATAGTTGATTGTTGTTGCTTTAGAATAACGATTTTTACTCATACCTTTCTGAAATCACAATGGATATAAAAATGAGGATCAAACATCCATGCAAAAAATGTTTTATGTTTTCGGTAGGATTCGTAAAGTCTGAGCGAAATGGACCTAGGGGGATAGAGTGATATAAAAGAATATTGGGATAGGGTGTAATGTATTTCTATTTACCTGTTTCTTGGCTTCTCTCGGGTGTGTAGGCTGAGGAATTTGCTGGAAAGATCATCTTCGGCTCTGTGTGAGAACTTGTCGAGGATGAATTCAGGTCGGACCAGTCTGAAACATGGTAGAATCACATACATGGTCCATTTATGACTTTTGAAAATGTACATGTATGACAGCCTGAATGAGGAATGTTGAACAGATATAAATAGTATCTCTGAATTACTGTTAAGGTGAATACAATGACGTCTTACCAGGACAAAGCCTTTGACAATCGCCTCGACGTGCATGTGGAGGGAGGCAGAGAGATCCACAAGGTTCACATCTGTCCACATTGACATCGTAGTAATGTTGCGGATGACACTGGCGATGGATGGGTTTGTACCCTGAAATAACATCAGAATTGAGTTATTTGTATATGTAATAAAATTTAGTAGGATGTAGATCACAATCTTTGTGGATCGGTTGAGACCATATGATTGACTGAGAAATATTATGTGTGTGGACAAGCTGTCAAACAGATATTCTAAATCATCACTCAAGCAACAGAGCTGATGTAGCCCTATTTGTGATGATGTCTGTGGTCAAAATGCTATGAGTGAGTGAGCTTTAAAATGCTTTACGCGCATCAGCAATTTTGCAGCTATTCACGGCGAGAAATGCCTTATTTAATACTTCATATAGAGGATACAAAATTTAACAAGAATGATCGTGGAATTCACTACATATTCCCAGGGAAATATCACATTCAGAGACAACGCCTGACTATTGCGATAACATTCTATATTTTGTCATATAATTTGATTTCTGTTAAATAGACTAAAGTTAAATGGTGAGGATCGATGAGAATGAGGATCGATGTGTAGATTCTTCAACTAGTGGTATATTGTTCTGTTTGACTACAAACGTCATACCTTCTCGAATATTCATTCAAGAACGATAACTCTGGCATAGTATTCAAACATCGATACAAAGACGGTATCCTGTAACTAAGGCACATGTATGAGACTAAGGCCGTATAACTGTTTCAACGAAATTGCTTATTTTCACTCCAACAAATTTAATAAAACCAGGTAAAAATTCATTATCAAACGCCATCCGAACGGTGTGGATTGTCTCATACGCGTCAGCAATATCTGAAACACCATCATGTGAAAAGAACGTATTATTATTGCACTTACCGGGACACATATCCCGACATTTTGTCGCTGTTCTCTGTGCCCGAGAAAACTCACAGATGTCACTGCAGGGATCACAGTTACCTGTGGCTGGGTCCAGGTAGCTCACACCTGGGTCACAAACGTTACTTGTCAACACCGATGGTAATGCAAGTCCAACAAATACCAAAACACATCCTTTAACTGTTGAACTGTAGGTTACAAACATGGTGAATACAAGCCAAGTCGGTGGATTGTTTTCTTCCTTTTACAGAAGCTGCTATAGAATAAGCAACTAGACACTCCTGTCAGCCACAGCGAACCTTGCCTATACTGATTCATTTCGTATAGGTAAATTTGTTAAATAGTGACGAAATCCTATCGAAGGTTCCAGAACCTTACTCGAAAACACGTGACGTCACCAGATGTTGTGAAATAGTCACTATTTTTAGGAAGGAATTCCCCTGCCCTTATCGATCATAACACCGTGTACTGCAGTTAACGACAGTCAGTGGCGCTGGGTATACATGTGTCGCAATCTCCTTTTGTGAATGTGTGTATAAGCGTTCAGTCGCGAGGGTACGCTTTCTACAATGTCACCATTGTCTCACCAGGCATATCAGAGCCTCGCTAGCCAAACACGTGTTTACTTGACATCATTGTAAACATGAATATGCTCACCTACCAGGTGAAGGTCTTTGAGCCATTCAGGCTGATAAGACAACATTAAACACTATTCTTGTTTCTCATTGTGTGATATAAATATTTGGGTCGTAAATTATGGTAGTTCTTATTTCACAAATCTTTTGATTTCATGTACATCCTTTCTCTGATAGGAAATGAAAACTCCATGAAGTATCCAAATTTTGTGCACATAATATTTTGATTGTCAAAGCTATATTTTCTGTAGTGTGAAGATATTGTTATATATATTGCATAAGTTTCAACGTCATGGTTTCTGCAATTCAGTATGTAAATGTAGCAGAAAACTACACAGTCTGGGGTGACTTTTCACCGAAACAGATTCCATGTGCATCGAAATATGATGGGGTCAGAGATTCTGTAGAAATAATCTACATGCAAGTATCTATGCGGCACCAAGTTGTGTCGAAAAACAATACATTCGTTTTCTGACAGAGTAACACCAAACAGGTTGAATAAGGTCTCTTAGAAAAGTTATATTTATGAACGTAAAATTAACTGAGGGATTCTACGTGGCAGATATTTGTTGAAGTGTATTGTACTAACATCTATCCATGTAGTATATTTTATGTATAAACAGGGGTCAACAGGAGCTTTGTATAAAAAATAACGGACATTTAGATTAATAAAGTGTTCTTTAAAGGTCACATGCAACCCAAAAATATATTTAAATATAATTAAAACACAATTATCACTTATTCATGACATATAGTATACATTGCTGCTTGTAAAAAAACCAAATAAACAAAATTATATGCGTACAATCGCGATTCAAAGTGCAATATTTTGGACGTGGGCTTACTTCCCTCCAAACGAAGTCCTCGGAACCTAGTCGTAGCGGGTGGATGTGCACTCAAGTGTAACGACGGCTTCCGATTGGCTGGTTCATTTGCTCATATGCTGAGGGTTCATTGTGTGTACCGAAAAATGATCTGTTTGATTGGCATTTTAGAAGTATGGCGAGTCACAAGAAAGTAAGATTCTTTATGGATAATAGATTCTTTTATTGTAGTTGACGCGTCGTTTCAGTATGGATTCATATACCGTTGTGAAACAAAAAAATATACACTAGAAAATGTTGTTATCCATAAAGAACATATAGAGATGTTGGGTTTTGTAAATACATGTTCTCTGAACTTGCGTTCGATCCAATCAAAAATCATCTCAGTAGAGATGGTGAACTACTACGTGGCAGGAAACTGTCATTCGTTCAAATGCAAAGCAAGACTTCAAAACTGACGAGAGTTTACACCAGTTTCAGATCTAGTCAAAATCTAGATCTAGAAAAAATGAATGTAGTTTGCAACCCACAGACATAAAAACGTGTCATGTGTAAATGTGTATGTATGTTTGCCTAATAACATAATGTGGCAGAGACAGGACTTGAGTGTACGAGTCATAAATCAATTTATTTTGTTTATGGCGTATAGCCTGATAGGTGTTAAGTTCAAATTGCATGTGGTTAATGAAACTGTGTATTGCACATTGTGTTTAGACAGGCAGGTAGACATATAGGTGTCAATAAACCAGACATTGATCTGTCTCGGTGATAGAGACTGCTTACCACAATCAACATGTTTTGTATGTAACGAGTAGACTATTTACTTGTTTGTGTACACAACCAAGATTAGACTACTGCCCATGACCTCATACTCCCGCAATGCATACTGTTTCAAGCTCCGCGAACCTATTCACTGCGCATGCGTATGGGCGCAGTGCAGCACAGCTGTTGAAACCACTTTTCCCCCAACGCTGGGGGAAATTTAGTGAATCGTTTGAACTCCGATTTCGGGAGCTTTTTTTCATCGCATTTTTTTCAACTTTATAGGTTGAATTGACATTTTTGATGATTTGTTTCGGTATGGGCATACCAAAAGATATCAGAATCTGCAAAGTTGTGTTTTACGTTGCATGTGACCATGTGGCCATTTACACATCTTCGATGTTTTGATAAAAATACTGTACACAATATTGTCTTTTTGGATTGGCAGAATTACTGCAATGTCACTATTTACCACGTAGCATGTTCTACTTGTAAGGCAAGGTTCTACATTTGGTGAATGAGCGAGTGAATGCATATGGCCCATATGTCGTGCCTCTGTGAATTAACTTCATCCATTTCTCGCTGCTCATACTTTAGGCATTAACATGTATAAAGTGATGATATACTGTATCTCTCTTATATTTGATATATTTTTCAAATTTAATAACACCCCGGCACTACGTTCACTCTGTCTCACCCCGGCACTACCTTCAGTCTGCCTCTACCTGGCAGTACGTTCAGTTTGTCTCACCCCGGCTCTATGTTCAGTCTGCCACACCTCGGCACTACATTGTGTCTGTCTCACTCAGGCACGTCCTTCAGTCTACCTCACCCAAGGACTAAGTTCAGTAAACACCATATCATCACCTTATGACTGTCAGTTCGCACGATAAGAATATTTATCTTGACTTTGTTAATTGTCACCACCCTAAGCATATATATCATACTCCTCAATTGAAAAAGGTCATTTTGATTTGTCTTTCAGCCTGCCAGCCCAAATTCCAGTGTTTGATTGTTGGTGTACGTTTTGATCTAGTCCGTCTGGTAACGATTCTCTGTAAACAGTTGCTTCTTGGCCATGCATGAGACTCATTGTTTGCAAGATCCACAAATCCGTTACCAAACATAGCATAATCCAATGAGCATGACAGACAGAGAACCAGAGAGAAACCTATCTATCGATCAGGTAGAAGTCGAACAGAATCTCTGCGCAAGAGAAGAAGGGAGACTGAAAGACTTACAGAGGACACTGAAAGCATCAAGTGGGATGTGAATCAAATACTTTATACGTGACTGTTGACAAGCAAACCTGTCTTTCTTTACTGTTTTTATTCCTCGTCAAAACATTCAATCAGAACTAAAACAACACGATACATTGTGCATGTCTACATACATAAAACATAACAAAATGCTATCTTCAGAATTCCTGAGAGAAGAAGAAGGAATCCAGAAATACATGGAAATACCGCCATCAATTATAATGTCTGTGTAAGTCCACGGACTATTTTTCATCTTTAAAATAAATTATTTCAATGCCGACGCCATGGCCACGTGGTTACGTCATTATGTCAATGAAGCTTTATGTAATTGTGTACGCTACCAAGGACTGCATGCACCAGTTGAATCATGGAAGGCAGTGATCGATCGACAGCACAGCGGCATCACTCAAGTGAAATTTTCAAACATTATATTTGCAACAGTTATTGTCCGTGAAGTGAAGTATCATCAAGAGGACAGCAATACATTGGCAGGACATTTATATTACCATACACAGTACCAATCCACATAAGGTTCGCAACACTACGACCCCCATATTTAAAAAAAAACCCATAATTATAATGATCGAAATCCCGATGAGGCTGCCTACAGGGACACGGATGACTAAAGGTTTCTTAGAAAATCGGTCATTCTTAAAGAGCGTGTGGCTTGAATACATTACCATCTGAATATTTGTTTATATTTACAGTATAATTAAATGAGAATTGTTTTTGCAAAGTCATAAGAAATCTGTATTATCGTGATGAATCTGAAATTGATGCTTAGATTCCGGCTAAGTGATATCGATAATATGATTATTATTGTACATGTATTTCATGGTACTTATCTCCATAATGTTTTAACATCTAATAGCAGTTGTCAGTGTGTGTATTTTCTAATGATACATTATTGGTGTAGAACTTCTTCAGCGGAACGGCAAAGAAAACGACGATGTGTTCGAAGGATTTCTACAGGGACGAAGAATCTGGGATGTGTCAGTCTTGCGCTGAGTTGTGCCATCAAGCCAAGGCTAGAGGAACCGGCGACCTCTGCAGCAGATATTGTCCAGGTACAACATTTAGCACTTCACATTTTGTACTTTATCAATGGTTCATTCATGTTTTAAGCATGTGTATCATCAACATGAGACAAAACGTAGCATTTCTGGGTGTGTGACACATTTTGTGAATGTGTTTCAGTCTCTTTACATGACACTTACACGGAGAAACAAACTGGAGCGCCAACAACTATTGCCAGTGTAGCGGGAACAACACCTTTGTCATTGCAATACGGTAAGCATACAGTACGCATACACTGCAGTGTCATCGTCACAGATGAGTCGAGATGCTGTTTTATTTGTTGCTTAACTCCGTGCTCAGCAATATCCCAGCTATGTGGCGGTGGTCAAGTGCATGAGCATCAATCTACGTAACTGAGATATGATGACAACCAACATGTCAACCAAGTCATCGAGCTTCACCACCCAATCCTGTTAGTCGCCTCTTACGACAACCATAGGATGCTGAAGACCAATTCTATTATCGTAAAGGCTAGAATGTAGGAGAAACAGGGGTGACCGAAATGTCAACTATATCATTGCGGAACATGATCGCTTTGGGAGGAAGTTTGATTGTATGGGTTTGGATGACGGCAGAACATCAAACCGACCCTGTGGTTGTAAGGGTTGTCAGTTGTCCGTCCTCTGGAACAACAACGTGGCCTCTACTTCATCTCAGTGAAACACGTCCAAACTGAGCCAGGGGTGTGGCTGATTTATCTGATAATTCTTTTGAACAACTTGACATTTTGATTTCTTATAAATCGTCTCTTACAGATGGATACCAGATGCCAGAGGTGTTAGCAATTACACTAGGCGTGGTCATCGTCCTGGTGTCTCTGGCGGCCCTGGTCATCTTGTTCTATCAAAGAAGTTGGGGAAGAACCGACTACTGTTCAAAACGGCCTGGAAAACACACAGGCGCATATGAGTATACTGTATCGTCAATCAGCGCAACATTCTAGCCAGATCGTACTGAGTGTTTGAAGCAAACCCGACTGTGCCATTGTGTTACCTTGTGTGGCTGTGTTTGGGGTCACAGATGTGTTCATATAAAGAATATGAATTGTTTTACCTTGGTACAGCTGTTTCTAGTAGCGTTTTACCTAACAGTACTATATAGTCAGGTGATGCACGGATGTGTAACTCATGCGATCCAACTAGTCTTTTTCCCAGTGGGTTAGTAAATATGAAATGTCAATAAATTTGTGCACTTTCTTCATGACTTCATAGAATAGAACGTTCACACTGTACACTTCTTCACTATTTAACTCAATTTGCGATCTCGTACCATGATCTTAACCATAAGACAATATACTTTCCTTTACCATAGCAGTGGTCAGCTCTCAAATCTTTGGAGATTTTAGAAAAAGATGGATGGTAACAAATGAACTGACAAAGAAAACAACAAACATCAGGTCCTAAACAGCAAACATCAGGTACAAAACAACAAACGTCAGGTTCAAAACAAAACAGCCATCATACCCATAGTAGCGGTAAGATTGTATACATTATTTGGCTACCAGGCCGCTCTCATAACATGTAACATGTATGATACACACACACACACACACACACACACACACACACACACACACACACACACACACACACACACACACACACACACACACATATATATATATATATATAATATATATATGCTGTGTCGTGTTATATATATTGTATTGTATATATTGTCGGTGTCGAAATGCATTGTATGATCATGTGAGTGGATGAGAGAGTGCTGTTTACACGTCGTGACTGCTGTCAGCTGTATTCCAGCATTATGACAGCAGGGGACACGGTAAATGAGCTTCACACATTGTACCCATCCAGGGAATCGAGCCCGGTTCTCGGGCGTCAGACCTTCACACCGCTGCTCATAATATTGTGAATAATCACTGTACTCCATTATGATTCACAAACCGTGAACGGAATGTTCCCCTGTGTCGTTACTAATGACGTCATAACTAAAGATATACAGGCCTTGTCATAATGTTTTCATCCAACACATGCTTCAGCTTTATTATGTTGTCAATTTAATGGCTGAGGTTAAAGGAGACGCAGTTTGTTTACGTTTACCAAATCAAACACAACCTATAACGAATTACCTTTGCAATATGTTTTATAAATTGTCTTTGTATAAAGATTTTGAAAAATAAAAACAAATAAGACGACGTTGAGCAAGGGCTCATTACATGCATACATCCAACTTCTCACGATGAAGGATCGTGCAATGTTACGCAACGTACGGTACACGGGGACAACCACTCTTGTCTAGACAGAAAGCCTTCACTCTGATAAGCCGGTTAACATCGGGTTCATCAACATAAGGTATATAGGTATAGATAATTCACAAACCTGTGACTCATGCTATGTTATATACGTCCATTATTATTATTGTACTAGAAATGCCCATGTTCCTTAATGTAGCATCTAACAGTGTGTTTATAAGTACACTAAGTCTTTCGGAAACATAAGAAGAAATGAAAATCCTGTTGAATTAATGTTTGGCCAGTCAATACATCTCATTCCCCTTTTGAAAGAAATTATCAATATTATTGAGTGAATTAATATATACCGTCACATCGGTATTATTTCAGCCATATCGTGACGATTGTTCTCGATTCATTTGAAAACTGGGTAATGCAATGTTAAAACTTTAACTCATATGCCAAAACAATTACAAAACAGGCTATAGATTACCGACAACAGAAGGTAAATCCCCATTCAGCAATTTAGACAAATCTAGACATAAATCTAAACTACACACTTGCTACGATTACATAAGTGGAAAGTTTAAATTTACTGTGAATGGTTTGGGACGTATGCACCCTCTCAGGAGGACAATCATTTTACAGTACATTAACCTCCTTCGATGACCATACAACTTTTTGTTTGAAGGACGATCTTAAACAAGGTGGGAAATTTTATGACACTTCGCGTGATTTGGTTATTGGAGCACGTGTGGAGAACTGTTAGTAAAGGAGAAAATCCAGTTCCATGGATAGTCAGCTTGCTTGATAACGGAGTCAGTACCTACACCGAAACGTCGCACTCACTGCAATGCAGAAGTTGACTATTCACAGAACGTGTTTTTCCTTCTTTGGTACAACTTCTAACATGAGTGAGTTAGTTAATATTTACCGTCACATCGGCAATATTGCAGCCATATCGTGACGAGAAAGTTCGAAAACTTCCTCTCAAAGATGCTAGTAAATGGACCAAACAAAATCCATTCCTTGATTATATAAAACGATTTATAATTTAGCATTCACTCATGTACCACAGGGATACCATACATGGCAGCTTGTGTATCAATTATTACCCAGTCTTTTCGTCGTTGTTTTGGTAAACAATGACTGGTGGATCTTGCAAAGAAAAGAGCATATGAATTATTTGGTTTTGGCGCAGTTACACTGCCAATATTGGGGAGCAACATTAAGACGCCCAGCTGTTCCTTTCAGCAAAGTAGTAAGCATTGTTGTATGCTCATCCTATGCTATTGCACATATCAGTTCCGATACTGATGAAGAAGCATCCCTTGTTTTAAGGAAACTTAAGAATCACTGGTATTGATAAGACCTCAGTGGGTACTGAGTTCAGTGTGATGATTGGTTTCTGGTAGGAAGTCCATAGTGATTCAGGTCTAAGACGGCCATCAGTGACTCATTAAAGTGGGTCATGGATTCCCAGCTACAATATAGATTGGTACTCATAAATAGCGCATTATGTCCCCTGAGAAAGAATGAAATTTAAAAGATCAGAAGCAGATGGATTTTAGCTCAATTTTGGATTGTGACAAGATGGTTAACTATGAAAGAGCGTAACATACATGTCATCTTTCACAGTTTCAGGTGTGAAATTCTCCCCTCTCCATGCTTACAGGCTGCATTTAAACCATATACACAAGCAGGCAGGGTATATCAGGGAATACTTCACAATAGTTCTTCCACATACAGCATGTACGATTCCTTTTTGTTAATGAATGTCTGTCTGGTTGCACACACCTCGTTTAGCTCAATGGCATAGTTCCAAGTATTAATGTCCGCAATGTACATCATGCCACAATCACACTTATCACTGTAATATGTAATAGATATGCAACAAATCACTGCAATGAAAACTAGAAATGGACTACTCTCCCGTTCCGTTTTTTTAAAAATTGTTTTTGGTTTTTTTTAAGCTGGAGTGGTTTTGATAAGGATTGGTTTGGAAAGGAACAAGCAAATAGTGCTGGTATTGACATACAGTACATCGAGGAATTTTAATCACGACCAAATATAGCCAAAGTACGGTGCACTGAAGCTGTGATACGATACGAACCCCGATATAAAGGTGATTATACGACACGAATCACGATACTAACAACACCTAATTCTAACACCAACTATAAAACACCTTAAAATCAAAACAAAACCAAAACAAAAAGTATTTCGTCATATTTATGCCAGCGTTTTTCAATGTTCATTCGAAAACGAGAAAATTAAGTTTACATTTACACGTACATTGTGAATGTTAATAACATGCGAGTGCTATGTCTGACATAGTGTGCATGAATTAGACAGGAAACGTGTACTTGTAAAGGGAAACAACTAAGCATATAGTTATTCATGAAAACAAAGTCTTTTTTTCGTCACAGCTATCGCAAGTCATCTAACGTGGATGTATCGTGGAATGTAAAACTGTGTATCAATTCACTGTATCGGCGGCCCATGGATCGACACATCGATGCGTATCGATGAATCGTCTCACAACTACAAACGAAAATGGAATCATGTGTCGGATAACGACGAATGTCTCTAGCAATATTAATTTTCACCCATTGTCGAGAAATTTCATACATTCAGAATGTCTACCCTTATCAAGTAGAAGGCCATTATTATCTGAGGCCATAGGTACTTTCGTTTTGTGTATCCTCAAACGCGAACAACATCAGAGCGAAATAATTTAATATACTGTATACTAAATTCTTTTCACGAATTCTTTGAAAGGTTCGATTTTTATTAAGAGTATGTTTCAAACGATTGAAAAGGGATTATGGTTGTTGTTATCTACTTTCAATTTGGTCACTCATCGATTGACAGTAATCCTTCGGGTTGCTCAGTGAACGTGTTTGCAGGCATGGCAGTATTTGCAGGCATGGGTGTTTTGTTGTTGCTCTGCAAACGTGTTTGCAGGCATTACTGGTCTGTTGTGGCACTATGAACGTGCTTGCAAGAATGAATGTTTCGTTGTTGTTGCGATAATAACATGTTTGCATGCAATGATGTTTTGTGGTTGGTTCGTTATGAACATGTCTGCAGACATGGATGCTTTGTTGTTGTCTCTCTTGTTGTTCAGCTTCCAAAACAACACCCGTAAAACATTGAATTTTGCTATATGTCTGGATGACCGTAAGTCTATACAAACGTGCAGGCAGGCACACTGGGTAGGGTAACGGGCGTACACAAAGGGTTTAGGAAATTGCAACAGCCCAGACGTTGCCAAAAATACGTCCAACAGACAAGTCGCTGTGTATTTGTGAAAGAGACGCGGTACGATTGTGGAAAAGGCCTATTCATATGTCAGTAGCTTTATGAATCTGGGCAGTGTTTTTTTTGCATATCATCAGTGAAGTATTCTGCCGCCTCGTGATATGTTGCAATGATCATACTTGAAACCAAGTAGTCACAATCTTCTTGTATAAGCCAACAAGCAACGTTCCCAATCATGGGCAAACTGAAATTGTTTACAATAACGTTAGACAATCCTACGGGGGTGTACTCACCATGCGAGTATCTCCAGGGTCATGTACAGGTGGAATTGACAGACAAAATGAAAAGGAGAGGTAAGTTTTTCATTATCACACATTTGGACAATTGCTAGAATAATAAAAGAATATATGCCATGTCCGTTGTCTTTATACGGACTTTGAGAAGGTGTGCTTTTTACCGATTTGATTTTTTTCCTATTATTAATATTTTGTTTGATTCGTTTTCATGACAAGTTGATCATACAAGGAGCGTTGTGCTCTTTCCGAAACATAATTCCAAACTCTGAATCTTATGTAATGTAAGTTATCAATTTCAAATTCGACTACTGGGGATTTGTGAGTGAGTGAGTTTAGTTTTACGTCGCACTTAGCAATATTCCAGCTATATGGCGACGGTCTGTAAATAATCGAGTCTGGACCAGACAATCCAGTGATCAACAACATGAGCATCGATCTGCAATGGGGAACCGATGACATGTGTCAACCAAGTCAGCTAGTCTGACCACCCGATCCCGTTAGTCGCCTCTTACGACAAGCATAGTCACCTTTTATGGCAAGCATGGGTTGCTGAAGGCCTATTCTACCCCGGGACCTTCACGGGTCTACTGGGGATTTGTGTCTTTTGAAGATTAGAGGTGATGAAAAATGTTGGAAGCATTAATGTTGTCTTCTTTGAGCTGATTGTATCCAACGACAATGAATCAAAGTTCTGGAACCAATTTCCAGTTCTTTTTGCTACTTGCGGAATAGCACCTGTTGATGACTGGTACATAAATGTATGCTTGTGTGCGTGCGCTCGGGCGCTTCAGAGGTGGAAGTAATTATAGCAGCACAACAGTTTTAAATAGTAAATAATTAAACAGGTACTTACGTTGCCAATAATAACATTTATTACATACAATAGAACTTCTAACAGTAATTACACTTTACCTTCAGATTGTCCAAAGTGGTACTCCAGCTAATATATTAACTGGACAATTATATTGATAAACAGAGGGAAAATGCAAGATTTTACACGAGCTTCTTTGAGTATTGTGCCTCCGACAAGCCGGGTGCAAAACGTACAGGTTATTCATGGTTTTCTCGAAAACACATCTCAAAAATAGATCATCTCTCTTCAACCGTGACCGAAGAATACCTGATCTCCGTTATTTTGTATTGTGACGTAAACACTAGACACGGAACCTTCTGAACACATAGTTATGACAGTACTGTAACCCCTTCGAGGATATAGCCCATAACAATCTTAGTTGACGATTTAAACTTCCAATCATAAAATATTTATCTATTTGTATTTTTGATCAAGAAAACGTAAAGATTAGGACAAAGCAAGTCGGAATCAAAAGTTCAAAAGTCCAATTCTTTACATTTGGTTTCAAATGCAAAATTGTAATTCACCCAAACACTTGTGAATTGTAAATACTTACCTACTCACACACATCTTAAAAAATAATGTCCTGATTTAAAATGTTCAAAATCCATTTAAATTCACAAAAAGCTAACGATTGGTGACATATAATTGCAAAGAATGCAGTGTTTTGCTGAACTGTTATAAGAAGTATGAATCTGTCAAGTTTGTATGACGAACGTGAGTTATGTCCCTTTGTATCACAAGGAGCTTTTGGAGAATTCATTCCTCGTGTTGTGTTATACGAAATCTTCTGTATGGATCAATGTATCAAAATTAGGACATTGATTTTCAGAAGACTTGTGTGAGTAGGTACGTGTCTTGAAAGCGTTTATCAGTACAACACTGTTATTCAGGTCCTCCTTCAAACTCTAACTTAAGTACAGTTAAGGGCTAGATCAACACCAGTTCCTTTTTGCTTGCCGTTTATTTTTTTTGTCTTGAATTTTAAATTTTGTTTTTGTTTTTTTGGTTTTTTTTTTTTGTTTTATGGCTTTTTATCTGCACCAAACGTGTGCCTGATTTTAGGAGTAATTGGTGTAACTGTTTTCAAGCTTATGCCTCAAACAGTTCAAGTGACCAATAAAGATCATATGCATAAAAGTCATTTATAGTAATTAATGGAAGTGACAAGGAGGAACAGGGTAGCTGACAGGACAATGTTCGATGTGGTAGTGATAAACATTACGAATGCAGATTAAATAATAACAAGTAAGTCCCATATGACTTGGTTACATAGTTTGGGATTTTTGGAAATATTCGGGTGATGGCCGTCCTGACTTAGACACTATAAGATGCCATAGAGGCAGTGAAATCAAGTATTCTGCTTCGAATGTGACCAGTTTGGTGGGTCCTTCTCTAGGTATTGCAGTAGACGGTCTACATGAACCACACGAGAAGGATTGTTGATGACGTTTTGGATGGAGCAGGTGATGTCATCAATCTCCTTGGTGACAGCCCAACCTTTCGACCATTTTGGAGTCAGTTTATATATTACGTTGGTACTTAATGTTAAGTCTTGGTTCTCTCGTTTCAACATCATAACATTTATTTCGCCCCTCAGAAGAGTACTTTCCGTGCTGATTCGAACTCTTTTTCCAAATGCTGATGAACTCATCAACATACTCATCCCTGGTGAGCTGCTGTTCATTAGGATCACCAGTAACCAGGTGGGAGGACATGCGCACTTCCCAAGTTGACTCATGCTTTGAGCTTCTGTATGCAGCCATCACAAAGAGATGGTGTTTGTCCCCAAACCGTGGTCTCTCGTCTGTGTAAATACTCAACATGGCAGCTAAGGTACGATTGAAACACTCGACTCGGTCATTTGCCTGAGCTCGGAGAGAGGTGGTTCTAGTTTTCACCCCTCCCAACAATTTGCAATTCTCTCTCTTTCTGAAAAAAAAGATTGGTGATACTCTGAACCATTCACATATTTACTCGTGTCTCCAGATCCTGTGACCTGGGCGACCTCTAGACTGAAACTGGTGACGTCTGGGATGAGACTGTTGCTGCTGTACAGAGACCAACCGACCAATCGTTGAACTGCCTTCTCATGTAAACTGTTCTCGAAGAAGAAGGATGAGAATTGATAGCTCTCACCGGTTTATATAAGCCCATGGTCTTTCTCCAGCACCCGTTTATGTGAGTGACGAGTAACGAGTGACCATTTATTACCCACGTGGTACTTCGTAAAGGTGTTTCATAACGTGTTATGACACATATGTGTCATAACACCTTCGAGTGATTTGATTGGCTAATACATGAACTTTGACATTACTGGTACTACTTTCATCACTCATTCCATTCATGATTTTCATTCAAAAGTTTTCACACCTGAGAGCATGTAAAACGAAAACACTTCTATGGAATTAGATAACATTTATTTCATTTAGAGTGGTTACTAGCATTATTTTCAATTCTATAATAACTCAAGTTTCTGTAATAAAAACGAAAATAAAACAATCTATAAAAATAAGTAAACAAATGCATCTAGTGGGTCTGTCATGAGTGTAAACAAATGTGGCGTGGCCCGTACAGTTCTTGATATCGTCAAAAATGACGGACAATTGGTTGGAAGAGTTGTGAATATAATCATGAGATTGAATACCTTCTGCGTGTAGTTGTCAGGACTGCACAGTAACACACATCAAAAGAGCGGCGCTGTTGTATCTCTGTCACTGTCAGCCGCATCCATTCGCGTGCTCCCTCGCAAACATATTGTCACTGCCATGCCTCCGTGGTTTCTTATGTAGGGGTCAAAAGCTCTACCCAGAATCTGAACACAACAGGCTTGAAATCGTCATCGTTCGAGGTTGTAGGCTGTGTTTTCAGACCCAATTTTCGGTGGGGTCTTCAACATAAACATCGAATCTCGACAAGTGGGAATTCCAAGATGAGAAGTCGTCACTGGCATCCTGCGCAAAGCGACGCCGAATTATTTACAGTAACTCGTCCTCCGATGAAGAACATTTAGCTAAACTATTTGAGACATGCAGTTCACTATTATTCACATTCATCTTTGCTGTTGAGTTTGCCGTTCCTAATTAAATGCTCCCTATATATAATCTTCTTCTTTGTGAACACTTCTCAACATGACGACTAGCCCGACAGTGATGGCCGACTGACGTTCAGGCAAGATTTAGGCCACGTAGTCAAGTTAAAAATATTTACACTTCGCAAGTGTTTTGATTAATTACATTATTGCTTTTGAAAACAAATCCTCAGCTGCAAAATTTTGATTACGACTTGATTCTGTCTTAATTTGTTTATTTTCTTGTGATTAGGCGCCGTATAGGAAATACATTGTCTCTACGCAGCGTACGTTTTCCTGGAGTGAAGCGGTTGACATTCCAATGACCAATATGATGTATTAATCCGCGTTACATGGTTCTATATAGGAAAGAAAATTCTGCTGTATTTTAACGATATTTTCACTTTTTAGGACGTGGGTAATAAATAGGATACAAAACTCGTTCCCCTTTCATATCAAGTTTATGTCCCGAGTGAAATAACTTTGGTTTGTCACGAGCTTTATACTTGATATGAAAGGGGAAGCTCGTTTAATATCCTATATATATATATAGGTTCAAAAGGGCTTCCATTTACTGCTGCTTCAAGCATGAAGTCCACGGAATTGACAGTGTTTTCTTGCAGCAGGAGATACTATAGAATCCTGGCTATCCACATCCACAAGTTGTGTGAAGTATGCATTGCCGATCTTAGGATTGACAAGTTGGCCTTTATCGCCATTCTTTAAACAGGCTTGGACATTGGACTTGACAGAAATCAGTCATACGGAATGAGTGTTGAAGGAGTTGAATATATGCCATTTGTCTATAGAGGCCATTTCCAAATTTTAACTCATCACAAACAGCATTTATGTCAGTTACAAATGTCAGTCTGTGTGCATTTTGTTTGTGTGTTTGAGTGTTTTTTTGTTTTTTTTCTTTTTGTTTCGGTTGTTTTGCCTTGCCTTTGCATGTGTTTGGGCTACCAGTATGGCAGCATTTCCTCACGGTGTCTAGAACAACTCGTAACACCATTATTTCATAGTGATTGATGACATAAGTGAAGAAACCTTTTTCATATCCATATATCGATTTCCTATTGTATTGTTTACTTGCAAGGGCACATGTAGCCCATCGCTCCATGGTACATAGATCTCAGTCCACAGTGCAACACGTTACACGCTGTAAACATAGTAAGCGTATATCATTGCCCTAACAGTTTCAATATTTACTCGCACGCAGTATGGTCAGTGCAATAGGTTTCATAATTTTAACAGTAATAAACATATATCGCTGAGCAAAATTACAGTGAAATGCCATTGAGTTTAGATATGTATCCTGTTCACACCATGCTAGATTAGTGATCTAATTATCCAGATCAGGATTAGGGGTTATCTGAAAACTCTTTTCAATATATTGTATCTTTGTAATTATACAAAAACGGCATTTTATAATATAATATCAGACTTTACTCTTCTTACCAGGCATCAGACTTCATATCTACGGCGGCGCTGAAGTGAAATGGAGTGAAGAAGATAGTGAAGATGAAGAAACGCACACACGGTGGTACCGAGCAAGTGGAACCTACCTTAACGAGAAAATGGTTCTATTTGGTAAAGGTATGAAAACCTGCTTTACTCAGTAATACCGTCATTCAAATGTGTTACATTTCAGATAATGGTTTACTTATGATGACCAGGTGTTGAATGGCAAGATAGGATAATGAAATGGTGAACATTTCACACCCCATTCCCCTAAGCGATAGGAACGCTATGACTGTAGTAACTCTGTGTTAAAGATTACCATAGTGCTTCTTGAATCACTTTGTCGTGATCATTGTATTCATGAACTACTTCTGACATACGAGTCGTCTCGCCACATACATAAATTGACACAACTGTACATTTCGTTGTCTGGTTTGTTTTTAACTGCTTGTTTGAGGTCTCTGCTTCAGAAAGTTTGCTAAGCGACGAATCACAACAAACAAACACTTATAATGTCATGTGTATTGTGTGAAACACCAATTCTATTGGAAGGAGAGGACATGCTTACCTTATTACTAGCACTTGTTTTCATAGTTGATATCTGTTCATTATCTTTTCCCAGCCGTTCTTCTCTTCACTTGCACTCCCAATGTTTGCGTGTACGCCTGAGCATTGCCAATGTGAGATTGGTGCTTTTCTCAACGGTAAAGTGCAGTGGATATTCCCCTTCTTTATTGCAATGAGTTCGACGGTGTAGGTACTACCGCCGTTATCAAGCCCCTCGTACTACCAACAGTAGCCGGTAAAAATCGCACATGGCTATTTTAAAATGAATGGTACATACTCTAACAATAGCAGTCTCAAAACAGTTCGCTTAAGATGTTACCAGTTTATTGCCTGGTTACAGTTTGAGTGAGTGAGTGAGTTAAGATTTTGAGTCACATAGGCAATATTTCAGCCATATTGTGACTAAATCAAGTTATATTTATATCAACAATTACAGAATCATAAATTATAAACATCTGCCAGCGAAGGACAGTAAAACAACTAGACTATCACAGATATAATTATAAAAATAGTAACTGAACCTAAAATATTTGAACTATACACGACTATAGATATAAACCGATTAGAGATTACCAAGGACTGAAGGTAGATTACCATGTGATCACAATATAAGAAAAAGGTTGTACGTCTGTCATTATCGAATGTGACAGGAAAGTGTCGTATCTAGTGAGTGAGTGAGTGAGTTTAACGTCATATCGGCAATATCTCAGCCATATCGTGACGAGAACGAAACACTGAAATAGATTGTATGTGTATTATAAAAAAAACTTTCGACAAAGGACAGTAAAGCAACTAGAATATCACAATTAGCGAGACGTGACGTGACGTGACGAGAACATTTAACATTTAAATGAAATGAGTGAGTTAATATATAACGTCACATCGGCAATATCTCAGCCATATCGTGACGAGAACAAAACACTGAAATAGATTGTATGTGTATTATAAAAATCTGTCAACGAAGGACAGTAAAACAACTAGAATATCACAATCCGAATTAAAACAGCATAGAAAGTTAAAAATAATATCACTATCTGGACAAAACAATATAACAAACAAGCTATCTCCAACAACCGGAGGTACGTCACCATACTAGGGACTATGGGGACTTACAGTGCCTTTGCTACCTGCATGGACCCTAGTTGGATTTACACCATCCCTTCAGCTGCTGGAGATTGTATGAAATGATAGCCCAAACTAAAATAACCCGAATAATACGATTAAAAACCCGGTAGACTTAAATATACATAGAATGTTTTGGGACTTTTGTACCTTCTGAGGATGACAATTATTTTACAGTTCTTCAACCCCCTTTGAGGTTACAGCCACTAACGATTTGCGTTATTTATTCAATCTTCCAATTATAAAATATTTAGCTATTGACAATCCTTTCAACAAATCTAACCCCTTTAAATAAGCAATAATTAAGCGAGGCCTAGTATTGCTAAAAAGATCATTCATAGTTCGTGAATTAAAATACTGATCCCTTGTGATGGAATACTCAACACAGTCAAGCAGGATGTGCTTGTCTGTGATTCTTTCATCACAGGGATCCAGAACGGAGGATCCTCACCTTTCATAAGGTATTCATGAGTATATCTCGTATGGCAAATACGACATCGCCGCAAAATGACCACTTCAAATCTAGACTGACAACCCAAGTGGGTATACCCAATATAAGGTTTTATTGCATGTAATTTATTTACACCCACTTCGGTGCCCCACTTCTTTTGCATCAGATCACGGATATACGATCTAATTGTAGCTTTATAATCAGAGTATGGAATAAGAGGTGGTGTCACAGATTTGTTGAGTGCTGCCTAGGCAGCAACATCAGCCATTGTGTTACCAGAAATGCCCACATAGCTCGGTAACCAACTTAAGACGATGTCGTATTGGCCAGTAGCAAGATCATTGTACAATTCAATTATTTCTACTAAAAGTGGATGTTTTCAAGAAATATGTTTAATAGCCTGAAAGCAAGAAAGAGAGTCGGAATATAGTATATACTGTTTATGTACATTGTGTCTTTGAACAAATTTAAGAGCCGTTAATATGGCGTTAGCTTCAGCCGAAACAATAGAACTGTTGTCTGGTAATCTAGAAGATATTGTTCTGGATCCAACGACAGTGGCACAAGCCACTGCGCCACCGTCCTTGGACCCATCTGTAAATAAGGATTTATAATTGCTATATTTAAGCTTTAATTGAGTACATTCATGTTTATATTGCAATTGATACGTTTTTGATTTTCTAGTAGTGGTCAAAGTTATCCCCACTTGGGGCCTAACCAACTGCTATATTTTCCAGCTCAATGCTAGAAGCATCAAGAAATGGCTTAATTCTGAGCCCAAGAGGCGGAACAAGGGAAGATTTATAATGTCACTCATGTAAGGAAATGATGTATTCCCTATAATTATTTGTTTTATATGGCTTATTCTCCTTTTGTATATATCTTTCTATTCCTGTACATAGTGTGTTTCACTTCATGCATGTGTAATAGGCTTTTCTGCCCAGTGACAGCTGAAGTTGGCTATTCTCTGGTTTTGGACCTTGCGTTGTGTATTTTTTTATGCAGTGATAATAACTTAACCAACTTCAAGTAGGCTCTATGAATCAGGCCTCATTGCTGGTAAACTCAATAATTTATTTATAACAAAATTCCTGCACCTATCCTTACCCACCCATCAACCTAACCTAATCTATACCTAACCTAACCACCTAACCTAACCTATACCTAACTTATAACTAACAACCAAAGTTGACCCCAAATCCTACCAAGACATGGCTCTGATTTCAATGCCTATGCCTAAAAACAAATAAATATATTAACTTCCTGTGGTAAACTAAGAAAAACTTATCTACTTGGTCTGGATCACCAGGACTCAAACAACTAAAATAAATGTCCTCACCTCTGGTGGACCAGTGGACTAAAGACAAGGAGTGCTATGTAGCTACTCCTTTTATAGGGCTAGAGACAGGCAGTGCATGGGCTGCACATGCCAGGCAGACCACACTAACCTGCCGGGTGTGTTGTGGCTATGCATATCAGCATAGCCAGGAACACAATAATAGCCCATATTGAACTATATCCAACCCTAAACTACCACACATGTAAGCATTTGTACAATGTATATAGAAGAGGGTTTCACTAAGTTGGGATAACTTGTACCCAATCCATTCTCTGGAATAAATATGTTTAAAAGAAAAGACAGAAGTGTATACAATTTAGAAAATTTGAAGCCGTTTTCAAGACACCATTTATCTATTTTGTTTAAACACAACTGTAGTTGCCGTTCAAAAGTGTGCATATTTTTTCATTATAATCTTCCCCATTATCTGAATTGAAATTAATAGTTTTCTTTTCTTGTTGTTTTTGATACGGCTGGAATTTAGGTACATAATTAGAAGAGGAAGAGTGTTAAGCGAGGGTTTCGTCTAGTTTATTTGCAATATCTGATTCCTCGGTAAGTAATTGCTCTCCATGTTTAAGATGTTGGATGCTAGATTTAGTATCTTTACCTTTAATTTTCTGGACGATGTTCCATACCTTGCACGTCGGCTTTCGAGAATTTATGGACACATAATTTTTCCAAGATTGGCGTTTATTCTGTTTAAATGTACGTCGAGATTTAGCTTTTAAAACTTTAAATTTGTTTAAATTATGCAACATAGGATGGCGACGGAAATAATGCTCAGCTTTCTTACGTGCCTTCCTAGCTTTGTTTGCATTCACCAGTGACCCATGGTTTTCGTGTGTGTGGAACTGCAGAGGCCTTTGGGATACACTCGTCTTCAATATCGTTGAGTACATCTGAAAACCATTTAATAGAATCAGGAACAGTAATAAAACGACTAAGTTTGCCAATACAGACAGGTTCATATAGAGTCCAGTTGGCCTATTTAAAATTCCATCGTGATGATGGAGGTACATCAGATGGGTTCACAGGTTTTACGATTGTGGGGAAATGGTCGCTCCCAAGATCTGAATATGTTCCTGTGCCAGGATGTAAATATGTATGTTACATTGTAAATACAGAGATCATTATTTGAAAGAAAATCCTCGATTAATTTACTTCTGGTGTTCGTAGTGGTACCACCCCAGAGTGGGTTGTGGCCATTTAAATCGCCCATGATTATACAGGGTTTAGGTAATTCATTGTAAAGAGCTTGTAGATCAGTTAACTGGACAGTGGATGAAGGTGGAATATACAATAAACAAAGTGTAAATGCAACTTGTAATGCAAGTCGCACAGCTACTGCTTGGAGATTTGTTTTAAGCGCTATTGAGCTATGTATAACGTTTTATCGTTATAAGATTGATTATCCTCCACTTGCCCTGGAGGTAAAAAATATTGATACACGTTGAAATGACGAAAAGGTGAAGAGTATCTGTCTGTTTTAAAAAATAATGTTCCTGTAGACAGATTGCTGACGGCGTAAAATCCTGGATTAGAAGCTGCAATTTATCAAAAGTAGTATTGATTGTCCTCTTCAATTCCATTGAATAATGTCATTCTTATAAGCTATCTTTTAGGGGGATTTATTGGGGATCTACCCCGCACCTTTTAGGTGGGCGACAAGCTGTGTGCCCTACAACGGACGTTTTCGGATACGTCCATATCCTCACGAGATCCGTATCTGTTGAATAACTGAATTCTTTTTTCTGACCCTTTCTTACTCTGCCACTGAACACTTTTGAAGAATCCACCTTTTTACTTTTGGTTACCTTAACAAGATCTTGTTGTGACTTTGCTGATGACTGAGAAGAGACGTCGTGATTAGGGGATTTCTCTGTTTGTTTTCCAGATGTATCAGGACGTGAGTCACCTTTTTGGGTAGATGTAGCAGCGGTCGCGAAAATTGCAGGAGAATCGGTTTTGATCCACGTTAAGTTTGTCTGACAACTTGCTGAAACTTTAGTTATGCTAGATGTTGCATCAGCCGTTCTTCGGGCAATGGAAACATAGCTTGCTGTCTGGTCTGAGCTGTGTACTAGCTTCTTGGCCTCTGCAAAACTAATATTTTGCGTGGATTTTATTTTGATTGCCATTTGCTGTTTCCATACGGGGCAGTCCTTAGAGTAAGATGGGTGATTCCCTGCACAGTTGGTGCATTTGTTTACATTACTGTCACAATCTTCTTGTGTGTGTGTCCTTTCACTATAGTGAGCACACACAACAGACAATGTGCAAGTATTGACACCATGGCCGAACTTTTGGCATTTGAAACACCGAAGGGGATTCGGAATGTACTTTTCCACACTGATATTACAGTATCCAGCCTTAAGTGATGTTGGAGCAGTAGGTGATGAGAGAGAAAACAGAAAGATATTAGTTTGAATAGTTGTGTTGTTGTGAAACGTTTGACATATAATACACCCTGATCTTTCATCTCGGAAGCGATATCGAGTTCAGACATGTCTGCCAGCAATCGATCTCAATCACGTACGATTCCCATACTCGTGTTCAGTGTTTTGTGGGCCGTGAGTGCCAACGAAAGTGTCAGTGTTCAAATGGTTGGTTGACCGTTGCCTTTTGAAGCACTCAATCAACAGCGCACCAGAACGTAATTTTCTAATGTTCTTTTCATCATCGGCAATATCTTGGATATCCTTAGACGCCGCAAATGTCTTTAACTTCAAAGGTGTATTTTCTTTGGTCTCGATGACAATAAGACGTGGCCAGTAGTCAGTGTGTTTAGGCGGTCTGAGGTCATCAACAGGGTCATTTTCAAGAGGACGTTTGCTCTTATAAGTGGAGGTTTCGTAAGCCATGGTGAGTTATTTAGGTTTCATTATCAGAGCTCCCCACCCACCACGGAGTATCACAAGGACGATGCTAAAAACAAGCGGATCTCTTGCTTGCAGCATCAAGGATACCCGGATGATATACTCCAGTAGAAAAATATAAATAATTAGTCCACCAGATTGGCCCATGAGCCACCGCCCTCTGGGCATAAGACTCTTGGCAAAGTTCACTACAACATATTGCAAAATCAGAAAGGTTTTTGATGAACAACAGAGTCAAGACCGAAATTAAACCAAGTCCAAAATCAAATTTGTGCGATGAAATAGACACAATTCATGCACTGGGCTTGGCATGACCAGCCGATTGGTTGAATCGGGCACATTCAACCACCCGTCTAGGTGAAGTAAGGGCCAAAGTGGTGTACTTCGCAATAGGAACGCGATTGCAGGTCCCTGTCACCCTCAACCACCAGGATCTCTTCCTCCACCGACACAGGGCCGCAACCCACGGTAAACGGGTTGATGGACCAAATATCCCCCCGGGTCCACAACCGGGGTGTTGGCGAGCTCTTGGCGTTACCCAGCACCCACCACGAGGAGGTGGCTCGCCACGGTTGCCGTGTTGTATCTATGTTATTATATGAATACATAGGCAATAAACAGTACAATAATAGATATGAGTTTGATATATAACAGTTATGCTATAGCTGTATTAGCGATAAAATATATATGACGCATGAGCGCTTGGTCCAGGACATTTACAACGGATGTGACGTCACGCCTTAGCGATCAGTCAGAATTGCATAAAATTGATGATTTGGTGTACTGTAGATATATATTCTGATTAATAATTCATACACTCTCTTACGTGCAAATACTAGTGCTTTAAGTTAGGAAGTGATGTACGCGAAATAAAGATATGTGTTATTAATATGCTTATGATGATGATATTTACACTACCAATGATATATGCTGAACCACAACGGAAATGTAGCTCCGATAGCGGTTTCTTAAAGCATACACTTCAAGTCACTCTGTTTAACAAGGGGGGAGAGTTCTTTTTCTCAATAATTATGGTTAACACATTTTTGGAAATCAAACTTTGTGTCAACACAAACAAATTCACCAACAATGGTACCAGTAAGATACCCAAAAGTCAGTTTTGTGTGTGGCCTCTATGGACATCGATGAAAGCGTGGCATATTCTTTACATGGAATGAACTAGCCGATTGGTGAATATCATATACACTTGGGTCCCAACTTGATATACCTGATCAAGTACTGCGGAAGTTGTCGGCCGTGGGTGCCGGTCATTCCGTCTTCTTAAAGTCTAGTCCCAAATGTGTTCTAGTGGACTCAAATCAAGTGTGCCTGCAGGGTATTGAAGAGTTTAGATGCCGTGTTTGTTGTAGGAAGTCAATGTTACTCTAGCAGTGTGGGCACGAGCGTTGTCAGACTGGAAGATGTGATTTCTGTAACGTACAAAATGTGGTACAATGTGGGGTTTTATGACTTTGTCAATATAGCGAACAAATCTCAGATCATTTCCTCATCCTAGACCGAGATGCTGGAACACCACGGTGCCTTGTTCAGACCGATTGCACAGCACTCCATGATGTTTGGACCACCCCATGAATCTCTGTCAGTAATACACTCACTAGTAAACACTTCCCCATGCCTTTACCATATTCTCACTCTACCACTGACTGCCGGAACACAATATCAGCTTTCATGAGAATAAAGCACAGTTCTCCACTGTCGATTGTTGAAAATGATGGGTTTGATGAGTTCCAATGATCTGACGTGTCATTTGTGTTGCTCTGGGCCTGCTGACGGTGGCTCGGTCTTGACACTGGGATGTTTCTGAATGTTTAAGAGCTTACGTACCCTCTCAGGAGGACAATGATTCGTTTGTTTGTTCAGTGACATTTTGAGTGTCAACTGGTATTTCATACTTTTCAAATCGTCCAACTGCACGCTATGATTGATTCAACGCTGCCAACGTCAATATTGACCACCTTCCAACTCCACCGACATTGCGTGACCATCTCGTCTGAGGTGTTCATTGACCAATTCTTCCAGCGTAAACAGACTGTGCGGATTGAACTTTTTCGATTGTGATATTGTGCCTTTAGCGTTTGGATTATCCTAATGTGGAAAAAAGATAACTCCTGCCCGAAAATATGATGGTTTTACTGTGGTTCCATCACACATCATGGCATTTGCAGCTATTATTATTATAATAAAAGCTGCACTACTTCATTATGTTCTCCAAGATGATTCTTTTGAGGCCGCACCAGTCCCAGATTTTAGACGAGCATGCTCACGTCGTATAGAGTGAACACAAGCCTTGTCGTCTGACCTGTACGAATCTTCCGTTTTGTACATCTGTTTGCTCATCCATAATCACGCAGAAATATAGGTTTAATTAACTGGATGTTCGAGCATTCTCAGAGATTTGGATCATGATAGCCTTGCTTTCTTTTCCAGTCATGCCATGAAGCTGATCGTCGTTCGTTGACGGCATATCCAACCAGAACACGTGCTTGGTCACCAGGTACTGAACAGCTGATTGGGCATTTCCTCCATAATCACTTCCTCTTTGGTGATCTCAGGGTTCTAATACTTTTCGTTTACTTTTCGAAAAGGGGTATGTTCTTCTTCCGAAATGCTCTTGCTGGATTAAGAAGGTATGATAAGATTGATGTTCCACAATTTTATCACTTTTATCCTTGAAGAGCTTCCGATGACTTAGCACACGATCGTACAAGACGGCTAATATTCCTGAGTACGGCTTCTATCCAGCTCTGGATCCATTCATATTGAACTTCTACAAAATGTTATGGTATAGCTGCCCACGTTGGCTGCGTAAATGACTACTGTAGTCATTGAAATGAGTATCTATAATGCCCGTAAGTAGGTCACGGCACCTCGCGAGACCTTACGTTGTTTAGTACTTCCGGTGACAAACAACGTTTCACGGTACTGTGGCGATATCACTGTTACAAGGGACATGCCCTGGATAATCATATTCCACACTCGTGACTCAGAAAATCATGACATGTAACAAACTACAAAATCACTTGGATTAGGTTGCATGAATAGAGCGCGTATATCTGTCAAATCACTTGCAATGGTGTCAAAGCGTCATCTTTTCAGTCTGACCCATTCATTAGTCGAGATAAGATTTCTCGTTACATTTATTTGTTTGTTGTTCTTAAAAGGTATCATCATGGAATGCACAATAATGTGTTAACATGTGTGAAGATCGGTGAATCATTTTATTGCAGTCGTATTTTATGGTAGGACTTTGCAGTTATTCATCATGGCAAAGGTCCATTAGTTTATCCTGTATATAACAATATAAAGTTCTTTGGAACCTAACAAAAATATTGTTTTATGACCAGACGTGGGGGGAAAACATGAATCATTGTGGTTTTGTGAATATTTTTGGTTACTTGGTTACTATTTGGAAGTTACTAATAAAGTAATCGTGTTCTGCTAGATGTTTTACAGGTTAGTGTGTTAATAAATAAAGTAAATTTCCCAGAAGATAATATAATGTGCAATGAAATTCTAGTTTCAATTCTAAAGAAAAAAGTAATGAGTTATTGGCGTGTACAAAACGATGACAATATACACACATTGATTGGTGTAAATAGCTCTGAAAACTGGTGTCACTCACTCACAAATGTATTATGTAATTTGGACTTATCATGAGCATGGTTTTGTGGAATTTTTGACAGACATCATAGTACTCTAAGGCAACTCAATGAGAATTCAGATGAGTGACCATGAAAATATTCCAATTCATACTGTTTCAGTGTTTTTTTCAGGCTTGGCATCTGGGAAATGCTAAGAATGTTTCATATTTTATGAGTAATTATGTTCTTTGAAATTTGGAGGGGGGGAGGAGGGGATTGGGCCTTTAGTGCAACAAGTGAATGGATTATACACTAGGCTACCCCACTGCACCAGTTTGCCAAAGCATATCAAACAAGGAGTTTGATATCTTTGATATCGTTGATTGTTTTGTTTGGTTTTTTGGGGTTTTATGGTGACTGACAGTATGGCTTTTTGTGTGAACAAAAAACGTTTCCTTCCTCTTACGTTTTATTAGATTATGAGAACTGCTATTTATTCAGGAAGGACTAGTGTGGGGGTCAATGTATTTATAGCGCGACAAATAATTGTAATTGTAATTAAAATTTGATAATTTGGCGACAAATCCCTGTCATCAATAGTATATTGATTAATTGTTTGTTTTTTTATGAATTCAATAAATATTATTTTTTGCTAGTCTGCAAGCCTTATGCAGTTGAACTGCAAGAGGATCAAGCATCACATTGCTGAAAAGCATGTGAAAATATCGTGCATGTGAACCGCTGCATTTTGGTGTAAAGTTTTGTTAAGAATTCACCAATTTTTACTGAGTGCCATCATTATGACAATAACCTTTTCAACGTTACGAATTTGCACATATGCAGATATATGCAGACTTTTAGTTTAGAACAGAAAGTGGCTACATTACACTAGTGAGTCCAAACTTAGGGAGTATGTTTGAAAAGTTTAAAGTAATAGCTGAATGAGCAGATTTATATCCTGGTACAACTGTAGAGTCTACAGTTACCTTAGAAATATCTTCAGAGATCAAGAAGTAATTAAGTCTGTCTTGATGCCGTGGATTCTCTTTCCACAAAGTAAATGTCTTTGCATCAATATTGAGGTCATGCCAGATATCCAAAAGATTCATCTACCTTCTCCCTGATCATTTTCCTAGCATTAGGAGTATTTACAAGTTTATTGTTCTCTAAAATCAATCGTTGGATCCGTAACTATGGTCCAGTCACCACACAGCACCATTGATTCATACTCAAATTCATCAGTTTCTTCAAAAAGGCTATTATGGAATTATAGAATAGATCATCCTTATATGGTCCATAGACATTAGCTAAAGTCAACCTTGCGCAGTCAACATCTGAGTCTACTGACAGGCCATGAGGGGTACCTGTAACAGAACTGTTATTTCCTAGCAATACGCATTTCTTGTTCCTTAGCTAATCGTTTAATCTTAAGGAAACATCTACTCTTTGTACCATATTTTATTTTTTTAAATGTGTGTTTTGCCATCCTTCCATCCAATTCATTTGTAACAAATACTTTTACAATATATGTTCAATTATCCTATGCATTTTGTTATAAGCAACGTATTGATTAGTTTCTGTAAATATCTTACGTCATTTCGTTTACGTAGTCTCTGATAAGCCATCTTTTTTATGACTCGCTGTAAGTTTATATGTAAAATCTATGTTCGTACTTTGGATTAAGAGGTGAGACGTGAATAAATATATATGTCTCTTTGTCTGTCTGGAATATAGCGGTGCGTGTCAAACTTGTATGCGTTGTTTAAATAAGATTCAGTTATCGGATATTTGTTGATGATGATTACACTGCATTCAATTCTTCTTACACGTATATTAATCAGAGGTTCAACAGAGAAATTGGGCGAATACAGGACGATATACAATCTTTACATATCCAATGGTGACCACATTATATAATTGGGATTCTTGCACGAAGACATTAAATATGTCATATGTAACAGTGTCTTTGTTGTTGTGAAGGTTACACTTATGTCCTTATTCCAATACACATCAGAATATGTGACCACCGTATGTAGTAACAAGGTAAAGGTAAATCATCGAATTCGTACTGACAATATATCTATGTGGTAAAGCTATTGTCTTAAGGCTTTAGCACACGAAATGGAGCGGGAAAAGAAGGAGTGAGTGAGTGAGTTGAGTTTTACGCCACAATCAGCAATATTCCAGCTATGTGGCGGCGGTCTGTAAATAATCGAGTCTGGACCAGACAATCCAGTGATCAACAACATGAGCATCGATCTTCACAACTGAGAACCGATGACATGTGTCAACCAAGTCAGCGAGTCTGACCACCTGATCCCGTCAATCGCCTCTTATGACAAGCTGAGTCGCCTTTTATGGCAAGCATGGGTTGCTGAAGGCCTATTCTACCCAGGGACCTTTACAGGTCGGAAAATAAGGAGTGCATTTCAGCTATAATTCACAAAACGTCCGCCTGAAAGCAAATCCCTGTCTCGACAAAATTACAATTCGTTCTCCCTGTTATAATGTAGTTTAAATCTCAAAGGACTCAATATTTTACCATTCCGTCGGAACAAAGGAGAGGGAAACCAACTCTGCCTGCAGGATGTTATACATTTCCTTTCCGATACCAGCTTCCATATACTCTACCTCCCTCGTTTGAGGGTTCGGCTGGGAGAATAAGTTACTGGATCGAAGGTACCATTGACAAGCCATGGAGGTTTGACGACACAACGATAAAGGTGTTTACAGTTGTCCGTCAACTCGACCTCAACCAGCGCCCAGAAGTAATAGTAGGCAATAGATGCTGAGCAAGAATGATTCCATATAATTGTTAACCATGTAATGATAATTTAGGGTTGTTTGACACTTGCTTGTTTTGGAGAGGGAAGATATGTTTGAACCGTTTAACAAAGACAGTTGCCGGCATATTTGCTTGTGTATGATTGCAGAAGTGTTGCGGGGTGAAGACGACATCGACGCATGTGGTAATTTAGGGTTGTTTGACACTTGCTTGTTTTGGAGAGGGAAGATATGTTTGAACCGTTTAACAAAGACAGTTGCCGGCATATTTGCTTGTGTATGATTGCAGAAGTGTTGCGGGGTGAAGACGACATCGACGCATGTGGTAATTTAGGGTTGTTTGACACTTGCTTGTTTTGGAGAGGGAAGATATGTTTGAACCGTTTAACAAAGACAGTTGCCGGCATATTTGCTTGTGTATGATTGCAGAAGTGTTGCGGGGTGAAGACGACATCGACGCATGTGGTAATTTAGGGTTGTTTGACACTTGCTTGTTTTGGAGAGGGAAGATATGTTTGAACCGTTTAACAAAGACAGTTGCCGGCATATTTGCTTGTGTATGATTGCAGAAGTGTTGCGGGGTGAAGACGACATCGACGCATGTGGTAATTTAGGGTTGTTTGACACTTGCTTGTTTTGGAGAGGGAAGATATGTTTGAACCGTTTAACAAAGACAGTTGCCGGCATATTTGCTTGTGTATGATTGCAGAAGTGTTGCGGGGTGAAGACGACATCGACGCATGTGGTAATTTAGGGTTGTTTGACACTTGCTTGTTTTGGAGAGGGAAGATATGTTTGAACCGTTTAACAAACAGAGTTGCCGGCATATTTGCTTGTGTATGATTGCAGAATTGTTGCGGGGTGAAGACGACATCGACGCATGTGGTAATTTAGGGTTGTTTGACACTTGCTTGTTTTGGAGAGGGAAGATATGTTTGAACCGTTTAACAAACAGAGTTGCCGGCATATTTGCTTGTGTATGATTGCAGAAGTGTTGCGGGGTGAAGACGACATCGACGCATGTGGTAATTTAGGGTTGTTTGACACTTGCTTGTTTTGGAGAGGGAAGATATGTTTGAACCGTTTAACAAAGACAGTTGTCGGCATATTTGCTTGTGTATGATTGCAGAAGTGTTGCGGGGTGAAGACGACATCGACGCATGTGGTAATTTAGGGTTGTTTGACACTTGCTTGTTTTGGAGAGGGAAGATATGTTTGAACCGTTTAACAAACAGAGTTGCCGGCATATTTGCTTGTGTATGATTGCAGAAGTGTTGCGGGGTGAAGACGACATCGACGCACGTGGTCTGTGCTGCGAATCAGGACCAATTAGCTGTACGTTAGAACTTGACCAAAGTGGCTACGTTCCTGGGGAATGTATTCCTATCAAAGCGGAGATCATCAACCACAGTAACAGGAGGATTAGGGGATCACGCGCAGAATTATCTTCTGTATGTAAGAACAGTGTGACACAGAAAAATATCATATCTCATATCTTATGAGATATCTTATCTTATAGCTCATATCTTAATGTGTTTACCTTGAAAGACGTTTACTCTTCAACTCGACATATCCTCTTGCTTGCGGTAGCTCAGGCAATAACAAACATGAGTCTGGTATCAACATTGTGAGAGTGATGGTACTAATAGAACACCTGGTGTTCAGGGATCCAATTACGTACGGTGTGTCACTGCTGAGCCTTTTACTCCTATTAGTATCTGTGTCAACAGAGGACGGAGATTCCCTATTCTATAGATCACTTCTTGAAGCTGCATAATGAAAACATGTAACGGATGGATGTCATTTCAATGTAGAGAATCATGTTGTATAGTTATTATGAACCCGTTTATAAAGTAGATTAAAGCCTGCATGTGTTTGGTCCCATTATCTCAAGGCTTAGATATTCTAGGTGGTCTCCTATTTCGCAATGGGAAAGTCAAAAAGAGGCTACAGGATAATAGGGCAAATATCCCACAGAAGTATTCTTCCTGGAGACTCTGACACATGGAATGGAGACCTTTTACCGATACCACCACTGCCGCCATCTGAACTAAGGGGGTGTCAGATGGTTGGGATTGAGTATTATGTGCAGGTAAAAATAAATCAGATTTATATGACAGTTATAATTGTTAGTTATAGGAAATAGCGCACCTTTTTAGCTCCAAATTGCTAATAAACGTGCAATGTTGTTTACAGCACATAGTTTACCCATCGTTGTGTGGGAAAGGTAAAAACGTTTTTATCATCGATCTGTGGACTATTGTACGTTATGTTCCAGTGCTCTGTAGTTCCCGCAGGATGTTCAAGAGAGTTATATATAAGACTGGAAATACTCATTTGAACCATTCCTCTCTTGCCCCGCATCGGAGATTCTGCGCCTCCAATATACGGTCCAAGCCAGTGGCAGCTTCATCAGGGGAGGGCACAGGCCTTTGAGCCATCCACAACATCACAGCGTGAGTCTTCTTGCTACTGTGACACTTCTTCAAATGTTCAACCAGGTCCTGTAAAACTACACTAAACGCTGTATATCGAAGACGAATTGTGCTGTTTGGTGCTGTTATAACCCTACTATGTATTTAATCATCGTTAAACCAAGCAGTCGAACTCAGTGTGGGATGCACTTTATCTTAAGCTGGCTAAAATAGGAAACAAAGATTATTAGCAATGCCAAATTTTCAGTCATCCTCTTCGCCACGCTTTGTTCATTCAGGTAGTTGACCCGTGAAAACCCGGGTAAAAATAGATCTTCAGCAACCCGTGCTTGTCGTAAGAGGCGACTAACGGGATCGGATGGACCTGATTTGGTACACACGTGGTATCGCATCCCAGTTGCGTAGATCGATAATGGTGAAATTCATGACCGGGCATTGTCTGGTTATTTACAGGCCGCCGCCATATAGTTCGAAGATTCCTGAGTGCGGCGTTAAACCAGTCAACCATCCCTGGTACTTAAAGAACGAAAAAACTCATATTTTTTTTACTCTTTTAACAATTACATATGAAAGACTTGTGGTTAGTTTTAAGCGGAACACCAAAGTCATTCTTTATAACTTTATAAACGCGTAGTTAATTAATACCGAGCGATTTAAAGTTGCCAAAAAGTCGTCTGCTTCGCTCTTGCCCGCCAAGAAAACAACAGACAGGTAGGGTAACTCTTTCCTCAGAGCACTGCAGTGACGTCATAAGAGGAAGGAAGGGTTTTCAGTTAGCTGTATATAAAATGCGTAACAAGCATGTCAATTTGCTGATTCCTCGATGTCAGCTATGACACGCCGAATCGTTAGATTCAAATGCGGACCCCTTAGTTCGTGCTAAATATGTTGTAAGCGAAGGTAGTGGAAGCCCGTACATATTAAATAGGGTGATTCGACACCTACACCACTTCCAAGATAGAAGATGCTATTTAGATTTGTTTTCACTGAGTTATAAAAACAAAACTACCTACTAGTTGTAGTATATGAGAGTGAATGAGTGAGTGAGTTGATATTTAACGTCACATCGGCAATATTTCAGCCATATCGTGACGAGAACAAAACACTGAAATAGAATGTATGTATATTGTAAAAACCTGTCGACAAAGGGCAACCACTAGAATATGACAATTTACATTTAAACTAGCGTGGAAAGTTAAGCTAATATCATTATATCGACAATACAATATAAAAACAGGCTATAGACCGCCAACAACTGAAGGTAGATCACCAACCTGGGACCATGCGGACTTACAGAACCGTTACTGTCTGCATGGACCCTAGTTGGATTTACAATGTCATCCCCTTAGCCGCCGGTGAGTGTACAGAATGCTAGCCAAAATTAAAATAACAAAAATACTACGTTTAAAAAGCCTGGTTAGTTTACATTGACTTCGGACTTAAGCAGTCCTCCTGAGAGGGTACGTAAGTCCACAAACGTTCAAAGTTAATTCAAACACTCCACTATTTTAATCGTAGTATACGTGTCCTTGTTAATTTATGGCTATATGTGCCTAAATTGCTAACACCGAGGGGATGGTGTAAATCCAGCTGGGGTCCTTGCAAAAGTAATGTAAGTCCCCATGGTCCCTAGTATGGTGATCTACCTTTAGTTGTTGGCAATCCATAGCCCATTTTTATATTGTATTGTTCACTATAGTTAAACTGTTTTAGATTTAATTACTAGTCTTAAATGGATATCTGTGATATTTACTAGTGTGTTTACTGTTCGTTGTCCACAGGGTTTTATTTTCTTATATTCATTCATTCTACAATGTCAGTATTACTTGTTCTCGTCACGATATGGCTGCAAGATTGCCGATGTGACGATAAATATTAACTCACTCACTCACTCACTCGGACTTAAGCACCCTTTCTCAGGAGGACAATAATTTTACAATACTTTGAGGATATCCCCTTTGAGGGTACAGCCACTAACAATTCTAGTTCTACTAATCTTAACTGCCAATCAAGACAATACATCTATGTACAGAATATATTACTCAAAATTCAACAATAAAATCAATTTCCTTTAACAACCATTAATTAAATGAATACTGTGTTAAAAAGATCCTTAACGGGCTTTACAGTAAAATATTTGTGCCTTATGATGAGTAAATGAGATATAACCAAACGGATTTTGAATGACATAACTTATAACGTAACGATTTCTTCCTTGGTAGCGATCGAGGTTGTGGTCGAAGTGACAATAATACTGTAAATAGTATCATATTGACACCCACTCACAATTTCCAAGGGTGAAACTGTTATGTCATAAGTAATGTCACGCAAATTCCTACTGAATATCAACCAAATACATATTGTACTACCAGTAGAAAGTAGCTTAGATTTTGTAACTCGCTAAAAACACATGATTACACGATGCCATTTAGAAAGTGGTCAAATGCAACATATGTCATATTTGGGATTTCACTTTCTTAGTAAAGTACAAATTCTAGTACTTTTTTCGGTCGAGTCCCATCCGGGTTCGAACCCGCACTCTCAAAGTCAGGCACCTAATCGCAAGCACACAAAGTCAGCCGCCTGCTCAGCCACACTTATCAGAGGGGTACACAAAGTACGCAATCTAGACTACCAGTTGTCCGACTTTCATTTTGTGGAAGTCGCGGTGGCTGAGCAGGCTAGGCGGCTGACTTTGTGTGCTGGCGATTAGGTGCCTGACTCTGAGGGTGCGGGTTCGAACCCGGATGGGACTCAACCGAAAAAAGTACCGAAGGTTCGCGACAGGGCGCCGCCAGTCTTTTAAATCGTGGCATCACGGTCTAAACTCAGTTTGTTTGGTTTGTTTTAATCAAGATGAAATGATCAAAACGTCTTCCTACTCGTAGTTAAATATGACCAAAATGATTTTGCATGACCCAGCTTTTTAAATAACCATTATGAAAACAAGCGATTTGACCGTATTAATAAGTTTCAAATATGCTAACACGAGTTCTTTCTAAGTGTAATTCATGCGTTTCTCCAAGCCACAAAAGTAACCATTGAATGATTTGCTTCAGCAACACCATTGTATGCCGCAAGAACGTTTGGCAAAGTGAACATGAACGATGGCGACGACACTGCGTGTACCAAAGGAGCCAGGGACCATGCTCCAATGTATGAGTACAACGAGGGATCAAGAGGTGAGCTTTCAGCTTCGCAGTACATAGATGCATCCACATCGCCAGTAACGACACTCCAGCCCTCAGGCACTCCCCAATAGATGCTTCTTCATTGCTAGTATGTATAGCAACATGCAGAGCTTAAACTTCTTTAACAAAAGAGTTCATAACAAATGCATCAGTCCATCTCCAGCTACCTCTCAGTATTTGCGTCTTCGTGCATAAGTAGTATCTGTATCAATGTGTACAGCCAAGACTCGAGCTACTTCTCAGCAGACGCATCTTTATCCTGATGCATAATTAGTATCTATAACAACGTGGACACCTTAGACTTAAGTTGCTTCTCAACAGATGCATATTCATCTGGACGTATAACTACATTGTGGTATCTGTCAAAATGTGCGCAGATTTAATTTCAGCTATTTCTCAGTATAGCTCACTAAAAACGTCTCAGTAAATGCATCATCATGAACATTCATAAGTAGTATCTGTTACAATGTACACAGCTTAGACTTCACCAGTCCAGCCTTACTACTATCTCATTATACTCGTGTAGAGATGCAATGCCTGTAAACAAAAACAAATGTCTCCTTAAGAAACAAAGAGCCAGCTATAAACTCCTCACGTGTTCGAGGTACAAGATGACGTGTCTCCCGGATTGCCTTCAGATGGTACAGGCAACACCACCACAAGGTTTAGTGCTTAACAACGGACAGTTATATTATTTCAATCAATTTTCTTGAAAACAAAACAAGGCAGGGTTGTCTGAGAAACACTGTCATAATTATGACTTCACGTGTTAACTTGAAAAAGATCACATATCATTAGTTCTCACAGAAAGCCAAAAGCACCAATTCAGTTCAAACACTGGCAAAGTTTCAGTTGTAGAATATTGTCTCAAAACGTTTCATGTCTCTGAAAAACGAATGTTATGTTTTTTTTCAGTTTAAAGCTTCATTTCCGTTTTACACAGGAGAGAAAACATATATCTGCGACACGCAGGAAGTTTCAAAATGAAATAATGTCATTGTCTCCAAACATGTTTGTTGAAAAATCTCCAACATTCGCTTGACCTTCTTCATGGTGTCTATGTTAAAAAGCCGACCATAACGTCGCTCGATATTAGCACATTGTTATTGTGAAGTTGTTTCCAGTTTCTTAACGTTAAGATCATATTTTGAAATGATATAATTTGACTCATGAAATGATGTACTGTAAAATTCCATAAATCCCATGCACCGGATGATCCAATGAGTTTTCGGGTTAACAGTTGACTTGCCTTTGCACATGTTTGACTGACCTCTTTAGCGAATGTCTTGTAATTCTGCTACAGAGATATGTAAATATATATTGAGATATGGAGATATGGGAAAGGTTCTTCACATATTTTGAAGTAAGCAAACAGCGACTTCCAGACAATCCTGAATTTCTCAATGTTTTTTCGAGACTATCTGGAACTTGAATCGGACAAAGTAACTTAATTTTAGGATATATCCATTGTATCCAAACGTTAAGGAAGGGTAAACCTTGCAGTCAGCAGTTTATTATTCTGTTATCTGATTACCACTGATAATCACATAACATATGCCATATGGGCAAAATGGAATTAGCCTTTGGGATTTATTAGGTGTGAATTTGAGGCCTTGCGAACCGTCTTACAGTCATTTACCATCACTCACCAGTTATCTCCCTAGTGGATAATTACAAAATTGTAAATGTCGTGTAAACAACATCTTCACTAATTGTAAATATCTTGTAAATATCATCTTTCCAAATTGTAACTGTATTGTAAACATCATCTTTCCAAAAGATTTACAAGTTTGTAAATATGAACTTTACAAACTGAACTTACCTGTACTGAACTGACACTAAAAGTGACTGACACTTACATAAAGCATTCTTGATTTGTTAACTGCTCCTTTAATTATCTCCCGTCCGTCGGTCTGACTTTCCATCCGTGATGATGAGTACTGATATTCTCAAAGTAAGGGAATCTAAATTTGTTATGTGTTTTCAGGACATGAATTTCTTGAAGGAGTTCAGAAAACGGACACGGTGTTACAGGGTTATGGCCCTTGTCATCCGTTTCTTGACACGTTATCCAAAAATGAAAAGGGTTTTTCTATTGAATAAGAACAAAACACTGTGGCTGAGGATGTTGATCACAGTGGCTTCTTGTTGTAAATATCAGTATGTATATGTATCGATGTTTTTTTAAATGTTAGGCTATTTTGATTTTAACTATTTCATGCATATTTTCACGTTCCGCACATTTTTGTGCGGGAAACAATTTACATTTCATTAGAGGACATATATAGAGAAATAAAGAACTTGCATCAACTACGTTCCTTCGCCTTCCATCCTAAAGCCTATAGCCTATATATTTCTCTTAGGAAAACAATATTGTGTGACTGTCTGTTTCTCTCTGGAGAGTAACACGATTAAATCTTCAGTGAAGAGCTTTTTTTAAAACAGGATATAAAATAAACGTGCGTCTTATAAATCGCACAGTACGTTGGAGAAAGGGATAGCCCTTATACCTATGTTCTTCTGTTGATAACCTTGACAAACAATTGGTCGTCATGGTAAATACCTTTCAAAATGTAAGAAACTTTACACAGGAAAAAATTTAATTTCCGGAAAATAGTTGGCATAAGCTGAATCCCGACATGTAGGGGATGGTAGTTGACGACAAAACGTTTGAATAAAAAGAAACTTGGAACAAAAACGTAACGTTTCACTCACAATTCAAGTGATTTGCTAAGACGCATCCCACGTGCATCATGAAATTGTGTATCACCCTCAGCTGAAGTCTATGACTGTAGGCTTTAAAATGACACATCAACGGTATTCCACACGCATTGATTTGAGTCACTATAGACGATTAGTGAATAAAAATCTGACAGAAAGTCCTAGACACAAGGTCATCGGGCATTTACAAGCACCCCATAACAGCATGGGGTGGCATGGCACTTCAGCGTGTCTAGACAGACCGTCTCAAACCTGTGGATCCGTCACAGCAATACTGGGAATGTTAATGACAGACCCAGGTCATGAGATCAGATCGACATGATCCTCCATCTGGTTGAGACATCTTCGTCCAAAAACCACGGCCGCGTCATCCACAACAATCCAATCCTTGACTACGACGAATCTCCGACCAGACATTGAGCAACTGGCTTTCTGCCAGAAGACCTGTTCAACGTCACGTCGTTCCCTACATCAACGTCAAGGTTGATTTTTGGAGCATGGCAATGCTCGACCTCACGTTGCAGGTGTTTGACAAGACTTCCTCCAGCAAAACAGGTGTTTAGGTGTTACCTTGAATTGCCCTTCTCAGTCACCTCGATCACAATATGTGACAGTTCACTACATATAATGCATGCGATCTTTAAACGTTTACTGGAACTAGAACACTGAAGTTCCTAATTTAGGTTCGATATCATGGTCTCACCGATACCTAAGTTTCTGTTCCAGTCTCGTTCTAGTTCCTACTTCTAGTCCTGCCCATGATCTGTCTTATATTATAGCTATTGTTGTAGCCTCTCAGGTACTGAAGTTCCTGTTTTAGTTGCCATTATACACCGTTATATACATATCAACCTGTTCTTTAAATTGAATTGATGGCTTCAACAGAAGTGCCAGTACCTCGTGGTATAAACAGTTATGGAGATTAGCCTTTCAATTTTTATTTAAACAATCGTTTAAATGCAAAAAAGAATTTATCGCACATTAAATAACGTAATAGAAACATTTCAAAGGTCTGATGTGTTTTCCATGCTTCTAAGAAAGTGTGAAAAACATTCGGTTGTTTATATTTCAAACATAAACTGATAGTTTACAACATTTAAGAAATATTTTGGCCAATATATTTACCCTTCATTAATGACGCCGAGTACACACACGTGCACCCACCCACAAGGTATATGGCTATTAAGTATAATCTTGAACACCAAGCTCCTTGAATTTGGTTGATGTATTTCATCGTTTTCAAACTGCGTAGATCGGTGATCATGATGTCATCCATTGATTATCACACTCGAATACTAACAGACCACCATCATATGTTAACTTATTTAAGGAGCTGGTATGATGAAGAGGATCTATGGATGTACAAGTTCTTCATCGCAGTGGATGCGATTCGGTGTAGATTCTAACAACGTCAGCGAGCAAATGATGGAGTTCGTGGGTTCATGGAAGACGTCTCGTATAAACTTGTTCTAATGAAAAGCCAATAAAATGTATTTAGTCTTGGGCCTAAAAGAATAGTGTCTTGTTTCTGGTCTACGTCCTGTCAGTTTCAACCCAGTAAGTCAAGCTCATTTTTAAATGATTTTAAATGGGACAAAGGTAACGCTGGATCGTCGTAACTGGGGAAAACGTGCAGCAGTGAAATCCAAAACGGCACTTGTTTCAGTTCAAATAGAGTGCAGGGGTAATGTTATAAAGCCGTTTTGGCCTTGTGGAATGTAGTCTGGATGTGTCGTGAATTATACGAGCTACTGAGGAAAACGGCTTTGTTCGACCTGTGACAAGTTTGTTTTACCTGCTTAATACCATGACTAAGTGGTCACGGCTTCAGTTGCAAAACATCAGGGATGTCGCAAAAACGTTTCCACACTCAAAACTGCTCCTATAGTGTTATAGAGTTCAACAGCCAATTCTTTTGTTGACAGAAGTGGTTAAGAATGTGTCTCTGAAAGAAGATCCCCGTTGAGTTGAAATCTACCGAAGTGCATCTGATGAAGACCTGAAATAATTTGTTGGTATTCTGAATGTGACACATGCTACATTATGACCTCACATGGACAAAGGAAATGGCCCAGAAGTTAACCCAGTTCCTTCAATTTATGTAAAAACATTGCCAAGAAAGACACTGTTCCTTTGGTGTCAAAACAAATATGCAGTGACAGGGATCGCAAATCCCACGTGAATCAGACGCACTCACAAGATTAATGTTTTGCCTGCCCAAGTTCTGGTTATAGTGAATACAAGAGAAGGCACTCAATGTATAACGTTTCAGGAGGTGTATGGGGTAATCACCACAAAGACCATCGTTAAAACCTGTGAAGACTGATGATGGGCATGATACGCCTTTCAATCCTTATGCTCAAACGACACCCAGAGTGCGTACAACTATTGTGTGTCAAGAAGGCAACAGCCGTAGGTTTCTGCATGATGCCAGAAAATTTAACGAGAAGGAACTTTCAGAACTTGACAGGTGCATTTTACTTATGGATCATGTTTGACAGATATCAAAGAAACACAAGATTGTGTTTGAGAGGAAAGATCTTCAGTGCTCACATACAGTTGAGATTCCCCACTACAGTTCCGGACTGTATCCGAAAATATGCTGCCACTGTCCCTGCGGTGATATTATTGTGTGGGATGCAGTAATGGATTTGTCTCGAACGTATCAGGGTTCACCCCAAGATAATGAAAAGGATAAGGAAGATGTTTGAGCCAAAATAGAAATCAAAGCAAAGTTGGTATTTGTGGTTGTAAACTGCGTGACAGTTTGAACTTTATCTTTCAGGAAACAAAATATTTGGTATTGCTTGGGGCATTCAATTTACCATACAGCCATACACATACATGCATGCATGCGTGCGCGAAGATGCACGTCATCATCACTTTGTATGTCCCAGATTTAATGCTTTAAGGTCAACCTTAAGCGATATTTCACAATTATATAAGAAACATAAAAGGTGATACCTCATCAAGTTGTTGTCATATGAAGTGAATCTGACATAATCATATGAACTGCATCATTTATCCATGATAATGCTTATCATAATCAGGCCTTTCAAAGTATATCCTCATGTATAATCAACATGTAATATTGCACATCGGTTTCAAAGAAATGATGAAAAGTAAAAGATTCGACATTTGGTAGGGAGACTTTTTGTCCACCGTGGCGGTGAGATGACATTTCTCTAGCAGACGATTGATTCACGGGGTGGAAATATACCGGAAGTAAACATTGTGATGGCATTGTGAGAAGGGAGTATAACGTTCGCCTTCATTCTCGTTTCCATGTAACTTACATTGGCGTAATGCTTCGCGTTTGCATGCATGGATGTTCTGTTGTTGTCAGTGTTGTTACCCTTCCCACAGAATGCCTGTAAAACACCGAATTTTGCTATGTGTCGGGATGAATTGAATAATTCTGCATACAGGTGCAGGCTTATACACAAGGAGGGTAAATATAACGGGTGTACACAAATGGTTTTGGAAATATTCCCCAGTTCAGATGTCAACTACTTGAGCTCTTCGCCGAAAATACGCATAAGAAACAGCTCGCTGTGTATTTGTGAAAAGACGCATTCATGTGTTCATGCATTCAATAGGTACGGTGTTTTTCATGCATATCAACAGTGTAGCGTTCTGCAGTCACGTGATATGTGCACATTAAACCATGTATCCACAATCTTCCTTTATAAGCGAACGAGCAACGGTCCTCACCATGGGCAAACTGAAATTATTTACAATAACTTTAGCTAATCCTACGGAGGTGTACTCGCCGTGTGATTATCTCCAGGGTCATGTAAAGGTGGAATCGACAGACAAAATGAAAATGAGAGGTAAGTTTTTGCATATCTCACATTTGGACAATTGCTAGAATAGTAAAATACAACATGCCATGTTAGCATTCTGTTTAAGGAACAGATCTCCGATCGTGTGAACGGGTGCCTATATGTATTTGAATTCTTTTCTATTATTATGTTTTGTTTAATTCAATTTCATGACAAGTGGAACTTCTACTTACAAAGGGAGTTATGCTCTTTTCCGAAACAGAATTCCAAACTCACAATTCATGGAACTAACCAATAACAATTCCGAATATTGGGGATTACTGCGTATTGAAGATCAGACATTTTGAAAGCATTAATTTTGAAGACATCAAACAACGATGAATGGGTGTAATAAATCATAGACCCTGACGAATGATGACTGTTTTTATGGATATGCAACTTCTTGTTCCGTATAGGCGACGTTAATGTCGTTGTCAAGCAAACGATACATGAGAAGTAATTTTGGTTATATAAGTGAGATGTTTGGACAATAGTGAGTGAGTGAGTTGAGTTTTACGCCGCACTCAGCAATATTCCAGCTATATGGTGGCGGTCTGTAAATAATCGAGTCTGGACCAGACAATCCAGTGATCAACAACATGAGCATCGATCTGTGCAACTGGGAACCGATGACATGTGTCAACCAAGTCAGCGAGTCTGACCACCCGATCCCGTTAGTCGCCTCTTACGACACGCTGAATCGCCTTCTATGGCCAGCATGGGTTGCTGAAGGCCTATTCTGCCCCGGGACCTTCACGGGTTTTTGGACAATAGATGAAGGATGAGGTGAAAATGTATTGTTTATACAATAGAAGAGCTTCACAACACAGATGCTATACAGGATGAAGTAGGGAGTGATCTACATGTGCGTTTACGTAAGTGACAAATATATTATTGGGAAGCCAGTAGTGAGGTGAAGGACACGTGGGGTAATGTACAATGGTTGGCCAGGGTTACATGAAAATTACTTCACCAATCAATAGACAGTACGGAAGGGCTCGTGGCCGGTCGTAAATAGCTGTTAGCGACTGTGTGTGCGGTGAATTACCTTAGGTGAATAATTTAGGAATAGTTGAACATTTTGTATGAGGTGTGTGAGTTTTGACTTTATTTGGATATGTGGAAGTTGATGGATGGTGAGGTATGTGTGGTGACGAGCTTTGCTGCAGAGGCTGCTATGTTGTTTCCAGTGTTGTGGGTGTGGGTGGGTAACTAGAGAAATGTGATGTTTACATTTTAAGGCCTTGAGTATATGTAATCGTTGGATAATGTTGTGAATGACGTTGTTTCGAGATTTGGAATGCACGTTGTTCATCTGTTTGGTTCCGAGAGAGTCGGTTAGATAAGGTAAGATGTGATAATTATTTATTGTATAGAATTCAGTGCATAAAAAATAGCAATATTCTATAAACTATTCTATAAAATATCAACATAGTAGTTAGTAGCAGACTGATGAGATAAGTTAGGTAGGGTGCTTTGTTACGGAAGTAGTTTGAATTTTTTATAGTGGAATTTTTGTGTTGTCAGATTTTGTTGTTTTGAATTTGTATATAGTGAGTGAGTGAGTTAATATTTAGCGTCACAACGGCGATATTGGAGTCATATCGTGACGAGAACAATTTAATTTATATCAATATTAGAATCAATGAATTGAGAACTCAAAGACCTGTCGTCGAATGACAGTAAAAACACCAGACTATCACAGATATGGACATCAACTAAGTACCTTAACACCTCATTACAAAATATACAAGAACACCTGGAACGCTTCCTCCAGGTCGCGTACAGAATCAAAAAGGTGTGCTTAAGTACGGCTGAAGTGGATCTGCTGGTGGCAGTCCTCCACCTGCTCAAGGCAAGGTTTCATTAAGGGTTTTATGGGCGCCTCCTTTATTCTTTTTTTTAGATAAGGCTGGAGGAGTAACTGTTTCGCATCTGTGTGTAATGGTGTTTACTGTCCCGGGTATATGGTCCTGCGGACTAAACAGGCTATAGGTAATTATCTGAGGGGCTGGTGGATGAATGTAGACTAGAACACAGATATCGACGACGTCAAATGCACGATCGCTGCCAAAGTCAATGAGGAGCTGACCCACTTGGGGAGCCTGAAATTTAAAATCAAGGTGAAAATGTCACTAGATACACAACAGGAGCACGTTAAGCCTTACTTAGGAGTAAACAAGAAGTCGTGACTCAACCCGAGACGGCAGACGAGCCTATCAACACCTTGCTTCAACAAATACGAGAATTCTTTAAAGGGCATTTAGAAGTGAAGTGGATTATGTTTACATAACACAGATTGGGGATGAAGGACGATGTACATGATTGGGGATTAAGGATGGAAGCCAATGGCCATTACATGACACATGATTGGATGATGTTTACATAACACATGATGTACATGATTTACATGATAGGGGATTAGGGATGATGATGTACAAACACAAGTAGATAAGGGGATGATGTACAAACACAACTACATAAGGGGATGATGTACAAACACAAGCTGACTATATATTGGTACACTATTGTGTAAACACTAATGAATTACATAGATAGAATGTACACAGATAGATAAGATTAATTTATCAACAAGTCCTAGGCACTTGGTAGGTACACTCCTTGGTCACGGTTGATAGCTGGTTTCTGTCTCCGGATCTCGATGGCCTCCTGTAGTTTCCTTTGGTGCCAGTTGCTGTTGTTGGTAGGTAGTATCCTAGTGTCCTCCCATCGAATTGAATGTCCAGGGTTCTTGAGATTGTGTTCAGAGATAGCCGATTTCTGGTCGAGTTTGCTGACGGAGGTCTGGTGTTCCTTCATTCTGGTGTTGATTGGTCTCAGCGTTTCTCCAATATATAGGTCGCCACAGTTGCAAGGGATCTGGTAGTGTAATACAGCTAAGCTGTATGTAGTTTAGATAAGGGGGAAAAACAAAAATAAAGTAAGGTAAGTCGTGGGGGTGATAAAGTTGTGTTGTTTTTATACATGGTGCTGTGGGATAAAATATATTTTTGGCTATGAACTTATTCTTTGTATATGGTAAAATATGTTGTAAAAGGAAGGATTTAATTGGTGTAAAAGGTTAAAACTGAGCTTGATATTTACAGGGCTGCGGAAGGGGATGAGTGAGTTGCAGGTAGGAGCACAGGCAAAGTGTAGCGCAAAATGGGTTGCGCAGCAGAACGAAACTGACTAGTCTTCGTATATGCGAGCGAAGCGAGCAAAGGTTGGCAACAAACTTCCCTCGCTTCGGTCCGAAAAATATCGCCACCATCAAATATAGACACACATTTACTCACAGGGTTGTGCTCACAGATTTCCAACCTCATACTTAACAATTACTCACGTGAAATATATTTTAATCAACGTTTTATGCGCCGCTGGTGCTCTCACAGAGCGTTCTTCGCCTCCATTACCCCTGCCAGCTTCCGGTTCAGCGGAATGAAGGAACAAGAATAAGCAGAAATTAAGAGGACACATCATATTGCCCAAATTTCTCATTAAACTGTTCCAGATTATTTATCTGATATGTTGTGGTTATTGTTAGAATTTTAGTAACAGTTATTCTAAAAAGGCTCACTCCTGACGTAAGGAGTGGATGAATGCAAGGGAGGTAATTGCGCAAGTAGTTATTTTTGCGGGAAATACAAACGCAGTAAAATGTGGCCATACCCTGGGACAGATGCCGTCAGCTGGTACGTAATATGAAGTAAAATTAAACTTATTTCTTTTCTTGTTAAGAAAAAGTGTTCGATGTGATCTAAGTACCGATTTGACGAAAAGCTATTCTTATTCTTATCAATACAAAATAGTTCTATTACAAAGCAAAAGATCGTTTTCACTGTAAACGAAAACCGTGACACCTCACGACAAATCCACTTGATGACTTGAAATTTAAAAACAAAACATCCATACCTCAAAGTAAATGTCTTTCCTGTCCCGCATTGTCCTGTTAATATAAGGAGATTGTGGCCTGCCTCAGCAACAGCAATGCAGTTCCTTTGCTCCTCATTCATGGTTAATCTGCACGACGACTGTCATCTGCGAACTTTGCGGAGGACATGCGACTCGACAAGTGTTTTCAGAGTTACCTAACCTGTTCCTTCATTCCGCTGAACCGGAAGCTGGCAGGGGTAATGGAGGCGAAGAACGCTCTGTGAGAGCACCAATATATTTCACGTGAGTAATTGTTAAGTATGAGGTTGGAAATCTGAGAGCACAACCCTGTGAGTAGATGTGTGTCTATTTTTGATGGTGGCGATATTTTATTTTGACATGAAAAATATTTTTCGGACCGAAGCGAGGGAAGTTTGTTGCCAACCTTTGCTCGCTTCGCTCGCATATACGAAGACTAGTCAGTTTCGTTCTGCTGCGCAACCCATTTTGCGCTACACTTTGCCTGTGGTAGGAGGGATTGAGTGTGGCGGAAAGCGTGTAGCCGGGCGCGGACGTCGAAGAAGACGACCGCGCACCGGCTTGTGGGACAATTAGGTGGCTTACAGTACAGGCGAGAGGTAACAAGGCGGACATGGTGGCGGAATGTTGTTGGGGAGAGTTGTAGGTTTTTAATTTTATGGGCTATGGAGGAATTTAGAATAAAGGTTGCTACAGCGTTGAAGATGATATTGATGTGTTGTTGTTTACATTCGGTGAATAGGTGTATTATTGTTTCTTTTGTTTTGCAGTGTGGGCAGAGTCCATCTGGGTGTCTGTTCTGTCTGTAGAGGTTGTAGCTGAGGTTAGTGTTGCCTGTAATGAGTCGTGTGATGAGGGTGTCTAAGTATGGGGTGTCTGAGAATGTAGGTGTTTTGGTGATGGGTTTTCTAATGATGGATTTGACCCAGATGGACTTGCTTGAGTTAATGTTTTGTGTGTAATTGAGTGTAGATGTGTTTGATTTGATGAGTTGTTTGGTTTCTGTTTTGGAGGTGTGAAATGGTATGTGTGGAGACGGATGGGTGGTTGCTAGTTTTGCTGTTAAGTCTGCTGTATTGTTGCCTATGTTGTGTGTATGTGCTGCTATCCAGAGTAGAGTTATATTTTTATTGTATTTGTGAAGAGAGCTGATTTGTAGGGTGATTTGGTGGTTAAGGTCAGGACGGGATTTAGAGTATTTGTTTTGTGGCTGTTTTATGGCTGGGAGGGAGTCGGTTATAATAAGGAAGTGGGAGGCTGTGAGGGTGGGAATAGTGTGGAGGGCTGTAAGAATAGCTAGTAGTTCTGCAGTTGTGTTGTTTAAGTGGTTTGTGAGGTGGAAATTTGTGGTAATGGGTGGGGTTGTTTGTACATGTATGTCTATTCCTGTTGTTTTGTTTGTTGAGATAGCTGCTTCTGTATATATGTGTGTATGGTTTGGGTAGTGGGTTTCTAAGTGGGTTTGGATGATGTTTGTTTTGGTGTGGGTGTCTGGTTTAGGAGTGTGGTATCTGTTTTGGGTGGTGGTAGGTGGTGTATGTAGCTTGCTATGGGAGGTGAGTGTTGTATTGTGTCAAGTTGATGTGCATGCAGCAGACTGGATAGGTGTGAGTAGAATGGTGCAATATAAATTTATATTATTTTTGATTTTTTTAAGGTGGATTTTTTAGTGTTGGTGTATTTTGTTTTAAAAGTGTTGTAAATGGGGTTGTGTTGGGCCCCAGCCCAGTAATTGAGTGCGGTTTGATTTCTTCGTGTACTGATTGAAGGGAAGCCTGTAAGTAGGAGGAGTGTGGGTAGGTGGGGGTGCCAGTCCTGACCCCTAGGGCTAGTTTGAGTCCAATTTCGACTGTATGAGGCAATGGTAGATGTTTATACTTATTTGTTTGTCGGCTCCCCATGTAGTGCCAGGGATACATTTCATTAAATTTAGATCTTTTTGACAGATGTTGACCAAATTATTAATATGGGAGTCCATGTTAGGTGTTGGTCAAACGTTACTCCTAAGAATTTTGCTTCTTTTTCGAAAATGATTCTTTGATTGTTTAGGTGCAGTTTGGGTGTATAATTTTGCATATGCTGTTTTTTTAATAGAATGCCCACGGGTTTTTTTTACATTAATACGGAACCCCCACTTATGGGCCCAATTTTGAAGGTGGTTTAGCGTTCGTTGAGCTTTAGAGGTTGCTTGCATAATTGAGATCGAGGAAATCCAAAAGGAAATATCGCCTGCAAATTTAGCTGTGGTTATTTCGGGCCATTTTTCGGTGAAGATGTCGTTAATCATAAAGTTATACCACCCCCTCTCCCATATCCATCCCCCACCCCCACACTGCTCGCCCCCCACCCAACCCAATTTTACACCCATCTATCTATTATCCCAAACTGTCTACAACCTATACCAAGCTAAATACTCCCCCCCTCCCCCCCCCCCCCCCCCCCCCCCCACTTTCCTCTCGGCAACCAACCATAACGGTCTATCCAAATTCCATAGGTTTATTCCCTTCATATATCATTTTTGGGGTAGGTGGTTAAAATTATTACCACTATTCCTCATCTAAATTACCCCCACCTACCCCGTCGGCGACTTTGGCTAAGTGTTAGAAGCCCACGTAAAATCCAAATAAACTGAAGAGATCTGGTAGATGTATCCTCTCGGGTTAGGGTGTTCACAGCTGGGTCCTTTACCGTTGGCTTTTAGGTAGGTCTTGATGGTCTTGCCGCTGGAGAAGGTGACATCGATGCCGGTTTTGGTTTTGATGAGGCGTGATAACTGATGACTGATGGGGGCCAAGGTAGGGTATGGTTACTCTGATGGGTGATGGAGAGGGCTTGAGGCGGGGCTCTCGGTCCTTGAGGGTCTTGTTGATGGTGGCTGTGACGAGTTGGGCAGGGTAACCGTTGAGTGTAGTGAATGTCTCTCTGATGTGGTCCAGTTCACTGTTTAGGGCATAAGGATGGCAGAGGACTTTGGCACGTCAGGTAAGGGTGGCAATGATAGCTTGCTTGATCTGAGGATGATGGCAGGAGTTGCAGTGGATATACTGGTCGGTGTGCGGCTTGCGGTATACTGAGGACTCAGTGGACTGAGGACGATGGACTCAGAAACTCAGTGTAATACCTGTACATATAAATATAGCTCTGAACCCCATTCTCATTCACCTGATGAAGGAGTAAGCATTAACTCCGAAACGTTGTGTTCCCATAATAAAGAAGTTGATATCCATAAAATCTTCATTCTTAAATACGAGAATACCTGGAACGCTACACGCAAAGGGTTTCCGGATGGGTTGTGGATAAGCTTGATAAGGTCTACCTGGACATAGCCAACTAAATACCGTTAAGAGGCGGATCGTACCTGGCCTTACATGCCTACTACAAGAAAAAAATGCAATGATCAATGTTAAAAACAAAGGAGACGACTGCATGAGGGGGGCAATTAGATCCGCACTGTTTCCGGGCAATGTACATTCAGACAGACCTTCCAGCTATCCCAAAGATGACGTACTCAACTGGGACTGGGTAGACGAACCCACCAAATATCTGAGATAACTAAAATCGAAATCAGAACAACATAGCCATCAATGTCTTCGGGCACAAAGACAACAAAACGATCGTGCAAAGGATCAGCCCCATGGAGGGCCCAAGACGATCAATATATATACTGTATACATCAACCTAATGTGCATCCCCAACAACATCGAGAGATACATCTCCTCTCTGAATGGCCTGAGGGTCATCGACTCAGTTCAGTTTGTCATCACTTGCCAGTCTGGTCAAGGCCAACGATACCTTCACATCACTATTAGTTACACCCACGCAAAGGCTCGACACTGCTGATGGGGAAGGAAGTGTACCTGTACGAGAACATGGACAGCTGGGCCAAGTTCGACAAGACCCGACAACCCACCATAGACCGAGTTTACAGCAGCCTGACTGACTCGACCATCACCAAGGACGATTACGACCACGCCCAGAACGTATGGGAGAACCTGGGCTGCTGGAACCTGGGCGCTTACCACGACCTGTACTTGAGACCGGACCTGCTCCTGCTGGCCGATGTGTTCAAAACGTTATGGAGGTTGTGTTTTAAGCAGTATCAACTCGACTGTGCATGGTACTACAGCATCGTCTGCCTTTTGTGGGATGCCTTACTTAAAAAGACTGGGTCAAACTGAAACTCCTCATGCACCTGTTCATCGAGAAAGGCTTGTGAGGCGGGACCTCCACGGTCTCCAAACGCTAAGCAAAAGCCAACAATAAGTACGTGAACTACGACTCAAGCAAGCCCACCACCCACATCCTCTACCTTGACCAACAACCTGTATGGCAGGGCCATGACCCAGTATCTACCCACCGGGGGATTCGAGTGGACATCTGAGACCTGATATGTCATGAACATACCGCTGGATTCTGCGATAGGTTACATACTCGAAGTGGACTTGGAGTAACCGGTAGCACTGCACGCTGCCCACAACAGCTACCCCCTGGCCCCCGAACGGTTAATGGTGGATCCGGACTGGATGTACGACTACCAACGTATGCTGGGGAAGAATAAATTAACTTGATGAACAAAACTAAGTACATCGCTCACTAGCGCAACCTGCAGCTGTACCTGTCACTTGGTATAAAGCTGGTAAAAATTCATAACCTGCTCAGGCATCCATGAAGAGCCACTTCCTCGTGGTGGGTGCTGGGTAACGCTGAGCACTCATCTCACGCGTCTGAAGATGACACTCCATTAAAACCCAATCCACTTGTCATTGCTAAAGGCATTAAAGACAACAATCAGTTAATCTTCTGTCCTTAAAATAGTTTGTTAACACTAAAGTCGTTGTCTCGGAGCATAAGACGCTTAACCCATTTCGAGGGATAATCAGGGACCGAGCTCGTTGTCTGTCAGACATGAGCGAGGAAGAAATTGTAGTTGAACTAAAGAATCAAGCCTGGAGTTACGGCTGTTAAACGCTTTACCAAAAACAAAAAATGATGAAGTTGTCAAAACAAACACTTATCTCTTTATCTTTGGTCTTGCAGTCCGTCCAACATCAATCAAAGCTGGTTGTTTCAATATCATGTTCCAAATTTCTTCCGATGCTATAAATGCCAGCGATTTGGACACGGAACAAAAACTTGTCGAAATGACACGATGTGCTCTCATTGCAGTGGTAACCATGAAAGCACTGCGGGTACAAATGCTATCAAGCGCGCTAACTACGAAGGAGGACATTTGGCCTCATCTAAGACTTGTGCTTTTTTCCAACGAGAATCCCAAATTCTTAAACTCAAATATACTCAAAATATTTCTTTTCTTGAAGCAAAAAAAATGGTTCTAAATCCTTCTGAAACTCCTACCATTAAATATTCAACTGCCATTTCTTCCCTACCTCCAGTCGTTAAAGTTGCCACCACTTCCGTCATGTGTCAGACATCAATTTCTTGGGTTGCAGATCAATGCCTTTAAGATGACTTTTGTCTGAACCAGATTTTCCAAACGGTAAAGATGCCAGTAGCCATAAACAATTGTCAAAGAGTGAAAACACAAAAATAAAGAGTAACGCCAAGGCTCTCCAACACGTCGATGTGCCTTCTGGGTAATCTTTTGTAGATGTTCGCAGTCCGTTCGAACCTTTAGAAATGGAGGTCAGTCCCACAGTCCCAAGCCATGGGAATAGACCCCACTCCAAATCAAAAACTCCAGTTAAGCCTCCATGAGCTCAAATGTCATTATTCAGTGGAATTGTAGAGGACTAAGGAATAATTGTAATGACTTACACTTACTTGTACAAGATTTTTAAACCATCATCATTTTGCTTACAGGAAACCTATTTTAAAGAAAACGATTAATTTGACGTAAAACAGTATAATTCATACAGTTATTATTCACCACCAGGGTCAAAGGTCACTGGAGGGTCTTCGATATTAGTGAGACAATACATAATACATAGTCCTGTTCCTTTGAATACTGCACTTCAAGCTGTTGCGGTTCTTGTGACCATGCATATTGTGTTTTACTTTGTGCTCACTCTATGTGCCCCCATCTTCTTCTCTCTTTCATGCTGATCTTCAAGAACTCTACGACCAACGTCCAAAGTCATGTGTGTGTGTGTGTGTGCGTGTGCGTGTGTGTGCGTGTGCGTGTGCGTGTGTGTGTGTGTGTGTGTGTGTGTGTGACTTGAATGGTCACAATCCCTTATAGGGAAGTACACATACTGTAAAGGGAAAGTAATTGAAGAATTTATTTCTAACAACAATTTGTTTCTCTTTAATGATAACTCTAACACATATTTACATCCTGGAACGGGTACATATTCTTCGCTCGATCTATCCATAACAGACTCTGGTCTCCTGAATGAGTTTGATTGGTCAGTCCATGATGACCTGTGTGAAAGTGAACATTTTCCAACTATTCTAAAAGCTGTAACTCCGTCTGATGTTCTTCCGTGTTCCAGATGGAATTTCTCAAAGGCCGACTGACCTTTGTTTGAAACATATTACAACCTGAACTCTTCAGAGATGTTTCTGACCCTGTGCGATTGTTTTCGGCTGACGAATGTATTCCAAAGTCCTCTACAAATCCTCACATACGAGTACGTAAACCGTGGTTTAACAATGACTGTAAACAAACTAGGAATCCAGGGAAAAAAGCTGAACACTATTACCGTCGCCATCCAACGGTGCATAATTTGAATAAATATGAAATTTTAAATGGTAAAGCCCAACGTAAATTAAGCACAATAAACGCCAAATCCTGGTGAAATTATGTGTCGAAAATCAATTCACGAACGCCTATGTCCACGATGTGGAACATGATACAGAGAATGAAAGGTAAAGGTACTAAACCGAGTATCCACCATCTTCACAATGGAGATCAATTATTGACAGACAAGTCCGATATTACAAATAAATTGGGCGAACCTCTTGGTCAACACTCTTCCTCTTCTAACTATGCGCCTCAATTTCAATAATATCAAAAACAACAGGAAAAGAAACGTATTAATTTCAATTCAGATATTGGAGAGGATTATAATGAAATCTTTTCTATTCATGAACTCCAGGATGCTCTCGACCAAGCTCATAACACTGCTACAGGAGCTGATAACATCCTACTACCAACTCCTGAAACATTTACCAGAACCATGCTTACACACCTTGTTAAATGTATTTGATACTGATCCCTCAAATTATCGTCCTACTTCCCTGACTGTTTGTTAAACTATGGAACGGATGATCAACAATAGATTAATATGGTAATTGGAATCCAATGATTTACTCACAAATATTCAGTGTGGATTTCGGAAAAATCGTAGCACTGTTGGACATTTAGTCCGCTTGGAGTCATTTGTTAAAAATGCTAATATTAACAACCAACATGCAGTGTCCATCTTTTTCGATTTAGAAAATGCATACATGGAAATATGGTATTTGAAAGGATTTACACGATTTTGGATTACGAGGCCGTTTGCCCCACTTCATATCCAACTTTTTTTCTGACAGGCAATTTCAAGTCCGAGTGGGCTCAACCCTGTCTGATCACTATCATCAGGATCAGGCTGTCCCACAAGGCAGTATTTTGTCTGTCACTTTATATAGCATTAAAATTAACAGTTTAGCTAAAGTTTTAAATGATTCAGTCGATGGTTCACTTTTTGTGGATGATTTCAATATTTCCTGTCGCGGAAAAAATATGCATACAATTGAACGACAACTACAGTTATGTTTGACCAAAATATATAAATCGTGTCTTGAAAACGGCTTTGAATTGTCTAAATCCAAAACCAACTGTATACATTTTTTGTAGAGTATATAAACCCCATAAGGACCCAGAACTATTTTTAAATGCCACACCCATCAAAGTTGTTAAGGAGGCCAAGTTCTTGGGTCTAGTGTTTGATTCCCACTTAACATTTCTGCCATATATTAAAGCGAAACCCTTAAACCCTTAAAGCCAAATGCCTAAAGGCACTCGATTTGTTGAAAGTTGTTTCCAACTCAAAGTGGGGAGGGGATCAAGCTACCCTCTCGCACTTATATCGATCACTGGTCCGTTCAAAATTCTATTATGGTTCCATCGTATATGGTGGAGCCTGCAAAAGTAACCTTAAACTTCTTGATTCTGTCCTCCACCAAGGCCTAAGCAATGTGTTGTCAGTACAATACATTACCTAATTATATTCTAATGAATCTAACCCAGCATTTAATTGTGTCATCAATCCCTTTTATGGAGATTTTTACAACAGGAAATCGTCTGTGGGTCCAAAAAAATTAAACCCTTCCTTTCTTCCGCCGGCATTGAGCTGGAAAACATTGCTCTCTTCCGTCTTCTTTCTTCTCCTCCTTGCCAGCTGGTTAGGCCACAAGTCGACCTCACATTAACTTCATTTTAAAAATTAGAAACTAATGAATCACAATATAAACACGAATATAATCAAATAAAAACTAAATATAGCAATTACAAACCTTTATTTAAAGATGGTTCAAAGGACGGTGGTGCCGTAGCTTGTGCCACTGTCATTGGGTCTAAAACATTATCTTCTAGAATACCAGATAAAAGCTCTTTTTTACTGCAGGAGCAAACGCCATATTAACAGCTCTTAAATATATTCAAACACACCCTAAACATAAACAGTATATAATCTATTCGGACTCTCTTTCTTGCCTTCAGACTATTAAAAATATGTCTTGTAAACATCCACTTTTAATTGAAATATTATTGTATAATAATCTTGCCACTGGCCAATGCGACATCGTCTTCTGTTGGTTACCCAGCCACGTGGGCATTTCTGGTAACACAATGTCAGATCTTGCTGCCGAGGCAGCACTCAACAAATCTGTACCACCACTTCTTATCCCTTACACTGGTTACAAAGCTAGACATCCGTCATCTGATGGAACAGAAGTGGGACACCCAAACAGGTATAAATAAATTACATGGAATAAAACCGTATATCGGTTACAATATTGTAACTGTACTGTATTTTACTGTAAAAACCATTAAGGATATTTTTAACACAGTCAGTGTTCATTTAGTTATTGGATTTTTAAAGGAAATTGATTTCTTGGTTGAATTATAAGTAAATTAAATATGTTCTGTAAATAGATGTCTTTTAATGATCGGTAGTTTAGATTAGTAACTTGAATTGTTAGTGGCTGTACCCTCAAATGGGGTTGAAGTATTGTAACATTATTCTCCTCCTGAGAGGGTACGTAAGTCCCAAAACATTCCAAAGTATATTTAGAATTTCCACTGTTTTTAATCGTAGTATATGTGCATTTTTAATTTGTGGCTAGATGTGACTAAATTGCTAACACCTGAAGGTATGGTATAAATCCAGCTATGGTCCATGGAGGAAGCAAATGTACTGTAAGTCCCCATGGTCCCTAGTATGGTGATCTACCTTCATTTGTTGGCAATCTATAGCCTGTTGTTTATATTGTATTGTCCGAATAGTGATATTAGTTTTAACTTACCACGCTAGCTGTAATTCTGATTGTGACATTCTATGGTTTTACTGTCCTTCGTCGACAGGTTTTACAATATACATGTAGTCCCTTTCATTGTTAAATATTCTCGTCACGATATGGCTGAAATATTGCCGACGTGACGTTAAATATTAACCCACTCACGTTCATGTTAATATTCCATACCGTGTCTCTCTTGTCCTGTATTATCGCTCTATGTCACAAGACCCTATCGCTCATAATGGCCACCTTCCCCAAGTACTGGTTTCGAAACCTTGAATACGAGCTCACGTTTATCACCCATCGTGGCCTGGTAGAACGGCGCGTCGCGTGGCATGCAGAGCCTGTTCCCGTATGCTTTGGCGGTGATCTTTTCACCCGCCGGGAGCTTGTCAAACTGGTCTTGCGTGAAGCCATACCCCACACGCAACCTAGTTGACTTACCGATACCTTGGTGCACGTCATTCACGCGCTTTTCCAGAGGTTCATATGACAGTGAAACATGTCGCTGTCGTCGATGCACCTCGTTACTGTTGATCTTGATGTTGCTTTTCTTAACGATGACACGGCCAACGTTCCGCACCAGCTCATGTTTGTCGTTGTTGGAGGTCGACGTGAGGCTGAATGCCAGTTGGGCCATGCCGGATACGATGTGGTCATTCTCACCCAGATTAGGGAATCGAAACAGGAACGTTTGGTTCTGGTCTATCATACTGGGATTGTTGGTGGTGGTCACCGACTGGCGCATGGCTCTAATACCTAGAGGCTGCCTTGATCTCCGGAAATGGACTAGCTTCCTTCCGTATGACATTGTTATGTATATAAAATATATCAGTTTAATAATTTAATGTGGATGATATTCCGATGGATGGTTTGGGTGCTGGTGCGCCCACTGACGTTGATTGTGATGCAGACATTTCGTATACCAACCTGAGCAACGAATTCACCAAACTGTCAACAATTATTACGACGGTTAAAAACGTGATAAAAAATACGTTGGACCACAGTACATATACTATTCCAACATGTGAGATTACGGTGGCGCATGGCTTAAGCTTCCCCCTGAAGATTATCCAAGATCTGCAAGCTTCCAGGGCCGAGCTCAGCAATGAAGAGTTTTGAATTACCTTTTGTAAGGGTTAGACAGGTCATTGCAAACTGTTCGTGGATAACTTGTGAAATGGGAAAACTGAATGAACTCAATTACCACATCGCTCGCAAGAAAATAAAACTCAGGCAAGTCCAAGATGATGAGTCTATGAAAACCGTCATCTAAAAACTATTTCACACCTTGCAAGACGAGGACAAGATGGACACGGTGGGAATCAGCTTCCTTGATTCGAGAACAGCTTCAATCCCAGATCAGTCGCATGTGGGAAACCATCGATTGTGCTATACCAAGACGACACCACATTGGCCGACAGGATCCGATTTTTGCTTTGTGCAAGAGATCACCATAGCCAATATTCTGATGGCATTGGGCGTCATCATATCAACCCTGGTCATATCGGTGACTTGGGGTGGAGGTACACCCACACCCCCAAGCCGTGGTAACGTAAGAGACTGGGTCAAAAAAATCACTCGGGTAGCATCCTCTCGTGGTTTACGGTAGCCCGTAAATGTATCCTATCCGGGTATTACTGTCAGTATAAGCGATCGTACAGGTTATCAAACATACTCCACACTGTCTCTTGTGGAAGAGGAGCACCTCTTTTCTTCAAAATCCGTCTCGTCTGATGATGAATGAGGTGACTGCCTTACTGAGTTCGTCTGTGCCATAGCCTAGTGTCACACCCACCACAAGGTGACACTGGATTGTTGGATTTGCCAACACTGCATTGGGTTTTGATTCCAGTTTACCACCACCTGGGCATTGCTGATGGTCACAATCATGTTTTTGAAAATATCGGTAAAATATGTTTGAAAACTTCTGCCATCTGCATCCACCACGATCTTCACGTGTGTGAAATCAGACATGTTTATATTATTATATAATACATGATATATACTTCTCAGTATGTACTTGATGCTTCAAGCCACAACAAGCAGTGAGGCCGTTAAGCTGACGCTCGCGATCGATAACACGTCTTGTCAACTCGGAGTCGCACTCTGCAATATCACCTTGGGTTCAACACGTGGAATTGCAGTTGGTATCTGAACTCGAAGGCGTGACCAAAATCATGGAAGACCTACCAACAAATTATATGTCAATCATCCAAGTCTACCTGGGCGAACCATCACAGTGCGACGTCGTGAAGCGAGTTAAACTCCAATGAGCCAAACAACACCAGTATCACATTTGCTCTGTTTACGTGTGGGTGGGTGTTGATTCACACAAAAATGTCACCATGAACATACACATCAAGGGGTTGAAGTGCACTCCTGAGAGGTTGTCAGAAAAAACTATTTTGTAATAATTGGAAACTATTTTGTAATAGTATATAAACAATGGCCAGTCACCGTTCCAACGTCAAGGTTGCTGATATAGGAGACACTTACCTCCTGATTACCACTCTGAAATGCGTTTATGTATTCCAGGCTTATACGGCACACTCGTCATAGATATCCTTCCCAAACAAACCCTAAGACAAAAATCGGGACTATAAATTTTATCTGGGTTGACAATGCATTGGGAACACCAAGGCAACGACCTAGGTTGCGGTATCGTTACAGAATTGTTAGCGTGATATGTTATGGGTTCGCTTCCTCTGAATGTACAAACAGGATGGGTATGGATATTCAAAACGTTAAATGGATAAGTTGATAATTATCCAAATTGCTTTTACGAGTCTTCCATAAATACATTTCGAAACGCAAGAATTCGCATATATGCGGGTTAAAGCTACTCGTGACTCAGAGCGAGAGTTATTTCCCTTTGGCCATATAACCCTCATGCTGGTAGTAGAATCATTATCAGTGAAAGTAGAAATATGTTTCCAATGGCCCTTATGTGGTGGGTAGGAGGACATAGTACTGTTGTTTATTAACAATGCGGACATTTCATGGAATATTTTGAAGTAATCGGAAATTGCCTCCCCTAATGTTGTTTGTCGCTGGAACGTACGGATCTGTCTTCCTGGTGCCAATGTGTAATTCTGTATTTACAGATATTTGTTGTTTAGATGATGGGGAGAATTGTCGTGTCAGCGTTGATAGAAAAGAGGATAATATGAAACAGATCGTATTCGTTTTTTTGCAAAGTATCTCCTCTAAGACAGATAATGCAATGAGAAACACTTCGGTCCAAAAAACAAACGCGGTTACTCGTGAGGACATCCTGAGAGTGGGAGAGTTTCTTACAGGCATAAACGTTTATCTGAAATGGCTCCAAAGCGTTCCACGGACATTTCGAAAGCAATCTATCCGTCCCAAATTGTCGTCCTTTCATTACAATGAGGTCATCTTCGTTTAAGTTCGCTAGAGTGCTTTTGATACGTGTACTCTTTAACAAGGAAGTTCGATATTTCCAGACAGAATCTACTAAATCATGGACCAGAAAGGTGTATCCCGAGGCTATGTTAGGGTTTCAATGAGTTTCGAGAGGCAGACAAGCATGTCCGGAAGCACGAGTGAGTGAGTGAGTGAGTGAGTTTAGTTTTGCGCCGCTTTTAGCAGTATACCAGCAATATAGGGGGATACCAGAAATAGGCTTAAAACATTGTTTTTACCCATGTGGGGAATCGAACCCGGGCACTTGGTGTAACCAGCAAACACTTTAACAACAAGGCTACCCTCCTCACAGAGTCTGGGTTTTTTTTTGAGAACCTCATCAGATTGCGACATGGCGAGAATGGAAATCGCCAACTCGCACTATAACTCTCACATACTGATAGCATGTGCTTGCACACACATTGAAACCAGGTTCATGATAGCTATGCCGTTAGGGACGAGATCTGCTTGAGTTAGGGACGAGATCTGCTTGAGTTAGGGACGAGAATTGCTTGAGTTAGGGACGAGATCTGCAGGTCAAAAACAAAGACAGATTTGTTACTGATGGACAATTATTGGAGGACTTGGTTTAGTGAAGAGTTGCCTTGCTGAACACTATGAAATGTCACAGAGGACAATCCCTTCATATAGTTGCACTGTTGATAGATAAGAACACCTTACTGTCTGTGAGTTGCGGTATCCTTTTTCTTGATCTCCATTTCAAAAGCTTTCTACACCACTGGTAGCAGAGTAACGCCTTGATATGAGTCTAGAGAAGAACGGGGTTTCTTTCCCCTTTATCTGTCATAACATCAGCTCGAAAACGAGTGAAGATATATAATATATAATATTTATTAATGGTCGGGTATTCATAATAATGTCTGCAAACATATGATTTTTAGTTCCATTAGACATGTACACTGTTATACCCTTTAGAATGAATATCTAAAATGTTACATACATGTGAACAAATGTGGTAGTGATGAAATCATTGGCATGCAAGAACACGCAAACACAAGTGTTTGGATACACATTAAAAGACACAAGATAGACACGACGTCTTGCATCTGAATGAAGGTAAATGAATATTGGCAAGTATGACATTATCAGCTATGATATGTTCATTACGATTCAACAATACGTCCTCTTAAATAGTGTGTAGATCATGATGTTTATCACTGAATTGTCTGGTCAAGACTCGATTTTTCTCAGTACGGCTTCAAAAACATTCAAGCGTGTAGAATCGGCCCAATGCTGATTCAGCTACAATGCTAAATTCTTAGCCGTAACATATGTCTTCCCCTGTCGTCAGGTTGTCAAGGTCCATGTTATTATTGTTTATTCTGAAATGTTTGTTTACGATTTAAACGTCAATGGGTTCTTTCAAATTTGGACTGATGGTAACCTGTGTAACCATACACGGTGTATCACGTTATGTCCCGCCTCATGCAAGAATGTCCATGTCTAAATGGTTCACGTGATCTTGAACAAATTACGTATGCCCGTGCACCGCCAAAGTGGTAAATAAATCATTTATACCCCGCCTCATGGAAAAAGCATGCATCCACATCAGTCAGCGGACCGTCGATTAGTCGGTACCATGTTAGTAAAATATGTGATTGGATTTCAGTTTGTCTTAAAGTTATATTTACATAATGAGAGATTTGATGTAAGGAAACATAAATTCGTTGTAACCTTGTTATTTGGAGTTAACGGAGTTTTATGCGTCCCGTCTTAAGCTTTTATCTACCGAGCATACGGGATTTCTACACACAAAAAAAATCCCTGTACCCTGAATGCTAATGCTACAACTTATATGTACAGAGACGTAATTTATGGATGTCACCGACTGTATCATGAGGAACGTGGTGTATTTTCTTTCTCCATATTTTAGGTTAGTGAAATTAGGAAGATCAGTACGAAGGTGACCACCTATCAGTAGAAGGCCACAGAAAATCGCTGCTTATTTATCAATGTATCCAAGAGGGCAATCTACCACGTGTCTTTACCGTGACGAACGTCAGCTTTAACCACCAGTCTACCACTCAACATGCCAGTGCAGGAGCAATTCAGGGCATAATTGTGGCCATATAGGGCGCTGATCAATGAACAAAAGGAAGGCTAGTGGTAATACTGGAATCGATTGGATATCATGATATACATGGATAATTAAATAAAACGGTTCATGGCCAGCATCACTTCTAAATTATAACGCTTATATCTATTTTCATGCAAGAATAGCGTAGATCGAGGCTCATGTTGTCAATCACTGGATTGTCTTCTTCAGATTGGATAATTCATAGATGAACGCCTAACAGGCGACAAATTGTTCAGTGTGGCGTTAACGAGCAAAGAAAAACCCAACAAATCTTATGCAGGAACATGGATTGCACAACGTTATCAACATTACCCAATCACTGATAATCTGGCATAGCTGCATGCAGATGTTTTCCATTAGGATGGTAAATATTGCATTGATATGACAATTCATCGTAAGTGGTTGAGCCGGAAGCTTGGCTGTTGCCTGGTGTCACAGACACCAGTGATGGAGATGTATTTACATCGTAGGAGCTGAAGGCTGGGTTGCTGTTCCCCAGTTGTAGTAAGCATACACTGGAGTATAGTCCATTTCTCCTTTGGTATACTCTGAGTCATCCTCGTCCTTTATGTTCACTGTTCCAAACGCACTGTCGGCATAGGTCGGTGGTGCTGAAATGGAAAACAATGCTCTAACTCTTTACGAACGTGAATGCCATTGACGACACGAAAGAAGATCCAGATGCAGCATGCAGCAGGCATGAACCACGTGTAGATACATATGGTTCAGTGGTACAAAACAGGGAAGATTGAACACTGCCCTTATATCTGAATGGGCAAAACATCGAGAGACGGAATGAACATCTTTGAGTTCCCATACGTCACGGCTCCTTATGAACGATTTTCATAAAGGGCATCTGTATGAATGAGCGGGATGGGTGAGCACTAGTAGGGTTCGAGCACGGGATGCGGCGTAATGAGCTACCTTTCCAACCAACCGCCACAAATGACTCGGGAATAACAACTAGGTAATATTTTCTGTTTCTTTTGCAAAATTGATTTATCGATGTTCTGCCGGTACAGTGGGTGAGTCGGGCTTTGTAGTCATATTCCAAAAATATCATGGCGGGGGACACCAGAAATGGGTTTCACACATTGTACCCATGTACGGATTCGAATACGTGCCTTCGGCATGACGATCGAACGCTGTACCCACTGGGTTACCCCCCATCAACCCTGATAGGGCTGTACACGAATAGATTATATATTTGAGGAATAAAACTGGTAACAGATGAAACTCACGCATGGAAGCTTCGGGTGGAGCAGAAGCTTGTGCCCCTCCCTGGTAGAGCTGAGATTGACTAGGACCTGGCAGCGGAGGGGGAAACCCGAACTGCTGGACTGTGGACTTGAGTGGAATGGATCCGATAATCAGTTTCATCGGTATTTCCAACTGGAATGCGGGTCCAGCAGGAGCTACACAGAACTGAAACATAAGAACGAAAATCCACAGATCTCACGGTGGCATGTGTAAGCCACGAAGGCAGCATGAATATTGATTGCGCAACAACAAAGTGCTCACTTACAAGCGACAGAGCTAAAATTCTAATCACTGTGATTGACACCTTTGATTGCATGGTTCATGGTTTGTAACAAGGGCTGAGTGGGTTTAGTTTTACACCGCGCCCAGTAATATTCCAGTGATATGGCGCTGGTCTGTGAATAATCAAGTTTGGACCAGATATTCCAGTGATAAACAACATGAACATCGATCTGCGCAACTGGGAACCGATGATATGCGTCAGCCAAATCTGTGAGTCTGAGCACCTTATCCCGTTAGTTGCTTTTTGCGAGAAGGATAGTCACATTTTGTGGCAAGCATGGATGACTGAAGACCATCTCTAACCCGAATCTACACAGGTCTTACGTCGCCTCTTGCGACAAGCATAGTCACCTTTTGTGGCAAGCATGGGTTGCTGAAGGCCTATTCTACTCCGGACCTTCATGGGTCCCTTTAACAAGGAAGCACAATAGTCGGAAAGGCTTCAAGATCTGTGTTGGTTTTCAGGTCTATGGACTATATAACGTAAAGTTATATCAATGCAAGAACAATTACCTTCACATAGTAATCAATTACAATGATTCTGCATCCATGGAGTTTGGATGGAGGCAATGGTGGTATCGGTAGAAGGTCTCCATGCCATGTATCAGAGTCCCCAGGAAGGACTTCCCCGTGGGATATTTCCCCTATTTTACGGTAGTCTGTGCGTGACTTCCTTGTTGAGTGATAGATGACTACCTACAACATAGTTTGTGGTTTCTCAAGAGAATTACATGAGTCAATGTAATACCCAGATCAAAAATGAACAAAATGTGGACACGGAGCATTACTATTACTACGTCACAATAATAATGAACCTGAATGTAACAATGATCATTTCTTGCAGTAGATCAACTAATAAAACCTAATCAAGAATAACCCAACCTTGCCCACTGGCTTCGTCATCTCTTATCACAATAAGCCTCATAGAAAATATACAAGTAAAGTAAAGTTCTGTTGTCAAACTGTGTTCTTACATACCATGAATAACTCAGCGTATGATCTCTTCATCCTCCTGTTGCTGTGGTTGATGACCTCAGCTTTGATGGGGATAGATTCCCCTGGAACGTAGCCACATCGGTCAATCTGAAACGTGCCGCTGATTGGTCCAGATTTGCAGCACAAGCAACAAAGGGTCTTTTCATTGTCTCCCCGTGAACCAACCTACAGACAAAAAGCAGCAGTTAGTTAATACTGCAACATCTCGATATGGTTAAACACTTTTGGTGAACCAATATCAGGATCTTCGTGACTTTACAACCACTCTGAAGGACTTTTAGTATCCTTGCATAGTACTTAAAGCTTTGAACCTGTATGACCATATGTCGTAGCCTATAAAGATGGATAACACAAGCGGTATGGGGATAATTTTTTTTGTCTTTACTAAATTGAAATCGTTTCAGATGAAATAATTTCAGAAAACAACTTTCTCCTACCGCAGCTCCAGGTTCTGAGTTGAGGTCGAGCAGATTGACAACTGTAAAAGCTCTTTTCGTTGTGTGGTCAAACTTCCAAGGTTTGTCAATGGTAGCATTGAGGTAGTATCTTATCCTCCCGAATGTACCCTCAAACGAGGACGGTATTCCATTTCGCAGCTGGTATCGGAAAGGGTATGTATAACTTCCTGCACGCAGAGTAGGGTTGTCTCCCCCTTGTCCCGACGCTGCAAAACGCCAACAATATCTATTTACTCTTCTTAAGGTTTATACACATGGCATGACGAAGGACAACAAATCTCTTTCTTACATTTAAGTGTGTCATTTTGAAGCACTTTATAGCATACTTTCAAGATCAGTGTACATGTATTTCTAGTAGATATGTGGTTTCATTTTCAGCTTAATAGTGTTTGACTCAACATGCGCACTGACATATTGTGGAAAACAACTACATCACTCATACTGTGACTTCTGTTTTCACCTCCTCTCAGTATCTGTTTGCCTTTCATTATCATCATGACATACATGTTATGTCCCTTACAATAACGAATTTTAGTCTTGTGTAAATATGTGTTCATACAACATACCGACTGGAAAATATTATAATATTAATCATGGGAATGTTATCCCATTTGGGCCACTCTTTGAACACTGATGTTCACATTGCTACATCTCCCGTTCCCGCACAATATGCAACCCGCATTGACTGCATATCAGCATGATTACAATGTCTGATACGCACTTTCATATTTTACTTTTGTTTTCATCCCATAATGACTTGCAGGTCATCATGCGACGAATATTTTTATAAGGTGAAATGAAAACAGTTAAGTACCATTTTACCGCTGTTAATTCTCATTCAATTATTGTTTAGTGTGTGTGTGTGTGTGTGGGTGGGGGTGGGGGGGGGGGTGGGAGGGTGGGGGGTGGGGGTGGCAATAAAGCAATTGATTTCATTGATGAATTTTGATGTTCTGTAGACAGATGTGTTTTAATGATTGGTACTTGAAATTAATAACTTCGATTGCTAGTGGTTGTACCTTCAAAGGGGACTGACGTAGTTGATAATCAAGAACCTCCTAAGAGGGTACGTAGGTCCCAAGTTGGTGATGTTACTGGCAAGATAGCCTTTTCTTATGTTGTGTTTTTATCTACAGTTTAATAGTTTCAGTGTAAATTACTAGTTTTAAATTTAAGTCTGTAATATACTAGTTGTTTTACTGTCATTTGCTGACACTGTGTTAAAGTTTTATAATTTTCTGGTATTTATTATAAAATTAGAACATGTTTGTAGTCACGATATGGCTAAAGTATTGCCGATGTCATTGAAAATCTTAACTCCCCCTTTATAATGATCCGAGGATAGCAAGAGTCCCTCTTATCTACCTGTACACTTACAATTGGAAATTTCATCTGGAACGACAATCGAGACATATATACTCCGAATACAAGGATCAGGGTTATGACGGGTTGATTGTGTAAGTGTTCTTTTGATCCAGGCCGTTTTGTACATGTATAAAATATGGTATATACTGTCTGCCACTATGTTTTGTGTCTATAATTGAACTATTGGATATAGCGAACTCACTTTTGGGGCCCTGTATCCTCGACCAACGGAAAGGTTTATGTTCAGAGTGAACGGTTAATGTTTCTAGCTGCACAAAGACCTTTCCGTGAGTATTATTTTGTTAGAAAAGAATTGCTCCAAATTATTTATAAGCATGCAGAAGTATGGTTTCTTGTGTCTGAACTGGAGAATAAGATAAAGATCTAAAACTGAACCTTGTCACGCAATCTAGTCATCCGACCGCTCCACTTTTCACCTGTACACGTAATTAAACTACTTGCTTCATAATATAAACACATTTGTGAAAGGTATTTTACCTTTAATTGTTTTTCCTACCTTTCCCAAATAAAACCAGTTCAGAATTGAAGTAGGTCTCGTGCGCCGAATAGTGAATAACAGTCGTGTGTCTGTGTTTCCCCGATCCCGTCGTACGAGTCTCCGACCATCTCACAATAGCGCCACCGTAGAATTGAAGCCTTATCCCTGTCCAAAAGAGCAAATGTTCTAATCTCTTATCAAAGGGGTATATTAGCTGACTTTTACACAGCCTGCCTGAACACGTTGCAGTACCCATAACTGTGACGCACGTACTTTCAGTCAGTGGGTTGCTAGAACACTCTCACATGTAAACATTCACAAATAATATAGGACTCGAATACAGCCGCACCAGGTAGTAAAGCATCGTGTCGACATTCTTAAAGTCAAGTCCAGTGTACATGCATTTACGAGCTTGTGCAGCTGAGCAATCTGCCTTTTCAAGCATTTCTCGTTACATTAACAGTCGCAGTTTCATTAAATCGTAGAAAGACCTACTTTTACCTGAAACTCATTTCAGCTATACATGTAATTTCTTTTGGTGAAATATATTAAAGCGTTGTGATTTCTTTGAACATGCAAACATATGACCGAGGGAACGGTTGTATTAACGAATGTTCTGATAGGTACATTGAAACAGTTTAGGTTGGGTAAGGTTGTGATCCTCATCTCCCCTCAACGAGCCCTCAAAAGCTACATCCATTTACGATTACTGTAATTCTGATATATATGCTTTTATGAAACGTTTGCAACTTGTTTAGAGATCTAGCTACCAGAAGGGTGGTGGGGTAACCTAATGGTTCAAGCGTTCGCTCGTTACGCCGAAGGCTCGGGTTCGAATTTCTACATGGGTACAATGTGTGAGGCCCATTTCTGGTTTCCCCCGCCTTGATGTTGCTGGAATATTGCTAAAAGCGGCGTAAAACCATACTCACTCACTCACACACTACCCCCATCGACCATGCTCGTTGTGAGACTAACGGCTTCGGCTCAGTGACTTGGCTGACACGTGTCATACATGTCTAGACTCGATTATCTACAGACCGCCGTAATGTTGCTGGGTGCTTTGTTACACAATATACCAGGCACAATACTTTTGCACCTGAGAAATGTGATTTGGTGGAAATAGAAGTCTGTACCTCAGACAACTCACCGTTCTCCCTGCCCACTACCCTTCCCCACAACCCTCCTTTCCCTCCCCCTACCCCCGAATTCTCACTTTAGCAACTTTTTGTGGTATAGAATTCTTAGTAGGGAATCAGCTGCTGTTCTGCTTGACATTTATGTACGTAACTTCACAATTGGCCAGATGTATACGTGTTATCCATTACCTACCTCTCATTTTCATTTCCTCGGTCAATTCCACCGTGACATGGCCCTCAAGGAACTGGCCCGGGTAATACACGGCTTGAGGATTGTTTAAACTTATGGAAAATAGCTTCAGTTTACCCATGGTTAGGAAGCTTGTGTATCAGGTTAGGTGTTGGTCTTCGATCTGAAGTTGTAGATATGTGGGCAAATATTCATTATGCTATTGCGACATACCACTGAAGGGTACAAACACAGCATACACTATTCCAATCACTAGCGTCCGCGATCGTGTCGCGCTGTTTCACAACCCTGTGCCGCTCTGTTGTTTGGGTGGATCGTTGGCAACGGGGTCACACAGGCGAGCATATCAGTCTCTTCAATGGTACACCATTAGGATAAGCTGGTGTGTGCTCTGTGGCCTTTATACTCTCTTTCCAATTATTTGGGATCATGAATGTGTTAATAACAATTATAAAAACACAGAAAAGTGTCGACATCCAACATTCCAATCAAGAATGTTTAAAGGCATTATTTCAAACAACACTTCCCTCTATATATGATGCTTTACTCTCAATAACACTGTTATAGCATATATCAGCCCTCAGGGAGGCTACCATATAATTTATGCCAAGCATATTGCGTATTTAGATTGGTACAATGTTAATTCGAATGAAGTAATGCAAGTTTGCATTAATTCTACTCTCGCGTCCTCCACCGGCTCTAACTATATTTCAAGCGAACCGCATAGAGTTATGTCCCTTGGAGCGCCCTTATTAATACCCTACACTGTACGTTCAAACTTCAAACAGCGACAACACCACGCGCGACAGTTGTCGATTGTTTCTATTCCATTTATAGGAAGTGCTTACTGTTTGGGAGGTGTTCGCCTCGAAGGTTCAATTATCTATTTCAGGTTGGTCATATGGGATAATAAGTCTTTAATTCTACCAGAATAGTGAAAATGCATGACATCGTGCCTTTAAGTCTAAACAACTAAATACCAATGCACTTCCTGTTCTATGCATTTAACAGCGGTAGAGCGGTGTGCAGGCTGTCACTGTTAAGGATGGCCTATTGATATCTGTGCATAGTTAGTTATTCACAGAATTCTGCCTACGCTATATTCTCATGTTTGCTTTATTGCTTTATTGCTCTGTGGATGCCAAGGAGGGTACTAAATGTCGAAACTGTAGCAATCATCGCTGATCATATTTCAAATGTCAAACTGAACTTCTTTTATGGGTTATGTCAACCTGCCTCTGAATATTTTATTATGTAGGGTAGCGTCTCTTTGACTAAACAAACCCCCCAAAGTTCAAATGGTCTGCACTTTTTCTTTGGGTCGACGTATTGATTGTCTTTCATCAAGATAACGCGGGGAATTAATACCCAAATTGTCAGTCTCACTGGCAGTATGAGTGATGGCCAGTAATGGATCGAGATAGTTCCCCGAATCGACACGTGTAGTACACGAAAGGGAGATGTCTCGACGTTATAGGCCATCGTCCACGCTGATGAACTGATTCAGGTATTGCAAAGGAGATTCACACACAATACATCTGGTCAAATGATCGAATTTTATCACTAATATTGCTGACGGGTTTTTAAATAGTAAGTCAATCATGCACTCACTGGTCGAGTGAATATGTGCTTGACAAATCATAGCGATTCATTACAAATGAAAATACGTCAATTTATAAATTTTCTTATCGCTTATGAAGCTCACTAGAGGTCATACACGCCCTCCATCTACTGATATTGGTTGTGTTGTGTTTTCAAGTTTTTCATTATTGCCATGCAACTATTACTAGAAATGATTAAGTTTCAGATGTCTTGATGCGGGTCGCTGAATCCTGATCTGAAATATACAAAGCCCTACAAGTAAGATTCATTAATGATGTAGAAAGTAAAGGTATACATCTTATACCTCTCAGCTTAGTTTTAGATGTTTGACTACTCATAACTATCTAAAACAAGGGTCATCAGAAGATGACATATCTCACGGCCCCCACATGTTTGAAAGGACAAATCATCTGACAGTTATTTGATGTTTTCTTATATTAAGTTTCCATGAAAGTCATGAAAAGTATAAATGACATATATCTGTAAATAGCAAAAGGCACCACTTCATGATCTGTCTCATATATCTGCCAGGATCTGTTGAAAGATATGAAATGGTTTTCGAGTTATGCTCTGGAAACGAAGCCTATCCCTCCATTTTGAGACTACGTCAGAATTGTGTCAATGGAAACCAGGGAAACAAATATGGAAAAACACTGTAAATAGCGAAAGCCACCACTTTATTATCTGCCTCCTTCAAATATCTGCCAAGTTTTGCTGTGAGATATTGAATAGTTTTCGAGTTTTGCTCCGGAAACGAAGCCATCCCTCCATTTTGAGACTATGCCAGAATCGTTTCCATGGAAACCAGAACAGTATAAACCACAAAAGCCTGTAAATAGCAAAAGGCACCACGCTGGGTTTGCCACATATACTAGTATCTACCAACTTTTGCAGACAGATATTAGGAACTTCTTCAGATGTGACTTTTGAGACAAAGTCTGAAATAATAAATCACAAATACCTATAAATACCAAAAGGCACCACTTCAGGTTCTGATTGATATATCTGCCACGAAATATAGAACGGTTTTTACGTTGAGATTATTATATCTATCAAGTTCGGTTTAAAAATATTAAACGGTTTCTGAGTTATGCTCCGGAAGCAAAATGATCACGGACGGGCGGACGGACAGACAGACGAGGCGTCGACTATAAAAATATTAGACGAGAGTCACACTAACGAGTGTAGACGTGTAGTCAAAGTGAAATTCTGAGGGACATCCGTGGATGGTGTTTAAATCCTTTTTACACGAAAGCCAACGTGGAATTATCAGTATTGACCACCAATAACTATTTGTGAGAAATAATTGTTTTCTTATAATAAATAATAATAATGGATATTTTAACGCGATATTACCCACCCACCGGTACATGCTCAAGGCGCTACATAGAAGCATACACACAATGCATGCAAAAGAAAAACATAACAAAATAAGTATATACTAAAATTGGTAACAAAAGGAATGATACTACAAACAGATTAGGGCCAGCATACTGGAAAGACCTCTTACCAAAAGAAGCAAGAAGAACTTTTGGAAGTGAGAGGACACATTGGTCTTAAGATCTGAGAGTTCTGGTAGGGGAGTAATCACTGTGAAGTAGAGAGAGATACGAAGGAGCTTGATTCTGTAAACATTTATACACAATGCAAAGAAGTTTGAAGTCAACCCGGAACTTGATTGGAAGCCAGTGTAATGATGAGAGCACAGGGGTGATATGGTCCCTTTTAGTAGTAGGGATATAATACTTGCTGCTCTATTTTGGACTTTTTGTAATTTATGTAGATGTCTGTTGGTGAGTTCGTATTACAGTAATCCAATCTTGATGTTACAAGGCATCTAACAAGGGTGTGGGCGTTTTCCATTGTGATGTGCTTCCGGGCCGTCCTAATGAGTAGGAGGGGGTAATAGCAGGTATGGCACAACTTATCTACGAATCTACAGCCAGGCCTGAATCTATATACACACCAAGATCTTTTAGCATCTCTGACGGCGTGATGTTAGCTAAGCCAATCTTCACACTACCAGTGTTTAATTTCTCCAGATTCCCATGTTTTCCAACAACGAGAACCTCTGTTTTAGTCTCATTCATTTTTATTTTTCTGCCCGTCACCCATGTCTTGATTTCTGAGGTACACATCTCAATCTGTTTGAACGTTGACTGGGCATGGTTTGGTTTAAGCTTTGTCATTAGTTGGTGATCATCTGCATAGGAAAAGTGTGAAGTGGAGAACTTGTCGCTGATCCTAGAGAATTGGTTGATGTAAATCAAGAAGAGCACTGGGCCCAGAACGGATCCTTGTGGTACTCCACATGTCAGAGTAATCTTTTGTGAGATGCTGCCTGATACTGCGACTGACTGGTGTCTAACAGATAGGTATGAAGTGAACCAGGCCAGTGCTTGTCCACCGATTCCAGAGTGATGTTCAAGCGTATGGAGAAGCATTTTGTGGTCTACAGTGTCAGATGCCGCACTCTGATCTAAGAGTGTCAGAATCACCTTTATCAACCAGGCATCTCGGGTCATTTATTACTCTTAGAAGCAGAGTCTCATTAGAGTGGTGTTGCCGATAAGCTGATTGGTACTCGTCTAAAATGCTGTTGCTTGATAGGTGCTCCGTCTTCCCGAAATGGCTTCAGTAACTGTTTCCCATTTGTGTGTTTGCTAATTTGTCTTTTCATCTGCCCATCTATCCATTTAGCATTACTGGAATAATTCAGCGCAGTAGACTACCTGTTGTCGCATCAAGATTTGCCATCTGGCCCCGAAATTTCTGATTCTCGGTTTTCAACAGTTGCAAATCTTTCTGAAAATCATGTTTACATGTTGTTCAATTCAATCCACGAGGACGAATATGGATAATTAAACAACTAAACGTGTCTTTTCCCCAAACAGAAACTCATTTACTTAATGGGAAAATTTCACTAAAACTTTCTACGGACTTACCGTTACATGAAGTTAATTGCTGTGTCTGTGTTGTTGCCCGAACTTTGGAGGAACGTTACTTCATAAGAAAAAAACACCCTGTAAAACAAAGAAAGACCAGAGAAAAGCTGGTTTCTAGTAAGACTTGACGAAACTGGAAGCACTATTCCCTAGATAGAGTTATGCCTTAATGTCGAAAAGGCAAAAGTCAGTTCAGAGAAAGTTAAAATTATTGCAATATAAGACAACTAAAGGAAAGCTACTTCTCCAAATTGGCACGTAAAGTAAACGTTTGGGCAGAAAGAAACACTGAGAAGTGAACAACCACTTTAATACACAAAACAAACTCTTTAGACTGGGTTTAGTTTTACGCCGCACTCTCTTCATCCTCGGTATCTCCAGGGTATACCACTATACACTGGACGCATCTACGCTTCAGTCTGAAAATTTTATTGCCTCACTTGTGAGCCTTTTTCTCCAATCAGGTGTCTACGGTGGGAAGTTCAGCGAACCAATCACAACTCACTTTTTCAACTATGTAACCGATTAAACTTCGCAACACAAACCGTGCAGTGGTTCTCTGAAAGAGGTAGAAAGAGTGCTTATATATATAACTATATTATTTCATAGTTTCGGAGCTTTCAATTTGTCTTCATGATTTCCCCAAAAATCTGAGCCGCACTGCTAACAAACATTCTATGTTGCGAACGCTATGTTTGTTGACACTGGCAAGGTCAGTTGTAAGGGCGGCTTGACTGATTAGCTACCGTGAGACGTGAGAAAGTGGACCCAGCAAAGGGAGGCACTAAAATTACCTGGCCGACCCGTAGATGCATCCAGGACATAGTGGAGAGTCAGTGGAACGTGTACCCTGGCGATATCGTGAATGCGGTCTCTTGAGAAGTAATGAATCTCACTTTTACAGGCACCTTAAAAACACTTGTCACTTGTAGTGAATAACTTTATTTATTGCAACTGGTTATTGTAACATGTTATATTTGGGATTACACTTTCTTAGTAAAGTACAAATTCTTTTTTGAGTTGAGTCCCATCCGGGATTCGAGCCAACACTCTCAGAATCGGTAGCACACAAAGTCATCCGCCCAACCCACCTAACTGTTTACTGTCCGGTGCATCAAGGACCCAGATTGTCAAACTAGAGAGAGTGCATAACGCCGCCGTTAAATCAGTTATGTATTGTTTTCCATTGTCTCATTGGAATTGCACCTTCTTATCTAACTGTTATGTTCTTGTAGTTGTGTACACGCCGATCGCACTGCTCTTGGGATAAGAACCTGCTTGTTGTCCCAAAAATAAAGGCGGTGCAGTTTAGAAAAAAGTCTTTTGTCCATGCAGGATTAATGACCAACCATACACGTTGTAATGACCAGTCGAGTTGAGGGACGTTGACTGATACGGGGTCCTGTTGCAATTCATAGACAAATTTCACCAGCCATGTGTTCAATAAGAACTATTCTGCGGAAATCGATATTCTGTCGAGTCCAAAACTGCCCATAGTGCGCCTTAATGTTAGTGTTCGGCCATTGGCCTTCATGAGCAACTCTTATGAAAATATTTGGGTTATGCACTTCTAAAGTAGTTCCGTATATAGTTGCAGGTATTCGATACACGTTATCTATGAATGAATTCGACAACGATGTACATGTTAGATTACTGTGATGAATACAAACTGGTCACCTTTCTGTGCCAACTCCGACACCAGTTCAAAATGGATCTTATGAGCACAGTGTCTATCCCCTCTAAACTTATCCAACCAACATATATGCCCATTATAAATTTCGGAATGTGAGGTTAGGTATTCACAATGGCATCTGGAAACTGTTTGTTGTCTGAGGGAGAAATCCTGTTCTGACATCCCAAGTCTCAATGCCATGAAGAGATCCGCCAAGGGCTCAGCAGCTGATTAGTTAGCATTGTGGGCTATCAGAATCTGTCTCCCTGGACTCTGCCCTTAAGCAGCTGAATGTGGTATTTGCTAACGTAATGCCTGGAGAAGTTTTATACTGCCCGCTAAGCTAGGAGCAAGTCAGTGGCTGAGAGGACTTGTCGTCTCTGTGAGTTCATATCAATAATTCAGAGGCATACTCCCTCCTACTGATGCTTCTGGTTTGCGTCAAAACCGTTTTTGGATGGGGATCTCTTGGGATGACCTGAAGCAAGGAACTCCTCATCACATCGATTCCACAGTGGGAATTCCTCTTCTAGTTCCTATTCCGGTCCACCTAGTCCCTCTACTGGTCTAGCTACTGGTTCTTGGGATTGGGATGCAGAACAGCAGAGTGACTTCAATGAATTTGTGAGAACTGCATAGTGATGTTAGCAGTGAAAGCTTTGGTGCGATTCTATATGAGATACAAGAGGGTAAGAAACGAGTGATAGCCTATACTAACCGAGTACTGTCCACCCCTAACACCCTCACCTTTCCCCCCGACTTACGTTCTGACCCCTGCAAAGTTGGATGCCTGTGGCCATTGCTGACCCGATGTCCTCGGTGCCTATGTCTTTTCCATTGAGGTGGTTCCTGGTATGGTGAACTACCTTCAGTTGTTGGCGATCTATAGCCCGTCTATTATATGGTATTGTATTGTATTCTTTAAAATGTTTTCATTTTTCTCATATAAAATTGTTTTCGTCACGATATGGCTGAGATATTGCTGATGTGACATTAAAAATTAATTCACTCACTCACCTTTCCATTGAGCATACTCCAGGACCGAGGAACAAGGATGCTGATGTGAGGTAGCAGACATAAAATCAGTTTCTGCTATCTGCAACTTACAGACCACACTGATTATATACATTTTTTTTAGTAACCCATGCCATATGTACCATGTGGCCTTTTCAATATCCTACATCATTATAATTAGAAATGAAAAGCCTGTTGACGAAGAAAAGTTAAATAACTAGTGTATCGCAGATATCCATTCAAAACTAGTAATTGAGTCTATAATACATGACTATATATGACAATTCAATGTAAAACCCGGCTATAGACTGCCAACAACTGAAGGTGGATGACCATGTAAGGGACCATGGGGACGTCCAGTACATTAGCTCTCTGCATGGTCCCTAGCTGGCTTTACATCATCCCTTCAGCTGTTAGCATTTTAGACACGCTGGCCATAAATTCAAAATACACATAGTTTAAATTTTCTTGGGAACATGTAGTACTAAAACTGCCCTGACAAGTACCATTCTGTGTAAGTACTCGTAGTGACAAGATATTTGCACAGATATGTGCATTTGACCATCCTTTCACCAGTATCAGATATGTTGTGGCATCTTGTTTAAGTATTTAGCAATCAGTGCGATCAACTAATCTGGATCTGATTTGCTGGGTTTGGGGTAATCAGAATGGGTCTAGACTATCTGCCCCCCGTTCATTGTCCCCCCTGGACAACTGACCCCTAAGCTAATTGCCTGGGACAAGTGCACCCCCCCCCCCCCCCCCCCATAATATCAACACACCAACTAACACATGTAATTGATAGCCCTATATACGTACAGCTAAGGTTAAAGTTAAAGACGGGGAAGTAGTTAGTCGTCTGCATGATCACACACATGCACCAGACTTGAGAGAAGCAGCAGTGGCTAAAGTGAGAAATGACATTAAACGTAACGCAAGTGACACTTCAGAAACACCCCAACAGATTTTCACACAGAGCGTAACAGCCATAGATGAAGCTTCCGCCTCCCAGCTTGTTGTCATGTTGTTATGAGTCCATGCACATTTTGGAATTTGTAAAAAACTATCCCAAAATCTGTCCTTTTAAATGAATTGATACTCGTATTGAATCTAAAGATGATGTGTTGTGGTATTATATAGTGCTATAAATAAAAATAACATCATAACATTTAACATTTAGTTTGTGTGGTTTTTTTGTTTTTTTTTGGGGGGGGGCACAATGGATGGGGGGGCAGATAGCCAGGGGGCAGTTGGGGGGGGGGGGGGGCAGTTGTCCTGGGGGCAGTTGTCCCGGGAGCAGTTAGCCTAATACCACCATCCACCATGAGAATACTAGAACTGACTCATGATCGGGAAACTGAAAATATGTACACTTTTGTTTAGACCTCCAAGACCGCTTTGAGAAATTCATACCATTATGACATTACATGTAAAGAGGCAATAGTTTTGAACAGCAATTATGATTCAGATGACACACCTTTATGGATGATCTATTTCTTTATTTTAACAATTACAACCGTTTCGGCATAGGTTCTTATACCATTTTCAAGCATAAGAACCTATATCAAAACGTCGCCATTGACAAACTAGAGAAGTTGATCATCCATAAAGTTGTGTCATCTCTACACGAGCATCTTCTAGAATGCTTGCTTGACAGCGGTACACAAATCGGAACGTCGCTCTCAAGACAAAAAGACGTTGGTACCCATAAAGTTTGCTACATATGAAATACATCAGAAATTATGTCTGCATGTTTCATTGGCATTCTAGCAGTTGGTGAGTCCACATTATTGCATTCTTAATAGCAACGTTTTGTTCACTCCATAAGGCAACGTGTAAGGAGTGCTGTGAAAGTTGTGACATACGAAGGGTACTACATTCTATTGCTTTCGAAGAGCTGTCCTAGCTATAGACTGTCACTGTTAATTTGAACATGGTGTAAGAACCTACACAGAAACGTTGCTCTATGCAATTAACAGGACGTAGTTATTCATAAAACAGCATGCTTTATTGACAATTATGCTGCTGCAGTCCTGGGAAATATTAGAGACAACTGTGAAAATTGAGTTACCACTGTATGAAGCTACCTTGTAAACCTGCCTCAATACTGGTTTACAGCAGTATAATAAACACCACTGGCCTATTCATAACACACAGACCTTCCTCACGTGACAACGTGATCAGCAGCTGAGGCAGTGCCAACCACCTACAAGGCATTGTCTTGGCACAACACGTAAGTAAGGAGTATACCCCACATCACCTAAGTTAATTCTCTCTCTCTCTCTCTCTCTCTCTCTCTCTCTCTCTCTCTCTCTCTCTCTCTCCGTGTGTGTTACTCACTCGGGGATTCATACAAAATACAGTGTTGCATAAATAAACAAAATTACAAGCGCACAATCGCGTTTCAAAAGTGTAATATTTTGTACTTCGACTTACTTCCCTCAAAACGAAGTCCTCGGGAGACCGAACCCAGTCATAGCGGGTGGCAATGCACTCAAGTGTAACGACGGCTTCCGATTGGCTGGTTCATTTGCTGATACGCTGAGGGCTTTATTGTATGTTCAGAAAGATGATCTGTTTGATGGGCATTTTAGAAGTATGGCGTGTTACAAGAAAGTAAGATTCTTTATGGATAACTTCTTGAATGTACTTGATGCGTCGTTCCAGAATGGATTCATATACTGTTGTCAAATAAAATCATATACACTAGAAGAAGTCTTTATCCTTAAAGAATGTATATAGAGATGTTGGGTTTTGTAAATACATGTTCTCTGAATTTGCGTTCCACCCAATCAAAGGTCACCTCAGTAGAGATGGTGATCTACTGCGTGGCTGGAAACTGTCATTCGTCCAAGTACAAACCGGGGCTTGAAACTGACAAATGTTTTCACCAGTTTCCATTAGATCCAGTCATCCGAGAAAAATGGATGTAGTTTGTTTGCAACCCGCAAGCATAAAAACATGTCATGTGTACAAGCATCGCACCTGCCTAATTACATAATGTGGCAGAGACAGGACTCGTGTGCACGAGTCATAAATCAATTTATTTTGTCTAAGGTGTATAGTCATCATGATAGGTGTTGAGTTCAAATTCCAGGTGGTCAATGACTGAAGCTGTGTATTGCAGACAATGGTTTATTTGTGTCTCACTTCTGTACAGCATGATATACAACAGATATAAAACATATGTAAAAGTACAGAACCACTCAATGTGAGTTATGAGAGACAGTAGTCGTTTCAAATCGTAAAACCTATAAGCATATATAAGATGTAGTGAAAACATACAACTGGTAAAACATTATGAGTATAAAAGACGTTTCCTTCTCTGTAATATTAAAAAGCAGGTTTTGGCAAAATAATACAAAATATCGGCACTTTGACATATCAGCATTTTTGCAGTATTTGTTAAATCATAAAAGTCCTCATCACGGGAATAGCAAAACGAGAAAAGTTTTTCTCTAATATCCTTATATACATCACAGTGAAACAGTACATGAAACTCGTCTTCGACACGATCGGCACAATTGAAACATTTCCTATCTGTAACAGGTAGGTTTTCATATCGCCCAGTTTCCATTCTTATTGGGGCTACACCACACCTAAATTTGGCCATAGCTGATCGGTAACACCTAGGCATATTACAGGTAACAAAGGGTTCAGGGTAAAAGTCATGTTTAAAAAGCCTGTATGTTCTTAGCTTGTTTAAACCCCTTCGGCCTTCTTCGAGATTTAACCGATATTTCCAATTTAAAATATACTCTTCAATACATTTAGTTTTTACTTCTGTACATATCAGGTTTTTACTTGAGCTATAGGATGGATTTAAAACATACCCCATATCAAGGTCACTGAGCTTTTTTCTAAGTCTAAAATTCCAATTTCTAATACTCATTCCCGCTTTAACTTCAGCCCACTTAAAAACAAAGCTGTTAATTCTGTCAGGCATGTATTTAAAACGAATCCATTGCCTAGCAACACTTGTCCATTGTCTAACACTGGGTGGTATCCAACCCATATCCCCGTTGATGGCTACATTAGGGGCAAACTTTCCCAAGCCAAGGAAAAATTTAATGGCTCTATTCTGTACAGCGTTAACAGCAGAAACATCATAGGTACCCCATATGGCGGAGCCATAATCAAGAACAGACCATACCATACTGTCATACAGTTTGGTATATGTATCATAGTGCATACCCCCCAATAACTTAAACCTTGATATAAGTAAGCCGAGTGCTCTGCTAGCAGATTTGGCCGCTGTACCTGCCATTGCCTTAAAATCTAAATTTTCAGTTAAAAGGAGTCCAAGGTAGGTATAACGGTTGACAACTTCTAATATTTCTGGCCCAATATTAAAGACAAACTTCGTCCTGTGTTGGGACGGGTTCCTAAAATGTACAATTTTTGACTTTTCACTGTTAATGTTAAGTTTATTTTCCAAACACCAGGTATGAAGAATATCTAATAACACATTAAGGTCATTTTCATTTTCCGCCAGGAGTGCTAAGTCATCAGCATATGCTAGTGAGGCTATCTTGGCATTATTTATGTCAACGCCGATATCACTGTCATTTAGCAAATTGAGGAGGTCATTAATGAAAAAGTTAAAAAGCACAGGGGAGAGTAAGCAGCCTTGTTTCAATCCTCGATTCACACCAAACCATGGCGTTAGATGCCCATTTAGCCTCACACAGCACTGTACGTCTTTGTACAGGGATTGTAGGGCATTTATCATCTTCCCACCAACGCCAGCAGTTACAACCTTGTCCCAGAGGATATTTCTATCGATACAGTCATAAGCTTTTCTGAAGTCAATGAACGCCACAAACGTTGACTGTTTGTGGGCTTTACGAGTTTCTATAATAGATGTGAGGGTCTGTACATGGTCTACGGTTGATCGTTTCTTGCGGAAACCATTTTGGGAGTCATTGAGTATATTATTTGATTCTGTCCATAACTGCAGCCTGTTATTTAACACACCACAGTAGAGTTTATATACTGAAGTTGTGAGAGTAATAGCTCTGTATGATAAAGGATCCTTAGGGTCCAACGTAGAATTCTTCGGAATCGGGTTGATGATTCCCTTAGACCAGATATTTGGTATTTTTCCACTGGAAAAACAAACATTAAAAACCTTATGTAGTGCAGTAGCAATATTTTCAGATTTTAACACTTCCATAGGGATATTGTCGTACCCTGGCGCCTTACCCTTGTTAGCGTTATAGATAGCAGTTCTTACCTCAAACATACTGATTTTGTCATTAAACAAAACATGGTTACCTCCAGCTGTCAGTATGTTGTCATTAGTTACATTGTTTTACCGTGAGTCACCATTTAAAAGTACACTATAGTCGTGTTTCCATTTCTCCAGTACGTCATCAATGACGTCAGACTCCGAACCATCTTCCATAGTTACGCACATTGGGATACTTTTGTGTCTTTCGCCACCAACACCGATTTGTCCGATTCGTTTCCAAAACTCATTGTCTTTTGATGCACACAATTCTTCCAGGTCATTTAGAGAGTCCTTTACGAATAATCGTTTAGCCTTCTGAACTCTTTTATCAAAATACTTCAGTTTGACCTTATAGTCAAGTTTGAGTGACTGTCTGTTGGCCCTGGTTTTGCATTTACACCATGTCCTCTCCGCTTCACATACGGAATTCCACAGTTTTGTAAGGCAATCGTTCCACCATGGCTTTTTCGTTCTCCTACGCTTGTTTGATGAATGGGAATTGAGCAAGTAAGCTTTGCTCATAAGCTTTTCATTCATTTCATGCTTTATCAAATCAATCAAATGGTCTGAGGCTGCGTTAAGGTCCAGCTGGGATTGCTGGGAATTCTGCAGGCGGTGAAGCAGATCACTTAGATCAGCTTGGCACTGTGTTGAGCTCATGAAATCACCGGGAATATCTGATGTAAAGTATTTCGTAACTTTAACAGGCTGCATCCCTACAGGTTTGTCATGTGTTCCTACAGCAACATCAATAGTACAGGTCCACTGTAACAAGGAGTGGTCAAGCTTGGTGACCAAATGTCCATCCACTTTGCCTATAGTACCTGTTTTGTCTATCACTGTTTTCGAGCGGTGTACTTCAAAGTCACTCACCTTTGACATTGATTCATGGGGGACAATACAATAATCCACCACAGATAGCCCTTTCGATGATACGCATGTAAAATCATTTTGTACACAATTTCTACCATTAAGGATACAGTAATTTGCATCAATTAAAAACTCAATAAATCGCCGTCCATGAGAATTACAGTTAAGGTCTATCACATTTTGTCTTGGTAGTTTGTCAACACCTTCAATGTAATCATCCAGCTCCCCACACCGACTGTTAAAATCACCACATATATACAGTATTTCACCACTAGCTTGGTATTCTAAAATCTATTGCATATTCTCTTTAGCAGACAGGCAGGCAGACATTTAGGCGTCAATAAACCAGACGTTGGGCTATCTCTGTGACACACTCTGATTAACACATTCAACAAGTGTTTTTAAGCAACGGAACTTGTTTGTGTACACAACCAAGATTAGACTACTGCTCACGACCTCATACTCCGGGCATGCATACTGTTTCAAGCTCCGCGTACCTACTCACTGCGCATGCGTTAACGGCCCAGGGCAACACAGCTGTTGAAACCACTTTAGTGAATGGTTTGAACTCCGATTTCGCGGGGTTTTTTTCATCACGGTTTTTTTTCAACTTGAATTGGCATTTTTGATGATTTGTTTCGGTAAGTGCATACCGAAAGGTATCAGAATCTGCAAAGTTGTGTTTTGCGTTGCATGTGAACTTTATGTTATTATTTCAAAAACATCTGGATCGGTAAAAGATCGAAACTTGCTTATCAAACTATCTCTCCAGGTAATGTGTTAAATCGACTGGTTTGTGCACATTTATAGTGCTAAACATTATGTACCACCCAACGAATGACATGCATAGTTAGTGGTCCAACAAACCGGAAAGGTGTCAACAAATGCTAAATGCAACTTATGAATAAGTTTGGAATTTACCTGCTGAATGCACAGGTTGTTCGCGATTTTATTTAGTGTTTGGTGTTGATGATAACGTGAAATGCTACTCACAGCGATGTTGCAGCTGAGCAAATGAGGCACTATTTAGTTACGAAGTACTCACTGTGACATGTGTCTGTGATTTGCCGGCCTGACGAACAGAGACATTTTCACTGTCTCTCTGAACGGTCTCGCAGGATGAACAGCGCGTTCCTCTTAGCTGTTGAACACACTACACCATACACGCACTATCTGTGTGCATTGAGTGAAGTTATTTGCGTTGCAAAACAAGCACACTCGCCCACACCTCCCTCCCCGGATCTAAAATGGTCGAGTTTAAACGTGTAACAGTTATAACGTTTTCTGTTTCAACGTAACATCAAATACTAAATGGGAAATTATATTCATACAAATCCTTGTAACACATATCTCAATTGTGCCTCAGCTGTCGTTATATAAAACATATATTAATGATATTTGCTATTGAACCAAATATTCACTTAAGTTCACTATCAGCATAATAATAATGTGCAGCACAGGCACAACTAATCCATGACAGCACGTCTAGTTCACTTGTATGTTCAAATAACGACTGAGATATTATGCATGACGATGTTCATTCAAAGACACTATTACATAGTCAATAACGACTTTGATATTATGCATGACGATGTTCATTCAAAGACACTATTACATAGTCAATAACGACTTTGATATTATGCATGACGATGTTCATTCAAAGACACTATTACATAGTCAATAACGACTTTGATATTATGCATGACGATGTTCATTCAAAGACACTATTACATAGTCAATAACGACTTTGATATTATGCATGACGATGTTCATGCAAAATACTGTATACATGATATTGCCACTTTCTATTCAACAATAAAGCATTTTAGTCATGGCATTAAATAATATAATAACAGAGTTGTACAAGAAAGCTTACCTGAAATAGAATGTAGAATTGCGTAAGTCAATGATCAGTCAAGGAGATGTTTCAACATTTATTGTGAGGTCAAGTGTGTAGATAAGAAATCACTGACCTCTTTTTATGGTCGAAACATCGCTGATCAATGATGGAATTCTTTTGTGATTGGCCGAAAAGATATTTAACTATTGGCTACTGATTGGACAAGCCGAAGTGAATTTTTGGAAGGGTAGTCACGTGACAGTAACAGGATTATTACACCGACTTAATTACGGTTTGTTTTACAACTTCCTACAGCTGATGCCACCTGGTCGTGACAACAGTAGTTGGGGCTAATTAGCTTGGGGTTGATTAGACTGGATTTATTACAGTTGTGGTCTGGATGTCTATACCGCGTGTCAGTAAGACATTTACTGGTGCAATGAGCTTGAGTTTTAAGCGTGACATGTTCAATGGTATATGGACTGTGTTAATTATCCTTGCCAGGTGCGTTACATCACTTTGAACCATGACATGAAGGCTAATTAAAGTGACATTTTAAAATTAGCAACTCTTCAAAAATGAATGTGAACCTTCAGGCAAATATATACAAAATACATACGTGCAGAAAGATATACAAAGAACACAAAGATAAATTGTGCACTGTCACAAGAACCTTATCTCATGTTATGCTTAGTAGATAAATACTATATACTGTATGTTATATTATGTTATGTATTTGATATCGTGTAAATATATCATCAATCCATTGCGTAAGTCTGTTAGATGACGTTTCACATTGTTTTGCCATTGAACAACACGCCCATGCATTTGCTACCGAGATCACAATACAGATATTGTCTATTTCATGATTTGTATTGCTGTATTGCTCATGCAGCTGTAGGTGTTCACTGATCATACCGAGGTCCACTCACATGGTGGGTTTATTATTGCGTAATGTTTACATAAGACATGTATCATGATGGAGGGTAGAAGGAGTCTACTAGCTTTATGGCTGATACGTTTAATGCAGGTGAGCGATTCTACAAAACAGTCCCTGCTCTTAATTGGGGCCAAGTGTTACCGTTAAGAATTTGCCGTGACAAACGATGTAAGAAATCCCCCGTGAACCAGCAAAACAGAACAAAGACAAGTCATGAACGTTCAAATTCTGTATTATTTTGGCAAAGAGAGCAAGTTATACAATGTCACAGGTCAAATTTAGAATACTGATTTCAATACAATACAACTGAGACAAAATCTAATGCAATGGATCACAAAGTACAATATTGCAAACTCACAAAACTCTTAGAGCGAGAGAGTAACAGTCATGCGGAATGTAACGCAACGAGCGGTCTGACAGCAGTTTCAGGCATTAACGGATACGTTGGCGATGTAACTCCAGTGAATGTCCATGTCGCAACCACATGTTTGTTTGTTTTATGTTTATTTCTTAATTGATTATATTCTTGTTATTATTGAAATTCATTTGTTTCAGATTTATCTATTCAGATTCTTTAATGTGGTCAGTGTTAAGCCTCCTCGTGGGCTCACCAAGTGTCAGAAGCAGAAAGAAAGGGTTTTATTCTTATCCCAAGAGGTAGATTAAGAGAGGACTTTTTTCATGGTACAAATCCTCAAAAAGATGACTGAACACACAGGTATAAGCAGGGCTGGACTGAATCCGTTTACTGCATACTGCAAAGATACGTTGAAAGGCTCATCACTTTTAAGGCTCATGGGCCTTGAAATATGGACTGTCGATTGGAGAAATACGAAATGATCCAAGACAAGAGTTTGATGATGGATAGAATCTAAAACGTTGAGGTCGCTTCTGCAGGCGTCACCATAGATAGTGGAGTTATAATCCAGTTTGGAGGGTATAAGTGAGTAAGTTAATATTTAACGTCACATCAGCAATATCGTGACGAGAAACGTATTATACATAATAGAAAATGACAAAAACCTGCCAAAGAAGAATAGTAAAACAACTAGACTATCACAGACATATATTTAAAACGAGTAATTAAATCTAAAACAATTTAACTATAGAGGACGATACAATATAAAAACGGGCTATAGACCGCAACAACTGAAGGTTGATCACCATACCAGGGTCCATGGGAAGAGTTTAAGTGCTCGCTAGAGCTTAAGGTGGGCTTTCTGATCACTCCCTCACTCTATATTAGAAATAACAGACCGATATCTCTAACTAGCAGTGTCTGTAAAACCATGGAACGTATGGTGAATAAGGGACTAACTTGGTATCTTCAAGCCAATAACCTGATCACAAATATTCAATGTGGTTTCAGGAGAAATCGAAGTACCATTGATCATTTGGTACCTTTAGAATCCTTCGTTAAAAATGCTATAGTCAATAAACAACATGCAGTATCGATTTCCTTTGATCTCGAGAAAGGTTATGACACGACCTGGAAGCATGGTATTTTGAAGGATTTACATGACTTTGGATTGAGAGGCCGTTTGCCTCTTTTTATATCAGAGTTTTTAAAAAACAGGCAATTTCAAGTAGGAGTAGGTTCAACCCTGTCTGATCAGTATAATCAGGATCAGGGTGTTCCACAAGGCAGTATTTTGTCTTTCACACTTTTTAGTATAGAGATAAATAGTTTATCAAACGTTTTAAACGATTCAATTGATGGATCGTTGTTTGTGGATGATTTTAATATTTCTTGTCGTAGGAAAAATATGCATACTATTGAACGGCAACTGCAGTTGTGTTTAAACAAAATAGATAAATGGTGTCTTGAAAACGGTTTCAAATTTTCTAAATCAAAAACCAATTGTCGTAAATACAAACCCCATAAAGACGGTCAAGGAGGCTAAGTTCATGGGACTTTTGACCTTGTTGCCGCACATTAAATCTCTTAAAGCCAAATGCCCGAAGGCACTCGATTTATTAAAAGTTGTTTGTAATTCAAAATGGGGAGGGGATCAAACTACCCTTCTTCACTTGTATAGATCACTGGTGCGATCTAAACTTGATTACGGCTCCATCGTATATAGTGGAGCCTGCAAAAGCAACCTTAAACTTCTTGATTCTGTCCATCACCAAGCTCTAAGACTTTGTCTTGGGTCTTTAAGAACTTCACCTATTGACAGTCTCAACGTTGAGGCTGATGAACCATCTCTTGAGAAGCGCCGTATAAAGTTAGCTTTTAGAGTAAATTACTAAATTATACTCTAATGAATCTAACTCTGCCTATCACTGTGTTTTAAATCCCCTTTTTGAGGATTAATACAACAAGAAATCTTCTCTTGTCCCGCCTCTATGACATAGAATTAAACCATTTCTTTCTTCGGCTGGCATTGAGCTGGAAAACATAGCCCCCTCCCGTCTCCTTTCATCTCCTCTGTGGCATTTGGTCAGGCCCCAAGTCGACCTAACATTAAAAACCATTAAAAAGTTAGAAAAGTTAGAATGACAATATAAACAAGAATATAAACTCATGGGCAAAAGAAACTTATCACCCGACATTATTTGTGTTAAAAACGACAAAAACAAAAAAATGTCAGAAAGAATGTTTATATAAGAAAGATAAGCCATTTACACAGCAAAAACTGTATTTGTTGATGCCCTGTCAATGTTCATGCATGCAGGAAGTGAGGTAGATGACACATGGGGTGGACGTGAAAGTTTACACAGAGGATTGCATTCACAGAGTGTGTGGAAAACTGAATCTTGGAAGTGTCTGAGCACTCAGTACCTAGTGTGTCCACCCCTTGAATCAATGCACGCTAGTACACGTCTCCGCATTGATGTCGTCAAACGCCTGATGACGTCAGGAGGAATCCTCTGCCACAGTTCCAAGAGAACTTGCTCCAATTGTTGGCGATTTGCTGGTGGTTGCTGTCGTTGTCTTAGCTGTCTGTCGAGATGATCCCAGAGGTGTTCAATGGGATTCATGTCTGGGGAACGTGCTGGCCAGGGCAAAACGTTGATGTTGGCGTTGTTGAGGTAATCTTCAACGATTCTGGCAGTATGCGGACGTGCATTGTCCTGTTGCAAAAGAACACCTCTTGGCTGTTGACGCACAAAGGGCAAAACAACTGGCCTCAAGACTTCGTCCCTATACCTTTGGGCTGTCAGATTTCCATGCAGGATGACAAGCTGTGTCCTCTGATCAGCACAAATCCCACCCCACACCATGATACCACCTCCTCCAAATGGGTGCACCTCTTGAATGCAGTTCCTCGCCAATCGCTCACCTCTACGTCGGTATACACGGGCTCGGCCATCATTTCTGTACAAGTTGAAACGACTTTCATCAGTGAAGAGCACTCTCTGCCAGTCACGTCGCTGCCACCGACGTACTGTTCGTGCCCACTGCAGCCGACGTTGACAATGTTGGCGGGTCAAGGGCATTCCACGGAATGGACGGCGAGCTCTGATACCAGCAGCACGGAGACGTCTTAGTACGGTTCGTCTGCTGATGCGGTGTCCCAAGGCTGTGGTCGCCGTTGACGTCGCTGTGACGAATCTGTTCCGTAGGTGTATCGTACGGATATGGCGGTCTTCGGCGGGCGTCGTAACCCTTGGTCTACCTGATCTTGGACGGTCAGTGGTCTGACCTGTCTGCTGAAAACGTCTCAGGAGGTTGCTGATTGTTGCCTGGCTGCAGTGGAATGTTCTGGCAATCTGACGTTGTGACGCCCCCATATGGGCCATACCGATGGCCCTATTGCGTTGCTCCGATGACAGTCGTGGCATAACTTTGATATGCTTTTTGATAATGCATGATTGCACTGTCGAACAGCTGTATTTATGCAACCAATGTGCACGAGAACTTTTGGTTACACTCAAAAAACCTTTTTCACTGTTTTTCGTGCTTTCACGAAAATCACAATATCTCGGGTTTTTTGCTTGCTACTCAGCTTAAAAATGTGTTTTAGCGAATGTTTTCTCAGTATGTTTTACCTAGTTCAGTTTTGTTTAGAAGCGTAAATGGAAATTTTAAAGTGATAAGTTTCTTTTGCCCATGAGTTTAATCAATTGAAAACTAAATATAGCAATTATAAATCAGTATTTACAGATGGGTCCAAGGACGGTGGTGCAGTGGCTTGTGCCACTGTCATTGGATCCAGAACTGTATCTGGTAGAATTCTAGATAACAGCTCTATTTTTACTGCAGAAGCTAACGCCATATTAACAGCTCTTAAATATATTCAAAGACACCCTAAACGTAAACAGTATATAGTCTATTCAGACTCTCTTTCTTGGATGGATATTATCATCACCAGTTGCAGTGTCATGAGCTCAAGAGCAGTATGTAGTTCATACAATGAAAACACTTCATTGTAATTATTTTATTCGAGCCATAAAGGGCGACTATGCTTGTCGTAAGAGGCGACTAACGGAATCGGGTGGTCAGGTTCGCTGACTTGGTTGACACATGTCATCGGTTCCCAATTGCGCAGATCGATGCTCATGTTGTTGATCACTAGATTGTCTGGTCTAGACTCGATTATTTACAGACCGCCACCATATAACTGGAATATTGCTGAGTGCGACGTAAAACTAAACTCACTCACTCACTCATTTTATTCGAAATTAAGTTTAATCTTTTCCTGTTGTTTCTGATATCTCTGAAACTCAGGGACATAATTTGCCGATGATGAATTTTTGGCAAGGGTTTCACTATCTTTATGGTGGGTTGATTGGGGAGAGCTATGTGCCCTTCTTAGAGCTATGTGCCCGAGGATGGATGTTATCAGACACATCCATATCTTCAAGTGACCCAAACTTATTAAATATTTTGATCATGCCTGACTCCTTAAGTGGCTCGATTTGTTCTCGAAGTGTCCGATCTTAATTTGATCTTTGTTTTACCTGTCTGTTTCTCATTTTTCTCTGGTTGTGATCGAGGTGAGAAACGGGAGATTGTTGCTGAGAGAAGTTCTGCTGATCAGGAAGCGATTCTCCTGTCTGTGTTGATTGCTCAGGAGAAAGGTTTTTAGGAGTGCCTGTATTTATCCATGTCAAGTCCGTTGGACAGGCATGTGACAAAGTAATGACTGGAGAAGTATTTTCTCTGGTGGTAATTTCTGATTGTTTCCTGGCGATGGAAGCATACGAGTACGTTTCACTAGTGTCCCTTGAATGTATCAACTTTTGGGGGTACCCATGAAGAGCCACCTCCTCGCGGTGGGTGCTGGGTAACGCTAAGTGCTCTTCTCCCGTGTGGACCCGGGACAGAATGTGTCCACAGCACCCCATTGCTGGTCGTAAGAGGCGACCAAATTGGGCAACCTGTTGGCCGTGGGTTGCGCCCCTGTGTCGGTGGAAGAGGGGATCCTGGTGGTTGAGGGCACTGGAACAAGGACTAGGTGATCCTGTTGCCCAACACACCACTTCGGCCCTAACTTCACCTAGACGGGTGGTTGAATAGGCCCAATTCAATCAATCGGCTGGTCACGCCAAGCCCTGTGCTACATATTGTATTGTTGCACCAAAGTTTGAAAATTATCCTTTGATGTGTTGTAAAGTCTTGGCGAACTTTTGGACTCCGAATTTCAATACCTAAGTTAATGTCTGTTTTTGCCTAGAGTTGTATGCCAGAAGGCGGTGGCTCATGGGCCAATCTGGTGGAATCATTAATCTTTTAATTTTTCTACTGGAGTATATCATCCGGGTATCCTTGGTGCTGCAAGCTGGAGATCCGCTTGTTTTTAGCATTGTCCTTGTGATACTCCGTGGTGGGTGGGGAGCTCGGATGATAACACATATACACTTACTATGGAATACAAAACCCCCCTAAAACGAAACAAGCGTCAACTGGACAGTGATGATGATGATCGACGACCTTCAAACTCAGATGAATATTGGCCACGATTTCTCGTGATTGAGATACTTGACAAATCACCTCTAAAACTCAATCCGTCTGCGGTATCAAAAGGTGTGCATGGTATTGCTGGTGAAGTTTCTAACATAAAAAGGTTACGTACAGGTTCCCTGCTCATAGAATGTAGTAGAAAACAGCAGGCAACAAATTTGATGTCCACTGAGTTATTCGTTGGAATACCGGTATCAGTTACTCCGCATAGAACTTTGAACTCAAGTAAAGGCATTGTGCGAGACCGGGACCAACTGTTTGCCGATATGAACTAGACATTGCCTCGGAAATGAAGGACCAAGGAGTAACTTTTGTGAAACGATTTATGACCGGAAAAATTCTGAAAACAGACCAACAAATACCCACTTATTCCATTTTACTTCGCCAACTGCTCCAACATCAATTAAAGCAGGATATTGCAATATCAACATTGACATTTATATTCCAAACCCTCTGAGGTGTTTTAAAAGTCAAAAGTATGGACATGGTGTCAATAGGTGCACAAATTCCATAACATGCGCTCACTGCGGTGAAAAAACTCACGTGACTGAAGATTGTGATAGTAACTTTAAAAAATGTACAAACTGCTCTGGCACTCATTGATCTTTTTCTAAAGACTGTCCATTAGGGAAACAACAGATGGAAATAAACAAAATTAAATTCACCATAAATATTAGTTTTGCTGATGCCAAAAAGCTTGCTGTTCAGACCCTAGAACCAAATCAGTCATATGCCTCAGTTACTCGAGTATCCGCTGGAACGAGTCAAAAAGCAACTGCACCTATGTCCACCTTTTCCACATCGTGCCAAACTGATTTGACATGGGTTGACACTGATACACCTGAGGTATACTCACCTCACCAGCCAACACAAACCATCGAATCACAATCAAAAACACCAGTCACAGTTGAAGTTCAATCTCGGTCAGTGTCAAAGGATAAATCATCATCACAGTCTACCCCAACACTCTCAATTGGAAATTATGGGAAACAAGTTTCAAAAACCAAAGTTAAACCAAACAATGATACTTGTAAGAAAAATCAGAGTGGCAGAGCCTCTAAAGGGGCAGAAGATAAGATCCAGATATACAATAGGTTTGGATCCCTTGAAGCCATGGACGTGTCCGAAAACATCCAGCACAGGGCACATAGTCTGTCACCCTCTCGAAAGTCAAGGGGTAGATCCCCAATAACCCCCACCCTAGCTTACATAATGAATTTGAATGGTCAGTCCACGATTACCTTTGTGGAAGTGACCATTTTCCTACTATACTTAAGCGTGTGACCCCATCTGATACTCCTCCATTATCCAGATGGAATTTTAAAAAGGCTAACTGGCCTTTATATACCATACAATGTGCTGACAAACTTAAACCTGAACATTTTATTGACGTTCCTGATGCTATCAAGTGCTTTTCTGATGAACTAAATAACATTGCTGATGAGTGTATTCCAAAGTCCTCTGCAGTTCCACATATCCGAAAACCATGGTTCAACGATGAGTGCAAACAAGCTAAGAAGGCAAGGAAAAAAGCAGAACATTATTTCCGTCGCCATCCTATGGTGCATAACTTAAATAAATTTAAAATTTTAAATGCTAAAGCGTGGCGTACTTTTAAACAGAAGAAACGCCAATCTTGGCAAAATTATGTATCCAAAATAAATTCTCGGACACCCATGTCCAAGGTATGGAACATGGTCCAGAAAATCAAAGGTAAAGGTACTAAATCTCCTGTCCATCATCTTAAACATGGAGATCAATTACTAACGGATAAATCGGATATTGCAAATAAACTGGGCGAAACCCTCGCTAAACATTCTTCCTCTTCTAATTATGTACCTAAATTCAAGCAGTATCAAAAACAACAAGAAAAGAAAACTATTAACTTCCATTCAGATAATGGGGAAGATTATAATGAAGCTTTTTCTCTTCATGAACTCCATACTGCTCTTGATCAAGCCCATGATACTGCTACAGGAGCTGATAACATTTGAATCATTTGTGAAAAACGCACTAATAAAAAAACAACACGCTGTCTCTATCTTTTTTGACCTTGAGAAGGCATATGACACTACCTGGAAATATGGCATTTTACGAGATTTACATGATTTCGGTTTGCGAGGTCGTTTGCCTGAATTGATTGCCAAGTTTTTAAATGACAGGCAATTCCAGGTCCGAGTGGGTTCTACCCTGTCTGATCATTACAATCAGGATCAGGGTGTTCCACAAGGCAGTATTTTGTCTGTCACTCTTTTTAGTATAAAGATAAATAGTTTATCAAAGGTTTTAAATGATTCAGTTGATGGGTCGTTATTTGTGGATGATTTTGATATTTCTTGTCGTGGGAAAGCTATGCATACTTTTGAACGGCAACTGCAGCTGTGTTTAAACAGAATAAATAAATGGTGTCTTGAAAACGGCTTTAAGTTTTCTAAATCCAAAACTAATTGTATACATTTTTGTAGAAAATATAAGCTACATAAGGACCCTGAACTATCTCTAGATGGCACTCCCATCAGAGTTGTTAAGGAGGCCAAGTTCTTGGGCCTAATCTTTGACTCCCACTTAACATTTCTGCCTCATATTAAGTTCCTTAGAACCAAATGCCTGAAGGCTCTGGGACTTGTTGAAAGTTGTTTCCAACTCAAAGTGGGGAGGGGATCAAGCGACCCTGTTACACCTATATCGATCACTGGTCCGTTCAAAACTTGATTATGGCTCCATCGTATATGGCGGAGCCTGCAAAAGCAGCCTTAAACTTCTTGATTCTGTCCACCACCAAGGCCTAAGACTTTGTCTTGGGTCCTTCAGAACTTCACCTATTGACAGTCTCTACGTTGAGGCTGATGAACACCATCTCTTGAGCACCGCCGTATAAAGTTAGCTTTACAGTACATTACTAAGTTATACTCTAATGAATCTAACCCTGCCTATAACTGCGTTTTCAATCCCCGTAACGAGGATTTATACACCGATAAATCCTCGCTTATCCCGCCTCTATGACACAGAATTAAACCCTTTCTTTCTTCGGCCGGCATTGAGCTGGAAAACATAGCTCCCTCCCGTCTCCTTTCTTCTCCTCCTTGGCAGTTGGTCCGGCCCCAAGTGGACCTAGCATTGACCACATATAAAAAATCAGCAACAAATGAATTACAATACAAACAAGAATATCATCAATTAAAACATAAATATAGCAATTATAAATCCTTATTTACAGATGGGTCCAAGGACGGTGGCGCAGTGGCTTGTGCCACTGTCATTGGATCCAGAACAATATCTTCTAGATTACCAGACAACAGTTCTATTTTCTCAGCTGAAGCTAACGCAATACTAACAGCTCTTAAATATATTCAAAGACACCCTCAACATAAACAGTACATAAATTACATGAGATAAAACCCTACATTGGTTATACCCACTTGGGTTCTCAGTCAAGATTTGTAGATGTCATATTACGACGATGTCGTATTGATCATACAAGGTATACACATGCATAACTGTTGAAAGGTGAAGATCCTCCGTTTTGCATCCCTTGTGATGAGAGAACCACGGTCAAGCATATCCTGCTTGACTAGTGTTGAATTCTCCCTCATAAGGGATAAACATTTTAATGAAAAAACACAGTAAATGCTCATTTAATTATTGGATTTTTAAAGGAAATTGATTTCCTTGTTGAATTATAATTGATATGTTCTGTAGATAGTTGTATTTTAAGGGATGGTAGTATAGATTAGGAACATTGATCATTGGTGGCTGTACCCTCAAAGGGGTTGAAGTATTGTAAAATTATTGTCCTCCTGAGAGGGTACGTAAGTCCAAAACTTTTATACTTTTCAGGATTTTTAAGCATAGTATTTGTGTTCTTTTAATTTTGGCTAAGATTTCTTACAATCACCAGCGGCTGAATGGATGGTGTAAATCCAGCTAGGGTCCATGCAGGTAGCAAAAGTACTGTAAGTCCTCATGGTCCCTAGTATGGTGATCTACCTTCAGTTGCTGGCGATCTATAGCCCGTATTTTATATTTTATTGTCCAAATAGTGGTATTTGTTTTAACTCTCCACACTAGTTTTCATCATAACTGTGATATTCTAGTTGTTTTACTGTCCTTTGTCGACAGGTGTTTATAATGTATGCATGTTTCATTTTAGTATCAAAATGTTCTCGTCACGATATGGCTGAAATATTGCCGATGTGACGTTAAATATTAACTCACTCACTCACTCATCAACTTTTGGGCTTCAGCAAAACTGATGTTATTAGTGAATTTAATTGTGTTGATCTCCATCTGTTTTTTTTCCAAGTGGGGCAGTCCTTAGAAAAGGCTGAGTGATTTCCATGGCAGTTGGCACATTTCTTAGATACTTTCACAATCTTCTGTTACATGAGTATTCCCAGCACAGTGAGCACATGTAACAGAGATGTGCATTTGTTAACACCATGTCCAAACTCCTGGCATTTGAAACATCTCAGAGGATTGGGAATGTATACATCAACATTTACTCCAGCCCTGGTTGATTTAGGCGGATTGTTATGAATTTTCATAACAATTTACGTTTGTATTACAATTTACGTCACCGTTACGTTACGTTACGTTACATTTGCTGCAAGTATTACAATTTACCGTTTTATTATAACTGGTAGGTAGTAGTAGTAGTAGTAGTAGTATAGTTGCAGCAGCAGTAGTGGTGAGGTGAGGTGAAATGGGGTTTTACGTTGTACTCACATGGCCATGTTAATAGTAGTAGTAGTAGTAGTAGTAGTAGTAGTAGTAGTAGTAGTAGTAGTGGTGGTGGTGGTGGTGGTGGTAGAGGAGTTCAGTGCAGTTTTCTTTCTCGGCCCTACGATTCGCTAAACAGCCATTCAACTCTTTCACAACACCTGCCTTTGTGATCTGAGGATCTTGTTCCGGTTGCGTGTCGCGGCTCTTGGTGTACACTGGTGTATCGTGTTGAGCTTATCAAGGGCAAGTCAATACCACTGCCAAACAAGTCAACAGTACCCATATAAAGACCTTCATAACCGTTTTCATTCTGGTAAGACATGTGCTTATTATCATTGTGCCTAGGTACGTTGTATTTTTGTAAGTACGTTTTCACGTATTGAATGGAATGTGCGCAAAAATGTGTGCAAAAGAGAATGCTACTTAAGGCAGTGTTGATTTACGCCGGCGTTCGTTCTCAAGGTGATCAGTCGATATGAATTAGGACTGAATGAATGTTGTTCAGTTGTACAGGTATACTGGAGAATCTAATGTATTTGCCATACCCTGCATTGATGTGTTGACGCTGATGAGATATAATTTCCGTGATTCACTTGAGGTGTAAGGTCATGCTACGTAATACGATTCAGTTGGGCAAGACATTCACCTTCAAATGTTAACATTGGGTATAAGGTCATTATATTAGTTTCATCATAGTGAAGTTAATGAATATAAGCGCTGATTACACAATGTGCCACTCACTGTGATTCAACAGTATAACAGTCATTATTTAAAACGTCGTTTAGACTCATTCACGCACATTTAAACAAAATTCATTGTTTGGGGATTTTATGCGTCCTGAATGAAATTCTGTTCATGAAAATTTCTGACAATTAGGTGTGAAAGTATTATTTCAAATGTTTCATTTCATATGTTTATATCATCTTCTTCAAAGCCGTGGTATTTCGGAATAGTTTCATGTAAGTCGCCCGACAACAGTAAAGACGCTCATTACTACTATATCGGCAGCGGAACATAAATCAAACCTTTGCTTTTCACCCGGAGTTTGTAAAGTACATTGTGGAGTGTGGCAACAGCTGAACGGTGGTTGTTACTCGATACTGACACTGACAAATTACCCAGAAATATAAAATGTAGGCCTTTAGAAATCTGCCACTATCTTAAGAAAAATCGATACGAGCTTCCGGGATGTAATTTGACGGCGGACAGATTACACTGTACTGAAATTATATAATAAACGTACAAGAGATTTGCCAAATGAACATAACTAATGAATGAAAGTTGACAGTTTATTTGAGTCGGACTTGGGACAGCACGCGTGTCTTACATGAGTCACTGTGTAAGAGTTTTGTGACTTTTGTGTCGACAATGTAAAAGTATTAAGTCCACCACATAAACTACAAGGGTAAACTACATAAAGGATAAGTAAATGGATATAGAAAGAGGTGTATTCCATTTAGTAGACACTGACGTCTCCTTAGAACATTAAAACTGTTTTTTGCACATTTCCATCGTTTTTGGTTAAAGATACTGAGAGCGTGTCACTATCTGACTACGGATGGAAACAGTCACTCTCCGACCTGAAACCCACTGCAGGCCGACAGCTTTTTCAGCCCCAGTAACCAAGAGTAATATTTATTTCAGAATCATTCAGTAACTTCTAGTTAACATTTCTAAATAAACCTCTTTTGTTGTCATATTTTTGTTTACTGTGAATTAATAATTTATATTGTGGTTAAAATACAGAGCCTACACATTCTGATCAGTTGATTCTGGGACCTTAAAACCTGCAGTTTTTCGTGGTAAAGCGCAATCATTTCATGGATATATGGCATTTGCTTCCTGGTATGACTCATCTGGAGGACATCATACACCGGGCACTGGATCAATACATGCCTCTAATGCTAGGTTTCATACACAGGGGGAACACGCGTTTCTCCAGAGGAAGACTTTTTCAATTCATTGGCTGCCAATATCAAGGCTCTTAAGTATTTGGGATTACAGTGACGGAGCGGATTAGGTGGCTGGTTTGTGTACTGTAGATAATTGCCTTACTCTGAGGGTGTGGGTTCGAATCTCAGAAAGTGTAATCCCAATAATGTCTCGCAAATGCGGGGTTTTATCAGCCCCTCTTAAGGTTGTATTGCGACATCAAAGCGTCCGGCTCGGGGAATACAACCTTACTCGGGACTGATAAAACCTTATCTTTCCCTCGACACGATGCGATAACACATTTAACTAGCCGAATATGTTTAGTAGAGTTAGTAGATCAAAAGAAAACAGTGTGTCTGAAACGAAATGGGTTTTCATAGGCACGAACGTCTTTCTTGCCACGGGAAAATCTATTTTTCGTTAAAACATTTCATTTTCCTCTTTTGTTTTACCCGTTATCACCATGACTACATTGGGGATGTAAATAGATCGTTGTGCAAAAATGTTCCGGAAGCGTCACGTGTTTTGCATAGCCACACAATTGTTAGTGTATTCTTCGTCATACTTGTCACTTTTTCATTTCCGTTGTTTTGGTATATTTTACCAACTCGTTTATGAATTTTGGTTAACGGTTTTCTTGTGGCCAAATGGTTTCCAAATTTTGCTATCCAATCGGGCTAGTCATGCCTGAAAGCTACTGAAATACTCCACAAGCCCGACATCTGAATGTGGAAACTAAGAAATATATTACAAAAAGTTAAAGTATCATTATCATGATTTATCTTGCCGCAGTCTTGCAAGAATTCAAGTGCATTATGATTTAACGAATGGGAGAGAGTGATGCACTTAAAAAATATCCCCTAGGCAGTAGTGTCAGTGAGTAGAGAGTTACTAGCCCGACTGGCGTTTCTTATCACAAAATTTTAAAATATCAAATAATCACTTAAATAATTGACTTTCATAATAATTAACAACTACCTTTTCCTACACATCTTGATGTATGTGAGTGAGTTACAATTTAACGTCACATCGGCAATATTTCAGACATATCGTGACGGGAACGTAACATTAAAATGGAATATATGAGTATTATAAAAGCCTGTCGACAAAGGACAGTAAAACAACTAGAACGTCACAGAAAAGAATGTAAAACTAGTAGCTATGCCTAAAACAATTTATCTATAGAGGACAATACAATATAAAACTGGGCTATAGATTGTTAACGACTGAAGGTAGATCACTATACTAGGGACCACGGGGACTTACAGTACTTTTGCTACCTGCATGGACCCTAGCTGGATTTACATCATCCCCTCAGCCGTCAGCAATTTCGGAAATCTAGCCATACAATAAAAAACACTTATACTACGATTAAAACCTGGAACTTTATAATTTACTTTGAATGTTTGTGGACTTACGTTCCCTCTCAGGAGGACAATAATTTTATAATACTTCAACCCCCTTTGAGGGTACAGCCACCAACAATTCAAGTTACTAATTCAAACTACCAGTCATTAAAATACATCTATTTACAGAAACATACTATTCAAAATTCAACCAATTTTCAATTCAATTTCTTTTTAAAACCTATAATTACATGAGAATTAACGCTGGTAAAAAGATCCTTAATTGTTTTAACTGTAAAATACTTATCCCTTGTGATGGAGAATTCAACACAGTCAAGCAGAATATGCTTGACCGTGACTCTCTCATCACAAGGGACACAAAATGGAGGATCCTCACCTTTTAACAGGTACGCATGAGTATATCTAGTGTGGCCAATACGACATCGTCGTAAAATAACCTCTTCAAATCTGGACTGACAACCCAAGTGGGTATAACCAGTGTAAGGTTTTATCTCATGTAATTTATTGATACCCACTTGGGTGTCCCACATCTTTTGCATCTGATCACGGATATAAGATCTAATGGTGGCTCTGTAATCACTATAAGGAACAAGAAGTGGTGTCACAGATTTGTTGAGTGCTGCTTTAGCAGCAAGGTCAGCCAATGTGTTACCGGAAATGCCTACATGGCTGGGTTACCAACAGAAGACGATGTCGTATTGGCCAGTAGCAAGATCATTATACGATTCAATAATTTCTATTAAAAGTGGATGTTTGCAAGAAATATGTTTAATAGCCTGAAGGCAAGAAAGAGAATCGGAATAGATTACATATTGTTTACGTTTCGGGTGTCTTTGAATATATTTGAGAGCTGTTAATATGGCGTTAGCTTCTGCTGTAACAATAGAACTATTATCTGGTAATCTAGAAGATATTGTTCTGGTTCCAATGACAGTGGCACAAGCCACAGCGCCACCGTCCTTGGACCCATCTGTAAATAAGGGTTTGTAATTGCTATATTTATGTTTTAATTGATGATATTCTTGTTTATATTGTAAGTCATTTGTTTCTGAGTTTTTAAATGATGTTAATGTTAGGTCAACTTGTGGCCTAACCAATTGCCAAGGAGGAGAAGAAAGAAGACGGGAAGCCGATATACTTTCCAGCTCAATACCGGCAGAAGAAATAAATCGTTTAATTCTGTGCCCAAGAGTTGGAACAAGAGAAGACGTTTTTGTTATACAAATCCTCATAAAGGGGATCGGGATTGAACACACAGTTATAGGCTTTCAGAAACGTCAATGTCTTCAAGTGACCCATATTTATTAAACAACTGAATTTTGTTTTGTGACCCTTTCGGGTCTCTGCCACTTAGTTTTTTTCAAAGGATCTGGCCTTTTAGGTTTAGTTCTAACGGTTTCCGAAGATTTTGAAGTTGACTGAGAAGATGCCTCATGATCAGAGGAAGCTACTGATTGGATTTGAGACGAATGTGACTCTGGCGTTTGTGTAGATATTGTAGGTGAAGTAATCAGAGGAGCTTCTGATGTAATCCACGTCAAGTCAGTTTGACAGCTTGTGGTTGATTTTGTTATACTAGCTTCCGACAGTGTTTTAGTTATAGAAGCCTAGCTTTCTTTAGGTTCAGAACTTTGGACCAGTTTTTTGGCATCTGCAAAACTAATGTTTCGGGTGAATTTTAGTTTGTTGATCTCCATGTGATACTTCCAAACAGGACATTCTTTAGAAAAGGATGAATGGGCACCAGTGCAGTTTGTACATTTCTTAACGTTACTGTCACAATCTTCTGTTGTATGTGTCTTTTCACCACAGTGAGCACAAACAACAGACAATGTGTAGTTATTAACCCCATGGCCGAACTTTTGGCATTTGAAACATCGCAGAGGGTTTGGAATGTACATTTCAACGTTGATGTTACAGCATCCTGCCTTCAGTGATTGTGGAACATTTGGAGAAGAGAAAGAAAACAAATATGTGTTTGTGTTGACAGTAGCATTATTTCTACGGGTTGTAAAACGTTTGAAAAAAGGACACCTTGCTCCTTCATCTCTGAGGCGATGTCAAGTTCTGACATGTCAGCAAACAAACGTTAAGGGTCCCTGACAATTCCTTTGCTCGTGTTAAGTGTTTTGTGAGCCGAGATCGTAACTGGAATGCCGACAAAAGATTTAGTGCTCACAAGATTGGTGGCTTGCTGCCTTTTTGCACACGCAACCAGAAGGGCACCGGAACGTAATCGCCTAATGTTTTTAACATCACCAGCGATGCCTTGTATACCTTTAGCTACGGCAAAAGGATTCAACTTTAAAGGGGTTTTGTCAATAGTCTCGACAACAAGAAAACGTGGCCAGTAATCAATTGAGTTGGGCAGTCTGTGGTCAGTTTCAACGGGATCAGTATCAAGTTGACGTTTGCTCTTTTTTTGAGGAGTTTCGTAAGCCATGTTTTGTTGGTTAGATTTCATCATCTGAGCTCCCCAACCACCACGGAGTATCACAAATACAGTGCTAAACGCAAGTGGGTCTCCGACTTGCAGCACCAAGGATACTCAGATGATATACTCTAGCGGAAGAATTATGATTAACTAATCCACCAGATTGGCCCATGAGCCACCGCCTTCTGGGCATAAGACTCTAGGCAAAATTCAAGTACATATTATCATACTGCAAAATCCAAATAATGTCACTGTAATAATAAGGCCAAGTCCGAAAATCAAACAATTCCAAATAAAATTTGTGCATTGACATATATATAGTCCATACACAGGGCTTGGCATGACCAGCCGATTGGTTGAACGGGGCCCATTCAACCACCCGTCTGGGTGAAGTAAGGGTCGAAGGGGTATGTTGAGCAAAGGGAACACGATCACAGGTCCCCAGTGCCCTCAACCCCCAGACTCCCGTACTCCACCGACACAGGGCCGCAACCCACGGCAAACGGGTTGGTGGACCAAATATCCCCCCGTGTCCACAACGGGGGTGTCGGCGAGCTCTTCGCGTTACCCAGCACCCATCACGAGGAGATGGCTCGCCACGGGTGCCTGATGTATGTAGCACTGAATTGGTCCACATTTGACATACGAACACGATACCACTGTATTGTGTATTTCCTAGGCCTGCTAATCTTTAAATCGTGATATTCGTGCTAACATGCTAAGAACCCTGATACGTTCGTTGAATCTCCTCCCCTTGAAAGCACTATTGGAAATTCTAGCAGACCTGACAAATTGTTAAATCTATTAAGCTTAAACATATGTAAACTACGAAACTGATTAGACTGTTCAGAATCTGTTCATGTGCTGGAGGAAGATTATAAAATAGGTTTACAAGGAACCAAAACAAGTGATTTAGATGAGCCTGATATCCAAAATGGCACACCATATCTACAGCATAAATTTAGTAATGTTTGAACAGATCGGGCGGTTTAGGTTTGGTTGTTAAACCACATCCAAGGACTTTATTACTGTTATAGATGATGAAAATGGTTATTCTATGTGATTCGAAATCTCTACACATCTATTTAACATTAGTAGTGATCTTATTGTTTTAGGTGTTAAACACATACCCCATGAAAGATCAAAATACTTTACCAAATATTTCTTTACTGACCAGGAACAAATATGTTACAGTGATATCAGCGAAACTGAATACACCTATGTAGTATTGCCAGGTGACGTCAACGAAAGAACAAGTATTCTGAAAGACTGTATATTTGATGTCATTGATGAATTTAAACTTGACGAAATGAGAAAAGAAATTGACTCTGAACATGTATTTACGAGTTTAGATTTGCCATTCATAAGACACACCGACCATACTGGTAAGGTAAATAATTAGGGTAATACTTTAATCAGTCTTTGTATGACTTGAATATGTTCATATATATGTAACGGCCATGAGTACACGATGCCATTTTAGTGGCGGAGCGGGCTAGACGGCTGACTTTGTGTGCTGGCGATAATGTGCCTGACTTTGAGGGTGCGGGTTCGAATCCCGGATGGGACCCAACCAAAAAAAGTAGCAGATTTTGTACTTTTCTAAGAAAGTGAAATCCCAAATATGACATATGTTGCATATGTAACGGCCGAGTTGGATACGACTGACTCATGGGCAAGAGGACGTGCAGAGACAAAAGCGTTGTAGAGTACGTAATAGCTTCCCCGCCCTCTTTACATCTTTCCGAGATGATAATGATGGTTTCAACCGGTTATTCTCAAACGTGCAAAGTCATTTAAACGTTTCCTCTAATTAAGGACTGAAAAATTTAATATTGACCCCAAAGCACCTAGTATGGTGATCTACCTTAAGTTGTTGGTGATCAATCGCCAGTTTCTTACGTGGTATTGTCTAACATAGTTTTCTGCTTTCAAAAATATATTCTAGCCTGTTTTAACTCTTTTGGTCTAGTTATTTTACAGTCTGTCGATGACTGGTTCTTTAATTACTTGTATTTTTGTGCATCTACAGTATTTCCCGTCACTATGTTGCTGCAATATTCCCGATGTGACGTTAACTCACTCACTCACTCACTTAATCTTGACATTCCAAACGAAATAACCCCAGACTGTAAATCCATGCAAATACACAGGTTACTCCTCTTCGGCGAAAACGCCGGGAAGATTCACGCCGGATACATGCGAGTTATTCCGTACAAATATACACACAAAGCCTATGTATGATATTCTTCAGCAAACCGTATCGGCAGGTAAAGCCTGTAAAACTCTCGGGCTCACAAACACTCTAATAATAGCATCGCGAATCAAGAAATGTCCAACCATCTCATTACAGTTTCACCTGATCGTAGGGGTATTAGTTTCCTTAGCAGTCCTTAAATTACATTTGTGACGTCATTCCATTGTCTGCTCGCTCTGTTACTTTTCAGGAATGGAGAAGTGTATACCAGCTTCAAATTTGAGACTTCATTTTGTCATTTTGACATTTAATTTTGATAAATTAAAATATTACCAATACTTTGAATGAAATGTAAGCAAGGTAATATAATCATAACTCTCCATTCCTTAAATGGGTCTCAGATCCATTATTTTTCAGGAATGGAGAGTTGCACGGACATTACCATCTACGTAACATGTCCCCAAGGTGAGTGAGTAAGTTGAGTTTTACGCCGCACGAAGCAATATTCAAGCTATATGGCGGCGGTCTGTAAATCATTGAGTCTGGACCAGACAATCCAGAGGTCAACAACATGAGCATCAACCAAGTCAACGAGTCTGACCATCCGATCCCGTTAGTCACCCCTTACTAGAAGCAAAGTCGCCTTTTATGGCAAGCATGGGTTGCTGAAGGCCTATTCTACCCCGGACCTTTACGGGTCTCCCCAAGGACTGTCAGGATGGCAGGAAAGTGGTGTGATACTTCGAATGGCAACGAACGTACAACGTTTGCTATCAGGACTACATTACGCAACCATACTAGGCTAAAAATATAGTCAAACAGTGAGTCATGTGTGTTTGCCTTCTTTCTCCACGGTGTGAGGTTACCTTCAACCACACGAGTTGTGTAAGATGCTATCATGTGACGTTCTACTAGTGGTTATTTAACTAGTCTTGATCGAAGCGAGTGTGCGAAGATCAGAGTTGAAGTCTCACAGTATGTTAGTATAAGTACATTTGAGTTTATTAGCTGTTTCCAACACACTGTTTATTGAGTACTCGTCTATAGAATTATTAGTTCCAGGTTTTAAAAAACACATAACATAGCTTTTCTCACAGCTGTGCGGAGCTATTCTAACAGCTGGTGTCATCGGTATTTGATTGGTGAATGCGTACATTATTGCCATGTTGGTCTCACCAGAATTGCCACTCCGCCTAAACTCCAGAACACGTTTCATGAAGACCTAATCTTGACAGTTGCCTCACATGCATCGTTCAGGGCTCCATTCCTCAACGCGACCGTTGCGCTAAGATGATCGGAACTCCCATATTTAGCATACACTTACGACTGTTGTAGCGCTAGGGTCGATTTCAAGAACAGGGCCCTGCTTGTTTTCTGTGAACCAGTGTACCATGAGAGCACAACTGTCTGCAAATTCTATTAAGGTAATTATGCATTTGTAGACAAACACGAATATTCCAATACAGTGAGTGTACGACAGTGTTAGCAACATAAACCCATATTTATAATCATTAAATGTTCTATATAGACGTAATACTGTCTCAACATACTGTTTCTGTGATATATAGTTTTAAGCAAACAATTACTGGTCAGTATGGTATGATAACCTTGATTAAAATTTCACTGCGACCCCTATAGAGATTTGTTATTTGTTTACTATGAATCAGTTGCATGATTAACTATGCAATACACTCCTTTCATGTCAAATAAAGGGAGTACACTTTGTCACGCTTCTGAACATGTCACATTAATTAACGTTCATTTGTTTATTTGTATATTCCAGATTTGTGATACAATTCTATTGTATTAAAATATGTACTGTCATGCACTGTAACCTTCTTTATTCTGTATACAATTGAATATTATTGACTTCTCTGTGTTTGTATTTTGCTGGTTTAAAGGGACCTCACAAGCATTTGTCTTTTCGCCTTTTACCGAAACAATAGAAAAACCTTTTTAGTTACACGGCTATTTGTCGTTTGAGTCCGTATGTCCCCAGGCCCATGGAATCAAAAGGACCCTACCACACCTTGTAAGTTGCAGTGTAGCGAATTTATTATCCTGTTAGGTGCTAAATTATTGAGTTTATCTAGAACCGTTCCCTTTCTCTTCTGTTTCGTTTGGCACACAATGAGTTCAATGTTGATTATCGATCGATATTCGAAGGAATACGTCTCTTGACGGCATGGACACTATATTTAAGGGACGTGTTATGTCAGAGAGTACCACCGTGTAGAATGTATCTCTAACTCAAATCTATTTCCACTTCCTGTATGAAAAAACATTCTCAAAATGTTTTGATAAAAGTATCGGTTAGTAAAAATAATAGTTGGTTTTTTAGTTGGTAGTAAGTTGTATTTCACTGTCAAAGGTTTTTAATGTCTCACGGTCGCCCATACTGTTAATACGACCAACGAAACATTTCATTTACACCGGGTAATAAACAATCATAAGTGTCCATATTCATCTAAAGAGTCATAATGATTTTATCCCAACCCACAATCTATAACATTATTATTCCTCTTCTCACAGTAATCCGATATCTGATTTTCGATAACATTCCTATAGCAACAGGCCATAGACAAACATCACTTTACAGGTCGACCATGGCCTTTTCTGATGACTGTAACTGAATATCATGAGTGTGATTGTCCTTCCGTGTTAAATTATTCATGAACTTTAAATGGCATATTACTGACGTAAGCAAATAACGCCATAGACCATGGTTAACACATCTCGTTATATTTGCATGAGTAGTATAGGGAATAGGGGTTTTGGCTCACTTTCAAGAAATGTCTCTACAAAGCCTTATTTAATAAATAAGGCTTTGGTTGGGACCTTAGATCTTGCTACTATTACCCCTACTACAAAAAGGTTGGGTGTCTATGAAACAGTTTACCGTGTATTGGTTGGAGGTAACACTGTGCCGTACGGTACGATCAATAATTCTTCTCTTACAAACCCCCTACCCGGCCCATCCCTCAAGTAGTACAAGTTAGGTTCGTCGGCTTTCATATCCACTTTATCTATGTTGTAAGTTTTGACTGACCATATAGGATCGGTGGCCCGCTTACGGCTATCACCCTCGTGTTCCCCCTACTACTTAACGTCTGTGCGTATGTCATGTTTATATCGATGAAACAGTTTAACGTGAACCGCCTACGATCTCTTTGGTGTTCATAATAAAGGCTTGCTGGGCTTTTTGTATCCCCTGTTCTATGTACTTTTTTTTCTCGTCCTCGCTGATAGCAGACTTACGAGACTTGGATCGAATATCTTGTTTCATTCCGTTATATTTTTTGAGTTCAGAGAGGATTGAACGAAACTCCTCTTCTGAGATCTTACTATCAGAGAGTGCCGTGGAAATTCGCTCACTCACTGTGTTCAGCTTTGCTTCGGCCAGAACCCTGATCTCGTCATGTTTCAATGCCTTACGATTAAGTCTGCGTGATACTAACTTAAGCGCCAACCCTGCCAACCCTGCCACCCCAGCTGTTATTTCAATACCTAGCACTATAGGTGCGGCCACGATGGTAGCTAACAACCCAACGCCTGCCGCCCCTAGTCCCATGCTGGTTGCCATAAGGGTAGTGTCAGCCCCGTCCACGATATTGAAAGCTCTATTGTACTTTTTACATAGTGCTTTCCGCGTGTCACGGTCTTGTTCTAGTTGACGTTTCACATCACATAACTGCCTCAAGCGGAACCCATCTACGGTTTCCAGCGTCTTCGCTACTTCCTCTACGACTGGGTACAGACCCATCCTATAATGTATATTTTGAAAGATATTTTAATTGGGTTTCAGTTAAAAATCTATCAATGAATTTGAAGTCTACAAGTTCTAGACTACTAGTCAGGGCAATAGGTGAGAGGCTAATAGAATTTCTTGTTGTAATAGAAACCCCACGGAGGCTTATTAAGTGGTTTATAGGACCCGTGGTATCCCGTTGTATAACAATACGACAATATTGGTCTATGTAAGACCAGCGTATTGACACCCCGGGTAAAATTTGGTGTACTATTGGGGGGGTTCCATCGAATAAAGCCGTAAAGAAGACTTCTATGATGAGGGTGAAAGGGGAGGATATTCTATCAAGATTACTGATAAATGTTAATTTATTGTTTGGATAAGCACTTAACCCCTTTTTTTCGTAACCAGTAGATGCTATGTGTACTAATGTATTCTCCGGAATGAAATCCCCGGCCCAGATACCGTTGTTCTTAATCTTAGAGACAACCCCATTATTTAATGTGATATAAGGTGAGGTGAATGTTAAGTTGATCAGCCATTTGGGCTCTTTTAAATCTGGTAACGGTACCCGTCTGTACACGTTGTCTTTGAAGTGCAGGATGTATAATTCATCCTCCTCACCAGGCTGATCGAATCCCTCCGTATCTCCTAGGTCGTTAAGCGTAGTGTTGGGGCGATGACTGGTCATTATTATACTATTACGATATAATTTCCAACTGGTTTTTTGATAATAATTCAGGGGTTAACTTCATACCCATGAAGTGTATGTTGTCAGGCAGGAAGATCTTGGTTAGTGATATCTTGTTTTCCACGATCACGTTGACCCCCTCCATACTGGTGTCGGCTCCAACACCCACCCGCACGTAAACGTTGCAAACTTGATACTGGTGTTGTTTCACCCACCCGAGTTTGATCCCCTTCACGATCTCGACATCATTCCCCGATGGTTCCCCTAGGTAGACTTTGATGATCAGTGTTGAGTTTGCCGGTAGACTCTCTAGTATCTTAACCACGCCTTCGAATTCAGACACCAACTGCAATGTCACGTTTTGTATGGTCAGTTTACTCGATAGCATGTGGGCTGCCATAGTATTGACTGGGCTGACCACTACGCTACCTCTCTGAGTTGGGACGTAAGCCACGAGCAGGGTTCCATTGTTCACGACTTTGTTTAGGTGGTTGTCTTTGTTATCAGTAAACACGTAAGGGGAGACCAGTCTAATATTGAGAAACCAGTCGTTATCGGGTAACAACACCCACTTTTTATCTTCGGTGAAGACGAGCATATATGGTTTGTTTTGGACGACGGTAGTGCTCTCAACATCGTCTAAGTCGAACAGTTTACCCCCGAACGATGGGTATATTATCCAATTATTATCACCGGTGTTGACAAGGGCGTACTTAGTGTTGACTGTTGCTCTTGTGGTATCTATCATATCACTTAGGGTTCCACCGGAGGGGATTTCAACGCGTTTGTAAATGTTGTTTTTCAGTTGCAAGGCGTACGATTTACCATCTACTCCGGGAGCGTCGAAACCGCGCGTGTCTCCGAGGTCGGAGATCCCGATATTGACGCATTTTTTCACTCCGGGCCCTTGTGCGCTGGTCATTTTACATGAAGCGTTAAGCTGAGGTATCCTATATTTACAGGATTATGATTTATATCTAACACCGATATTGTCAGCTCAGGTATGTTGCCCTGGGTTAATCTCTTATACTGCCGTGGTGAAAACGACTCGGTTCTACCGTCGTAGTATTTCTCAGTTTTCACCGGCACTGCTCTCAGTATAGTGGAAGGGTGACCTCCTTGAATGTTGTACGTTGTGCTCACCTGATCGAGATGAATGTACAGCTCTCGGTACGGCACTAGGTCGGGTAACTTCGTGCCTGTGACGGTTGTTGTTGTTTTATCTCGTCAGGAGACATACCGAGTATCCTCGGTAATGGTCGGCCGAGCCTCAAGGAGGTTCTTCCGTTGTTGATTAACACCACTGTACCGTTTGAGTCGTTCATCTTGAGTTCGGCTCCCAGGGGTTTGAAGACCTCGTCGTTTAGAGAGCACACGCTGTAGTAGCCGTCAGTTATCTGGCTGCGAGTTCCACTGACGAACAGCTTATTGTTGCTGATATTGATGTTAGTCCATTGCGGTAGGTAGGTGATATCGCAGAGTGCGACTTCGAGTTGACCTGACGTGTTATCGATCGCGTGCGTCAGCTGAACGGCCTCACCGCTCGTTATTCCTGGAAGTGTTATGTACATGTTAGAGTATATATGCTCATTATATAATAGTTTTAAAATGTATTCCCCTGGTGTGTTGTACCCTAAACTGGACGTAGATTTCTCCACCATGAAGATCGTGGTTGCTCCTGGGTTGTATTTCAATGCCAAGTTTATAGATATGCCTGATAAGTATAAGCTTTCGGTGACTAACATTGAGGCAGTCCACGCTTGGTTCAACAACCCTATGCAGTTCTGGCAGAACCAATTCAACTTTGCCGTGTGGTGCGCTACAACAGGGTGTGGTGTGACATTGACCGACACTCGGCGTGGGCCGCTGAGTCAGTCTGTGTTCAAGTTCCACGTGTACTACCAGGTCAGACGTATCCTTAAAGAGATCAGCGCCCCCCTCCCACAGGACAAAGCGTGGGACGCAACAAACAACCCGTACGATAGACGGGCCTACGAACGTATTTGCAACGAATTCGAAATAAACCCGAAGACGGATTGGCGTTTGCCGGGGCTGAACCACGGGTTGGGTATTCCTTACGCTCATGGGCTCTCGCCAAAAGCATTTGACAAACATATACTAATAAAATTTATGCAACGAAAAATGTTTAGTACGGAACGTCTTTCCCATGCATTAGCTGATCTTGTTCCTAAACCTAACAAATCTGGACCAAAACCAGTGAAAGATGCCAGTGATGATTTACTGACACTAGGTATACTTAGGCAGGACTTTGCTTTGTCGAGTAATGAATGGAGGGATGATCGTATGGACTTTAAAAAAGGTGGTGTTGGTTTCACAATCCAGAAAGTGGAGCAGTCAACCGCAGATGGGTGGAAAATGTTCATGCTGGACACGTCGAAAGGATTCACTCGTGCCGGGGAAGTCAGGTTGAACGACTCGATTCGAACGTACGTGTGGGCACTGTTGGGTGCGCAGTCGATGACGCGTTCCAACATCCTCGGTAAGGGAACTGCTTACGACGCTCAGAAACAGTTCGTTTCCAACGTTGAGGATGCTATAAATTCTCCAGTTGATCTCCCGCGGGCCATCGACCGTTACCAAAACGTGTTAGAATACGCCAGATCGAAAGTCAATTACGTGTTTGGTGTGGGGCTGTACATGGCTCCGAGTGATATGCAACTGAGAGTAAAAAAAGTGGTGGGTTATAACAACAAAATAGTCATAGCCACGGCGGATCAAAAGTTGGGTATCAACCCCGATATTAACACCCCCTATATCCCACACATCCCACCACGTGAAACGGGTATAGTTGCGCCGCCCCCGGAGCCTAAAGTTCATGTGCCCCCCACACACCCCCATATGCATGTGGGGGTACCCCCCTATCAGCAGCATATTGATAATAAAACGGCCCTGGTGGTTGGTGGGGTAACTTTGGGACTTATTTGGTTAAAGATTTCTTAGCCGCTACGTACACCAGACCCGCCACGGCGACGATGGCTGCCCACAGGTTTTGACTGAGCCACATGGCAGTTTTAGACAGAGCGCTCAACAACCACGAGACGATGCTACCTAGGATGCCGGGAAGGGCTTCGGCGGCTTTACCAGCCAGTTTAGCTAGGCCTTCCCCGAGTTTTTTTTATCCAGTCTTTAACACCACCGCCACTTGGAGTTCCCCCGCCGCCGGCAGGCCCCACAGGGGTTCCTCCCACCAGTGACACCACCAGGGTTGATATGATGAAACCCAATGCAGTTAGAATGCTGACGATGGTGATCCCTTGCTCCCGGAACAATATCCGAATCCTGTTGGCTAAAGTTGTATCCTCATTCAGTATTCTATCGATTGTTTCCCGAATGCGACTGATCTGGGATCGAAGCTGTTCACGATTCGAGGAAGCGGCTTCCAATCGTGTACGTCTCTCGTCTTCTAAATCACGTAGTCGTTCATTGATACGACGCTTCATATCATCATTTTCAGTTTCGTTGAGTTTGGTTTTTTCCTTAGCGATGTGCTCGTCGATTTCGTTCAGTTTCCCCATGTTGTTCACGAGTTCTCCACGCACGCGTTTCACGGCTTCGTCTAAGCCATGCAGTTCCCTTACCGGAAAGTCAAACCCCGGTAACGGTTTGTCCCAGTAGGTGCTCAACAGTTTTTCTATGCTGTCCGAGGCTTCTGTAGCACGCTGTGGTGTCATTTCATCTCTAGTGGTGAGGTGGGATCTGGTAGCTTGCAGATCTTCTTTAACGGCCTTAGGTATTGCACCACCGTAATCATTCATGTTTAGATTTTTACGGATAAATTCGACACCATGGCGGCTGGCTAGAGTTGACAAGGCCAGTGGTTTTTTATTGCTCTTGTTAAAGAGGTCAACCCCTGGGTCAGACTTAAGGCGTAGAACACCCTTTGTATCAATAAAAACATTCTTATGGTATCGACCCTGTGGTTCAACGTAGTTTTTATCTCTTCTTAAACTTTCGTAATAATCATTTACCGTTGTTTCCAAGAGTTCTTGGTTCAATGGTGAACTAGTAAATGAGGTCTCCTGCTCATCATCGAATGCCTGGGCACTAGCGCCCGGCATCTCCGTCATATCTATGTCTTCATCCATTAGTATTAAAAATATATTTCTTTTATATAACAATGTACGGCAGAAAATTAGATCCTTTCAGAAGATTGAGAGAGCCATTAGGCGCCAGAGCCGTGCGACAGTCGGTGACCATCACCAACAATCCCAGCAAGATAGACCAGAATCAAACTCTGCTGGTTAGATTTCCAAACCTTGGTGAGAATGACCTCATTGTACCAGGCACTGTTCGACTGGCGTTCAATATCACGTTGACCTCCGACAACGACAAACGCGAGCTAGTGCGGAACGTGGGTCGAGCTATCATCAAAAAAACGACCGTCAAGATCAGCGGTAACGAGGTGCTGAGCATCGACGACAGCGACGTGTTTCACTGCTACAGGGATCTATGGAAAAGCGAGGGAGAACGAGTCAATGATGTGTACCAGGGTATCAGCAAATCAACCCGGTCGCGCATAGGGTATGCCTTCACGCCAGACCAGCTAGACAAGCTATCGGACGGTGAAAAGGCCATCGCTCGAGCATACGGGAATCAATTCTGCGTGCCGCTCGACTTCGAGTTGCTCACGGGACACGCGCCGTTTTACCAGGCCGCGCTGGGTGATAGGCTCGAATACGAGCTCACATTTAACGACTATAGCAAAGTAGTGCGTACGCCGAACGGTGATGAGGCCAGTTATGCCATAGACAACATCTCTCTGGAGTTCGACATGGTCACTAGCCCGGAGCTGGCCAGGCAGGTTCGAAGTCAGTACTCTGGGAAGATGGCTATACTGTACGATCGTGTACTGAGGCATAGATCAGTCGTGCGAGATAAGAGCGACACTGTGTGGAATATCAACCTGAACGTGCCGGCGCGATCGATGAAAGGTATCCTGGTCGTCCCCGTGGAGTATTACGATCCATTCCGGAGGGACAGCGAGAAGTTTTTCAACCCCGAGATTGAAAAGGTGGAAGTGACCATCGAGGGTGTACCCAACCAGCTGTTCAGTCATGGTATGAGACCACACCAGCAGTGGGATGAGATAAAAAAGCTACCAGTGGGGGATTATATAACAAAGGACCTGGACCTCGGCTCCGTGCAGATCGGTGAATACCTGACCACCAAGTACGCCCTATGGTTGGACATGCGATCCACGGATGATGATAAACTGCACGGTAGCGGGCGCCGTATAGATAACGGCAGCGAAGGGATAACCATCCAGATTACTAAGAAGGCTCAACCCGCTGGTAAGTTGAAATTATATCTGTACGTTATTATGGACGCGCAACTTAATATAGACAATGGGAGATTCGTGCAAGCCATCTACTGATGGGGGAGACCCCCAGGGGTACCCACAACTGCCCACTGACCCACACTGCGCCATAGTGTGCGGGCAGACTGGCTGTGGGAAGACCGTTTTCGTGTTGGATATGTTGGAGGGTTACTACAAGGATGTATTCGATAACATCGTTATCATGTGCCCTACTCTGAGCATGAATAAAACGTAAGCGCGACCTTGGGTGATGACGGACCCGGACGTACACAAAATCGACCCTGGAACACGCCTGCAGGACTGGTTGAAAGCTCTTCACGAGAAATTTAAAGGGGAACCGACGCTGTTCATACTGGACGACTGCAGTGCTAATCGCGAGATAACAAAAAAGAGAGACATGCTATCGTACCTGGCCTTCTCCGGCCGGCATGCAAATCACAGCGTCTGGGTGCTAACGCAGAAGTTCAACTCGGTGTTGAAAGACCTCAGGGAGCAGACGCGATGGGTGGCCTTATTTCACTGCAAGGACAGGGATTCGTTCAAGGAGTGTTTGAGAGAGAACGATGTGATGAGTAAATTAGAACGGGAACGGGTGAAGAAACAGCTCGCTGAAACTAAACACGCTAAGCTCGTGCTAAAGACCGACCAACCAGTAGCATATATAGTATGCTAAGCAAAGCTAAGCAAAGCTAAGCTAAAGCTAAGCAAAGCTAAGCAAAGCTAAGCAAAGCTAAGCAAAGCTAAGCAAAGCTAAGCAAAGCTAAGCAAAGCTAAGTATATAGCTATGATATTTGAAGTATTTATCGTGTGCAACTTAACCTTCATTTCTCTGTGTTTTGCCTGCATCGGGTATTATATAGTTAAAACTAAATCTTACTTGTTATATTATAAGATGGAGTGTGAGGAATTGCTCGAACAATTGTCTGGGGATTCCCCCACGCCGCCGGCAGGCCCCACTGTGGGGGATTCCCCCAAGCGAGAGAAACTGGCGGCGTTGGCTGTTGGTGGCAAAGCCAAACATTACTTTGGAGACTACACTCCCGATAAAATTCACAAAATGTCAGCCGAAGAAATTGATAAGCTGTACGCTAGATACGAGTCCCAGCTCGGAGCAGAAATGACAAAAACAATAGGATCGGCTATGACCCAGATATACACCGGTATTGTATCACACTTCCTTCCCATTCCACCAGAGCGCCGACTTTACCTGTGGGAGGACCTAGATAAAGACCCTTTTATCGAACACGCCGTGAGCTCTATCAGCTGTGGGCTGTACCACAAATATGGTATGTTGTTGGCTCCAGTGACGGCGGCGATTATCACAGCAAAACATTGTCAATTTGAGAGAAAGAATAATAATAATAGTATAGATGGATGCTGCACAGGAACCAGTGGAGGTACCCCCAACAGTGGAGGAGACCCCTTCACAGGAACCAGTGAGGGAAGTGACCCCAGTGGGGGTACCCCCAACAGTAACCAGGCAGAAGAATCCTAAGAGAGTAGCTGCCGGTAAAAAACGGTGGTGTAACCAACATAAAGTGACCAACCCCCGACTGTTGTTGGCTGTAGGCGTAACTGCTGCCGTGGTTATAACATGGTTATACGTGGGGGTACCCTCCCACAGTGAGCCACCACCCAACAGTGAGCCCCCCACCCCCACTATTGACCCGCATATCATGTTATAATTTTAATATTTTATATCATATACATAATGTCTGAGGGGAAAACGTTCGTCAACGACGCATACCACTCCACAGTGGTCGCCAGTCTAGCCGTAGGGTACGCTCGGTTGACTAAAATGGTGCTTAAACAACCAACTATCAAGCTAGATTTCAACCTGCAGGATATGGGTATGCTCATAATGAACCTTGGTATGGCGATGGCCACAAAAGACATCCTAGTAAAACAAGGAATAATACCTGAAAATATAATGAAATAAATATAGGGATGGCCACGATAGCTATGATGGTCGGTGGGGCGTTAGTGAATGCCCTGGCATTTTCCGGGAGTAATTTCCTCTTCTCGAAACTACGAGATGATCACGCGGCTGAAATACAGGAAGAAAGGAAGCGGCACGATCTCGCTACTGAGAAATTACAAAGGGCACAGGCTGAGTACGCTAAAAAACGCCTCCAGAGGATCGATTTTATTAACGAACAACTCCAGCGTGAAAACCATGCCGTTCAAACATTCAACGATGTTGATGAAGCAATGAAAGAATACTACCTACTAACTGGTAAACAATTGGAACCGCTCAATAAACCCACACTCGCTCAGTACTACACACCATCCAAGGGACAAATGAATCGTGAACTGGGCTTCATAGTGTTGGGTATAGCAGCTACTGCGTTGGTTGCGAAGCAATTAAATTAAAATACCTATATAAGTAAACATGAGACCCGCTCCATACCGATGCGAATACATACTTATGGGGAAGACCGAGGCCTGTGGTAGGAAATGCAGGAATCAGGGGTTCTGTTGTTTCCATATGGGAAGTCCTAACTACACGTGTTCTGTGTGTGGTATCGGGGTTAAAGGACACTACTGTCTATGTAAAGCTCACGGAGCGAACGTAGTCAGACATCAACTCATCTACGAGAATAAAAAAGGCTACATAAAAGAACGTAGGCGACTGCTCAAGATAGACTCCAGTGCGTGAAAGGGTTACCTCCCTTTACTGTGAAGCAATTAGACATTGGTTCTCTTAGGTGTAAACACTATGTCTACTGTACGCGAGCTGAAGAGGGTCGCAAAACAGAGAGGTGTGATCGGGTATTCTCGAATGCGGAAGTCAGCATTGTTGAGATTACTAGGTTTAGAAGCCCCTCCTTCAGTAAAACAATTAAAAGCTCAAGCAAAACAGCTTGGATACACGGGTTATTCAAACCTGGGGAGAGCCGGGTTAACCGCATTGTTATCACATGCCCCCGTACCCACTGTAAAACAACTGAAAGCCGAGGCACACGATTTGGGTTTAGGTGGGTATTCCCGTATGAGAAAACCACAGCTTGTAGAATTATTACGACAGAATAGAGCTATTGACCTACAGTTCGTGCGCACTGAGCGCGCTGTAGGCAACTATTTGAGAGGTTGGCGCATGCACGTTGATAGAAATATAGACATTATAGATATCAAGCCTCTGATAGCTGATAAGGTCAACCAGGAACTAAATAACTTAGGAAGTATCAAGTTTCAGATCACAGTGAAAATGTCGCTCGATAAGCAGGTTGGGAGTACCACTGAGTATGTTCAGCCTTACTTCCGAGGTCAACAAGAGGTCGTCACACATACAGAGACCATTGACGCATCAATCGATACCAGTTTTCAGCAGATACGAGAATACCTAGAACGCTACACACACTTGGGGTCCGGGTGGGTTGTAGATAAAATCGATAATGTCTATCTAGACATAGCTAACTATGTGCCGTTCAGAGGCGGGTCATACCTAGCCTTGCCTCCCTACTATAGGAACAAACATGCCATAGTAAACGTTAAGAATAGAGGAAACGATTGCCTGAGGTTAGCTATCAGGTCAGCCTTATTTCCAGCTGGCGCTAATTCAGATAGGCTTTCTAGCTATCCCCAAGATGATGGGCTCAATTGGAATGGTATAGATGAACCCACCCCCATATCCCAGATCACTAAAGTAGAAAAACAGAATAATCTGGCTATAAATGTTTTTGGGCACGAAGGTAACACAACAATAGTACACAGGGTCAGCCCGGTGAAGGATCGCCAAGTTATCAATATATTCATGATCCAGCGAGGTGACAAGTATCACTACACATGGATAAAACACTTTAGCAGGCTGTTGTATGACCAATCAGCATACAAAGGAAAGACCCACTTCTGTGAACGATGTCTACATGGCTTCACCCGAGCTGATTTATTAGAATCCCACCGGGATGATTGTCAAGGTGTGGGGCAGACGGCCATACGAGTCGACATGCCTAAGAAAGGTGATAATATCCTAAAATTCTGTAACCACAAGAACCAAATGTCTGTGCCTTATATCATATACGCCGACTTCGAAGCCTTAGTTGTGGGGGATTCCCCCACACCCCCCAGTGGTGCCGCCGGCGAGGCTCCCATCACCCACAAGACACAAGAGCATAAAGCCTGTTCGTTTGGATACATTGTCGTCCGTTGTGACGGGGAAACGAAAGCTCCGGTAGTGTATAGGGGCCCTGACGCGGCTGAAAGGTTTCTAAAGTGTTTGCAGGAGGAAGAAAAAATTATTAGGAATGCATTGTATAAAATCGCTCCCATGCGTCTGACCCGAGTCGACAGGCTAGCCCACGCTAGTAGCACTAACTGTCACGTGTGTGAATCATCACTTAACGGTGATTCGGTGAGAGATCACTGTCACATAACTGGTAAGTATAGAGGCGCCGCTCACAACGCGTGCAACCTCAAGCTTAAAATCAACCCTAAGACAATAAACATCCCCGTTGTCTTTCACAACTTGAGAGGGTACGACTCACACTTGATCATGCAGGCCATCGCGAAAATCGATGGTAATATAACGTGCATCCCCAACAACATGGAGAGATACATCTCCTTCAGCTTAAACGGACTTAGGTTCATTGACTCGTTTCAGTTCCTCCTGTCGTCACTCGACAGTCTGGTCAAGGCCAACAATACCTTCCCTATCACCGATCGATACACAGACGCCGAGACTAGACCCCTGCTTATGAGGAAGGGTGTGTACCCCTATGAGTACATGGATAGTTGGGCCAAGTTCACCGAGACCAGACTAGCCCCTATTGACTGCTTTTATAGCAAGCTGAATGAGGCGTCCGTCTCACGAGATGATTACTCGCACGCGACAAACGTATGGAATAAACTGGGTTGTAAGAACCTGGGTGATTATCACGACCTGTACTTGAGGACAGATGTACTGCTGTTAGCCGACGTGTTTGAGACGTTTAGGCGGACATGTTTCAAGCAGTATAAACTCGACCCCGCATGGTATTACACCAGCCCAGGTCTGTCGTGGGACGCCTTGCTTAAAAAGACCGGAGTTAATTTAGAATTGCTCACAGATTACGACATGCACCTATTCATTGAGAAAGGCTTGCGAGGTGGGATTTCCATGGCATCCAAACGATACGCGAAAGCAAATAATCAATACGTGAAAGGTTACGATCCTAACAAACCAACCAATCACATTCTCTACCTCGACGCAAACAACCTGTACGGCTGGGCCATGAGCCAGTATCTACCTACAGGGGGATTCGAATGGGTACCCCACGTTGATGTTATGGGGGTTGCACCAAATTCGAACAAAGGGTATATCCTCGAGGTTGACTTAGAGTATACCAAGGAATTACACACATCACACAACAGCTACCCCCTGGCCCCCGAACGTATGAGGGTTAACCCAGACTGGATGTCTGAGTACCAACATAACTTGTTAGGTGGGCGTGTGACAGACGTTGAAAAACTCGTGCCTAACTTAATGAATAAGACCAAGTACATCGTTCACTATCGCAACCTACAGCTGTACCTGTCGTTGGGTATGAGGCTGACCAAAATACACAGGGTGCTCATGTTCGACCAGAGCCCATGGATGGAGCCCTACATCAGAATGAACACAGACCTACGAAAAAAAGCCACCAGTGATTTTGAGAAAAATCTCTACAAGCTCATGAACAACTCGGTGTTTGGTAAGACTATGGAGAACCTGAGGAAACGCGTGACCGTGAAGCTGGTTCGGTCGAGTGAGGAAGACAAGCTCAGGAGATTGATAGCCAGTCCGGCATTCAACCGTAGTAAGATATTCACAGACAACCTGGTTGCCCTACACATGAAGAAAAGCCACATAAAATTCAACCGGCCTGTTTACGTGGGGATGAGCATCCTCGATTTATCCAAACACCTGATGTACGACTTTTACTACAACGAGCTCAAGAAACAGTACGGCGACAGGTGTGAAGTGCTGTACACTGACACAGATTCCCTGCTGATGGAGATTCGAACCGAGGACGTGTACGAGGACATGAAAAAACACCTCGATTTATACGACACCAGCGACTACCCTAAGACCCATGCCATACACAGTACGGTAAATAAAAAGGTCCTAGGTAAGATGAAGGACGAGTGTGCTGGCACGCCCATAGCCGAGTACATAGGTTTGAGACCTAAGATGTACTCCATACTGAAAGCCGACAATAGTGAGATCCGGAAGGCTAAGGGGGTTAAGAAGTATGTGGTGAAACAACACATCAAACACGCCAGATTCAAGGAAGCCCTGTTCAAGACCCGTACCTTTAGGCATAAAATGAACACACTTAGAAGTGATGGACATAAGATATACGGACTGACTATAAACAAGACGTCCCTGTCGCCTATGGACACTAAACGTTGGATAGCTATTGATGGGATAAACACATACGCGTATGGACATGAGAAAATTTGAGGCTATTTACTACAGCCCGCGTGGGTACTGGAAAGGAGCTAGCGCAGTAGATAAGCTAGCTAAAATAGCGCGAGTACCCCCGGAGGAAGCCAAAGCGTGGCTTGAAAAACAAGCCCTGTGGCAGATCTATTTGCCGGCACCACACTACGTGCCTAGAAGGAGGTTCGGTATTAACATACCTAATAGCGTTCACCAGGCAGACCTACTGTTCCTACCCCACGACAAGAGGTACAAGTATGCCTTAACCGTAGTGGACGTAGCCAGTCGTTACAAGGAAGCCGAACCCTTGACCACGAAAGATTCGGCCCAGGTAGCCAGAGGATTCATGGGTGCCGTGTCACAACTGCTAGCCAAACACGATACAAAGGTCAGGCGTGGCACGGCCGGAGCCCATCGCAGCCAAGCCATAGTTGAGAGATTCAATAGGACTTTGGCTGAGCGCTTGTTCGGCCATCAGTATGCTAGGGAGATGGCCACCCCTGGAAAACGATCGACTGAATGGGTCACGAGGTTACCCAAGGTGGTGTCGTCAATCAACCATGAAGTCACCCGTCTCACCGGTAAGAAACCGGCAGACGCTATCAAACTAAAATCAATAGTTGCAGAGTCGGCCGCTCCATTGCGTGGGAAGGAGAAACAGATACCAGATAGGGCCCTAGTGAGGTATCTATACCAGCCGGGGGAACACGAGGGTGATAGCCGTAAGCGGGCCACCGATCCTATATGGTCAGTCAAAACTTACAACATAGATAAAGTGGATATGAAAGCCGACGAACCTAACTTGTACTACTTGAGGGATGGGCCGGGTAGGGGGTTTGTAAGAGAAGAATTATTGATCGTACCGTACGGCACAGTGTTACCTCCAACCAATACACGGTAAACTGTTTCATAGACACCCAACCTTTTTGTAGTAGGGGTAATAGTAGCAAGATCTAAGGTCCCAACCAAAGCCTTATTTATTAAATAAGGCTTTGTAGAGACATTTCTTGAAAGTGAGCCAAAACCCCTATTCCCTATACTACTGCATGTGCTGGACTCCTACCTGATACTACCATTACACTTGAAAAATGCGTTGTTGTATAAATGCATTTTCTGTTTTACATGTCATTTAATCGTGATTAGAATGTAGGAGTGTTAGTACCCAGCGGTAGAAGTTGTGGGAACCGGCTTCAGAACATCTGTCAAGTAGCATTATATCACCATTCGATTGTGACTGAGTGAGAGAGTGAGTTTTGTTTTACGCCACTCTCAGCAATATTCCAGCTATATGACGGCGGTCTGTAAATAATCGAGTCTGGACCAGATAATCCAGTGACCAACATGAGCATCGATCTGCGCAACTGGGAACCGATGACATGTGTCAACCAAGTCAGCGAGCCTGACCACCCGATCCCGTTAGTCACCTCTTACATGCAATGGGTTGCTGAAGACCTCTTCTGCCTCGGGACCTTCACGGGTCTCCCCATTGGATTTCACCAATCCAATGTAGGAAACAGTTTCAGAACATACATCTGTCAAACTTCATATGTATTAATATACTCATATTACTTTTGATATTTGTTTTCAGTCATTCACTCAAAGGCACCCGTGAAGAGCCACCTCCTCGTGGTGGGCGCTGGGTAACGCTAAGTGCTCGTCTCCCGTGTGGACTCGGGACAGAATGTGTCCACAACACCCCATCGCTGGTCCTAAGAGGCGACCAAACTGGGCACCCTGTTGGCCGTGGGTTGCGCCCCTGTGTCGGTGGAAGAGGGGATCCTGGTGGTTGAGGGCACTGGAACATCCTGTTGCCCAACACACCACTTCACCTAGACGGTTGGTTGAATAGGCCCGATTCAATCAATCGGCTGGTCACGCCACGCCCTGTGCTACATATTTGCTGTTGCACCAAAGTTTGAAAATTATCCTGTGATATGTTTTAAAGTCTTGGCGATTTTTTTGGACTGAATTTCAATACATAAGTTAATGTCTGTTTTTGCTTAGAGTTGTATGCCAGAAGGCGGTGGCTCATGGGCCAGTCTGGTGGAATCATTAATCATTTAATTTTTCTACTGGAGTATATCATCCGGGTATCCTTGGTGCTGCAAGCTGGAGATCCGCTTGTTTTTAGCATTGTCCTTGTGATACTCCGTGGTGAGTGAGGAGCTCGGATGATGAAACTTATACACTTGCTATGGAATACAAACCCCCCTGAAACAAAACAAGCGTCAACTGGACAGTGATGATGATGATCGACGACCTTCAAACTCAAATGAATATTGGCCACGATTCCTAGTGATCGAGACACTTGACAAATCACCTCTAAACCTCAATCCGTTTGCTGTATCAAAAGGTGTGCATGGTATTGCTGGTGAAGTTCCTAACATAAAACGGTTACGTACAGGCTCTCTGCTCATAGAATGTAGTAGAAAACAGCAGGCAACAAATTTGATGTCAACTGAGTTATTCGTTGGAATACCGGTATCAGTTACTCCGCATAGAACTTTGAACTCAAGTAAAGACATCATGAGAGGCCGGGACCAACTGTTTGCCGATATGAATGAACTGGACATTGCCTCGGAAATGAAGGACCAAGGAGTAACTTTTGCGAAACGATTTATGACCCGGAAAAATTTTCCACATCGTACCAAACTGAGCTGACATGGGTTGACACGGATACACCTGGGGTATACTCACCTCACCAGTCAACGCAAACCATTGAATCACAATCAAAAACACCAGTCACAGTTGAAGTTCAATCTCGGTCATTGTCAAAGGAAAAATCATCATCACAAGCTACCCCAACACTCTATTGGAAATTATGGGAAGCAAGTTTCAAAAACCAAAGTGAAGCCAAACAATGATACCTCTAAGAAAAATCAGAGTGGCAGAGCCTCTAAAGGGGCAGAAGACGAGATCCAGATATACAAAAGGTTTGGATCCCTTGAAGCCATGGACATGTCTGAAAACATCCAGCACAGGGCACATAGTCTGTCACCCTCTCGAAAGTCAAGGGGTAGATCACAAATAACCCCCCCCCCCCCCCCCAAACCAAAAAAAAAAATAGTTTCTTCGAACATTATACAGTGGAACTGCAGAGGTCTTAAAAATAATTTGCATGAGCTACATCTATTAGACCAAGACCTTCAACCGTCAGCAATCCGCTTACAAGAAACGCATCTGAAGCAGACAGATTCTTTAAACGTTCGTCAGTTCAGCGCATATCATTATTATTCTCCTGCTGATAATAAGGCCACTGGAGGATCATCCATTCTTGTCAGAAATGGAGTTATCCACAGTCATGTGAAACTCACAACAAACCTTCAGGCAGCTGCAGTACGACTTACGTTGAACATTACACTTACTCTGTGTTCACTGTACATTCCGCCATTATCAACCCTTATTGTGGCTGATCTTCAATCTCTCTATGATGAACTTCCCAAACCATGTGTACTCATGGGCGCTCTGGGGAAGTGCGACCACAAACACTAAAGGTAAATTTATTGAAGATTTTATTTCAAATAATATTTTATGTATATACAATGATGGTGCAGCTACATATTTACATCCTGGAACAGGAACATATTCAGCCCCTGACTCCAACTTACTTAATGAATTTGAATGGTCAGTCCACGATGACCTTTGTGGAAGTGACCATTTTCCTACTATACTTAAACGTGTGACCCCATCTGATACTCCTCCATTATCCAGATGGAATTTGGAATACAATGTGCTGACAAACTTAAACCTGAACATTTTATTGACGTCCCTGATGCTATCAAGTGCTTTCCAGATGAACTAAATAACATTGCTGATGAGTGTATTCCAAGGTCGTCTGCAGTTCCAGATATTCGAAAACCATGGTTCAACGATGACTGCAAACAAGCTAGAAAGGCAAGGAAAAAGGCTGAACATTATTTCCGTCGCCATCCTATGGTGCATAACTTAAATACATTAAAAATGTTAATGTTAAAGCACTGCGTACTTTTAAACAGAACAAATAGTCCAGGTATGTGTCTTTAATGTTATACACTGGGGCAAAAAGGCTCTAAGATGGGAGTGTAAACAGATCAGTAGTATGGTAGATTGGATGCGATAGGTTTTAAGGAAGTGGCATATATACCATGTGAAATGAGCATGGCAAATGTAGTGTCTAACAAGCATAACACTTGGGAACATTTTTGCTTTACAAACTAAAAACAAAACAAACACAACAAAAGAAAATAAAAACAACAAAGTAGATGACGTTATCCCCTCACCTTTCCAAACCAGTGATTGATAAGAAATTTTCAGCGGCCAAGAGTACAAATTTGTATTCAGTATATGAGGGAGTGAAGGGAGACAATGCCGGACATCGTGTGTACTGTTCAAAATGAGTACTATAAGTGAGGTGATCCTAAGGTCTGGTAAAATATGCATACTAATGAGTTCATAATAGTATTACACCCACATAGTAACTAGAAAACAAGGATCTCTTGTTTATGACACAAAACAAATGGGTTACTCGCGCGACAACGTACAGAGCACTTGCTAACAGTCCCACAAGCCAAAACATCTGACTTTGCGAAAGGAGTTGCGCAGTAAGAAATAACTATAAATGGTACAACGCATGTTATTATTTTATAAACATCCATGCATATTTTATTAAAGAGATCACAGGCATATTTTCAATTTTGTCGGAAGTAGATGTACCCTGTGTGTACTCATAACACAATTACTGATAGCCCAATAGCTGTTGAAGTAGACCACAGTTGGCTTAAGTAAAACATAAAGTGAAAAATAGAAACAAGTGTTTTAGCTGAAAAATATGTACACACATAGTCTCAGTGAGTGAGTTAATATTTAACGTCACATCGGCAATATCCCAGCCATATCGTGACGAGAACAGTCAACAAAGGAGGAAGGACAGTAAAACAACTAGAATATTACGATTTGAATTAAAACTAGTGTGGAAAATTAAAACTAATATCACTATTCGGACAATACAACATAAAATCAGGCTATAGATTGCCAACAACTGAAGGTAGATCACCATACTAGGAGCCATGGGGACTTACAGTACCTTTGCTACCTGCATGGACCCTAGTTGGATTTACATCATCCCCTCAGCTGTTAGCAATTTAGTCACATCTAGCCCAAAATTAAAAATACACATATACTACGATTAAAAAATTAAAAAACAGTGGAAGTCTAAACGTACAGGATATGTTTTGGGACTTACGTACCCTCTCAGGAGGACAATAATTTTACGGTACTTCAACCCCCTTTGATGTTACAGCCACTAACAATTCAAGTTACTAATCTAAACTACCATGAATTAAAATGCAGCTATCTACAGAACATAATAATCAAAATTCAATGATGAAATCAATTTCTTTTAAAAATCCAAGAATTAAATGAGAACTTACGGTGCTTGACCGTGGTTCTCTCATCACAAGTGATGCAAAACGGAGGATCTTCACCTTTCAACAGGTATGAATGAGTATATCTCGTATGGCCAATACGACATCGCCGCATGATTACCTCTTCGAATCTGGACTGACAACCCAAGTATGAATAACCAATATAGGGTTTTATTTCATGTAATTTATTGATGCCAACCAGGGTATCCCACTTCTTCTGCATCTGATCACGGATATAAGATCTAATGTTAGCTTTAAAATCACTGTATGGAAGAAGAAGTGGTGTCACAGATTTGTTGAGTGCTGCCTTGGCAGCAAGATCGGCCATTGTGTTCCCAGAAATGCCAACATGGCTAGGTAACCAACAAAAGACGATGTCGTATTGGCCGGTAGCAAGATTATTAAACAGTTCAATAATTTCTATTAAAAGTGGATGTTTGCAAGAAAAATTTTTAATAGCCTGAAGGTAAGAAAGAGAGTTTGAACAGATTACATACTGTTTATGTTTGGGATGTCTTTTAATATATTTAAGAGCTGTTAATATGGCGTTTGCTTCCGCTGTGAAAATAGAGCTGTGATCCGGTAATCTGGAAGAGATTGTTTTGGACCCAATGACTGTGGCACAAGCCACTGCACCATCACCTTGGGTCCATCTGTGAATAAGGATTTATATGTATTGTATTTACCTTTTAATTGATTAAATCGTTGTTTATATTGTAATTCATTAGTCTCTAAATGTTGACAGTGTAAGGTCAACTTGTGGTCTCACCAACTGCCAAGGAGGAGAAGCAAGTAAACGGGAAGGAACTATATTTTCTAGTTGCATGCCAGCAGCAGAAAGGAAAGGTTTCACTCTTATGTCAAGAGGTGGAACAAGAGAAGACTGCTTGTTATACAAATCCTCATACAAAGGATTAAAGACACAGTTATATGCAGGGTTTGATTTGTTGAAACACAATTTTGTTACATGCTGTAAAGTTTATATTATACGGCGTCGATTAAGACATGGTTCATCAGCCTCGACTTAGAGGCTGTCGACAGGTGGATGTTCGAAAAGAGCCAAGGCAAAGTCTGAGACCTTGATGGTGAACAGAATCTAAACGTTTTAGGTTGCTTTTGCAGGCTCCACCATATATAATGGAGCCATAATGAAGTTTTGAACGGATCAATGATCGATAAAGATGTAAGAGGGTAGCTTGATCCCCCTTCCCACTTAGAATGTGAAACAACTTTCATCAAGTCAAGTGCCTTCAGGCATTTAGTTTTGAGGGATTTGATATGTGGTAGAAACGTTAAACGTGAGTCAAAAATTAAACCCAAGAACTTGGCCCCCTTTAAAACTTTGATGGGAGTTTCATTGAGAAACAGTTCAGGGTCTTTATGCGGCTTATACTTTCTACAAAAATGTATACAATTAGTCTTGGTTTTAGAAAATTGAAAACCGTTTTCAAGACACCATTGATTAATCTTGTTTAAACACAACTGCAGTTGCCGTTCAATGGTGTGCATATTTTACCACGACAAGAAATATCAAAATCATCCACAAATAACGATCCATCAATTGAATCGTTTAAAACTTTTGATAAACTGTTGATCTTAACACTTAACAATGTCACAGACAAAATACTGCCTTGTGGGACACCCTGATCCTGACTGTAACGATCAGACAGGGTAGACCCCACTCGGACTTGAAATTGTCTGTCTTCTAAAAACTGTGATATAAAAAGGGGCAAACGACCCCTCAAACCAAAATCATGGAGATCTTTCAAAATGCCATACTTCCATATCGTATCATATGCCTTTTCAAGATCGGAAAAAAATGGATACAGCATGTTGTTTATTTAGAATGGAATGTTTGATGAAAGCATACCAAATAATCGACGGTACTACGATTTTTCCGGAAACCACATTGAATATCAGTGATAAGGTTGATGGTTTCCAGGTACCAAACTAGACGATTATTAACCATACGTTCCATTGTCTTGCAAACACAGCTAGTTAAAGAAATTGGTCTGTAATTAGATGGATCGGTATTACCCCGGCCAGGTTTAGGAATAGGAATGATTATGGCATTGCGCCATGATGGATGGTGGGAAATTACCAGAAGTCCAGATACTGTCGAAGATATTCAGTAATGTTTCTAAACACGAGTCAGGTAGATGTTGCAGTGCAGTAAGGAGCTCATGAATTGAAAAGATATCATTATAATCCCCTCCATTATATGAACTATTTTAATTAATTGACTTTTTTTCTTGCTGATTTTTAAACTTCTGAAAGGTTGGTGGATAACTGGATGAGGAGAAATGTTTAGCTAATGTTTCACGTAACTTGTTAGCAATGTCAGATTTTTCTGTTAAAAAACTTTCTCCCTCTTTAAGATGGTGTACACTACATTTGGAACCTTTACCTGTAATCTTATTCACCATATTCCATACCTTAGAAATAGGTGTTCGTGAGGTTATTTTGGAGACATAGTTTTGCCATGACTCTCGTTTATGTTGTTTAAATGTACGTCGAGCCTTGGCGTTTGAAATTTTAAATTGGTTTAAATTATGGTCTGTTGGATGCCGCCGAAAATATTTTTCTGCCTTTTTCCTAGCCTTTCGAGCTTGTTTGCAGTCAGTGGTAAACCATGGTTTACGAATGTGTGGAACCATAGAGGATTTTGGGAATACAATCATCAGCAATCATATTTAATTCATCAGAAAACAGCTGAATAGGATCAGACGCATTTAAAAAGATTTCGGGTTGTAATCTGTTTTTGCATAAGGTCTCGAATAAAGACCAATCTGCCTTGTTAATGTTCCACCTAGACGACGGTGCAGCATCACTTTGGTTTATGGCTGTAAGTATAGTGGGGAATATGATCACTTCCACAAAGATCATCGTGGACTGACCATTCAAATTCATTGTATAAGCTGGTATCCGCAACTCTTAAATCTAGAGAGGAGTATGAGCCAGTTGCAGGGTGAAGATATGTGTTAGAATTATCATTGAAAATACATAAATCAGAATTGGTGAAGAAATCCTCAAGAATCTTTCCTTTTGTATTGATGTTATTGCTACACCAAAGCGGATCATGACCATTTAAATCTCCCATGATAATGCAAGGTTTTGGGAGTTGATCATAAAGCATCTGAATATCAGAGTGCTGCAGAGACGATGATGGCGGAATATACAATGAACACAATGTGTCAACAATATGCAGAGTAACACGCACTGCAACTGCCTGAAGAGGGGTATTGAGAGGAACAGTGCTGTGGATAGTTCCATGATTCACCAAAATAGAGGACCCCCAGTAGCCTTAGCACCTGGAGGGGAGAAACAGTTGTAGGCATCATAGTGTCTTAAATCAAAATTATCTGTGGATTTGAGGTATGTTCCCTGTAAACATATTGCTGATGGTTTAAAGTCTGTAAATCATTAGAATTATTCCGTATGCCTCTACAGTTCTACTGTATTATATTTTGAGAACTCATGGAGGTTCTACAGGAGATCTGGGGCAGTTTCTACCCCGCTCACTAAGCTGCGGAGTGATATCCATGTCTAAAGGTTCAAATGGATTATGAACCTCCACAGGGACCGTCAAGGGCAGTGGGACCTCAACATGTTTCAGAGTTTCTTGATTCTTTTTTTTTAGCGACTTCCTTTCTTTTTTCGTTAAACGTTCTGTGGTTGTTGCTGGTTGGGACTCAGCAGATTGGGACACAGCAGGTGTCTCCGGTACAGGCTTCGGAGATGTCTAAGGCTGAGTCTCCGATGTAGATTCACCAGAAAAGGTATACAATTTTATTTGTTTGTTCAACACCCAGGATATTGCAATCTGGCAGCCATTATCCACTTTGCGAGCACTGGAAGACACGGCTGCAGAGTATTTTTTGCGGAAGGAGTTACAGTTGAAAGATCTGCTACAAGTATTTTCGCTTCTGAAAAAGAGATGTTATTTGAGTACTTGATTTTATTGATTTTGACTACTCTCTCATCTTCGAAGATGACATGTGCTTGCCATGGCAATTTGCACACCTGACATCATTTGTGCAGTCAGAGGCGTCATGCTGTTCACTACAACGGAAGCACACTGAAGCATTCTTACAGAACCTGGCACCATGTCCAAATTGCTGACATTTGAAGCAACGAAGTGGATTAGGGATAAATATATCCACTCCAAGGTTGAAATATCCAGCTTTGATAGAATCTGGAAGTTTAGAGAGAGCAAATGTCAAAAGGTAAGTATTTGTAGAAACAATTTTATCATGATCTTTCCTTGTAAAACGTTTAACAGAAATAACACCTTGAGATTTGAGTTCTGCAACAGTGCAGAGACAGTGGCCTCAGTATCAGCAAAGTAGTTAGCAGTAAGCAAGTTCACAGACTGCTGTTTCGTGGCACATTCGACCAGCACAACCACTACGAAGACGAGTGACATTTTTCACAGTACCACAAATACCATCTATAGATTTTGAGATAACAAACGGATTGATCTTCAGTGGTCTACCGTTAGTTCCCTCCACAACCAGAAATCGTGGCCAGGAATTAGGGTTAACTTCAGGATATTCATCATCTGATGATGAAATTGTGTCTGTTTCTACATGTGTTCGTTTATTTGTAGAACGAGAACCAGCATATTGTAGGTTTGCTATGTTGTAAAGAAGTAAATTCGACATACCTGCTCCCCACCCGCCATCGAGTGTCAACAAGGACGACATTGCAGTGGAAACCAAACTGCAACACCAGGGTTACAGGGATGTTATACTCCAGCAAGTGGGACATGAAAAGCTATGAAAACAAAAAGAATAAATGTCAGGCTGGTTCGGTCCATGACATCATTCCCAAGAACCACAGATTTCAGAGGCCCTTATTACCAGATTGGCCCATGAGCCACCGCCTTCTGGCTTAGGACTCTAGGCAATGTAATACATCAATATATGTTTGTACATTTCAAATCAAAACGACCAATGCCCAATAAGTCAAGATATATGTGTACATTTCAGATCAAAGGGACCAATATCCAATAAGTTAAAAGGGCAAAAATAAATTCTATGCACATGGCATGGCGTGACCAGCCGATTGATAGAACCGGGCCAGTTCTACCACACGTCTAGGTGAAGTCAGTTTTTTTTCACGGTTGCAGGCCCCTATTGCCCTCAACCACCAGGATCCCTTCCTCCACCGACACAGGGCCGCAACCCACGGCTAACGGGTTGGTGGACCAAGTATCCCCGGGGTCCACAACGGGGGTGTCGGCGAGCTCTTCGCGTTACCCAGTACCCCCCACGAGGAGGTGGCTCGCTACGGGTGCCACGCATAGTTTCAACCACTTACATTGAGAGATTCGTTACTGACATTTGACAACCTCGTAGTCCGAGGCCAAATATAAAGATCCAGTATCAAAACAATAACAACGTTTGTTATGTGTACAAGTCATGTATTGTTCACATCAAATGCTAATAACACTGTGGTGGCCCAATCAAACAAGATAGGCGAACCACCATGTACAGAAAGCAACAAAAGTTCATGAAAAGGAAGTAATATTTATACCACAAAGCAAAAGGCTACCCACGTGTCAACGCACTAGCCTACCATGTACCATGTAACATGAGGCAACAAAAACAGAAACAAGTGTTTGGGCTGAAAAATGTAGCACACATAGTTTCAATCACTTACACTGGAAGATTCGTTAACGGCATTGATGATCTCGTAATCCGAGGCCAAAGTAGAATTCTAGTATCTAAACTATATGAGTAGCATTGCTCATACCAAATGCTAACAAGACTGTGGTGGCCCAACCAAGCAAAATAGGTGTACCACCGTGTACATGATAAACTTATGTCCAGATAGCAACAAAAGTACATAAAAAGGAAATATTGTTTATGTCACAAAGCAAATGTCTACACACGCCTTTATGAGTGGCAGTGAACTATAGATAGCACAACACGTGTTATTGTTTGTTATCATCTACGCATTGAAGGAATTGGGGGCATATTTTCAGTATTATCGGAGGAAGGTCTATTCGTTAGTCATGGCAAACGCACAGAGTGCCCTACAGCCGATTTGAGTGAAATATGGAAACAAAAGGAAGTTAATGTGTTGGGGCCGTGTTGTTTATAAACAATGACGTTACGGTACATGTTGTGAAAGTGATCAGAGGCTTATATTCTGAATATTATCAGAGGTAGATCTAACCGTTACACAATCATAGCTCAGGATCAGCAACTCATCGTCAGATATAAGATGAAGCATAATCACAACCGGGTTTGACATCTGGGAAAGAAAACAGGTGTTTTACACCGAGAGGTGTTACACATATACATGTAGTTTCAACAGTTATGTTGTGGGATTAGGTGCTGACACTGATATCGTTGTCTATTTCAACGCTCCTCCAGTGCTCGTGAGACTTTTTCCTGATATGTAGGGTGAGATCCTCCCCTTTCTCCAGGATCCTGCTCTGGGCCCACTTGCACAAAGCGATTGTAGTCTAAGATCATTGTAAGTTACAATCAAAATTTTATTTACGTGTTATGTCTTAATTTCATGATTATCGGGTCAATAACCCATGACCCAATCTGTTAATGTATTTGTTTGTATTTCAATATTTTACATTTGTATATCAAATGTTTAGTTAAAAAAAAATTAGAATGTAGAAAAATTAGAGAATAACTCCTGAGGTACGAGTGATTATAAATGTTACCTTCTACGTTATCGCTTCCTTCTTCAACGTTATTATTTGTTGTGTCGGGTTTTTTTAGTTTTGTTTTGTTTTTTGTATTTTTTGTTTTGTTGTCACGATTAAAGAAGGAATTTCATTTGTGTGCATGTAACCAGTTCCACGTTGTATTTGCGCTGCATGCTATGTGCACTTGAAGACATCTGTAGACAGGAGTCGAGTTTAGGAAATTTCTACGTCCAACGTTGAAGAGTTCGATCTTAGTTAAGATCGCGATCTTAAATCCATGCTGTCTTATGATCGTCTTTGTGCAAGTGGATTAGGGCAATTGTATGGTGATTGTAAAGTTGATTGTGGGGACCTAAGATTGATTGTAACTAAGATTGCTCTGTGCAAGCGGGCCCTGAACTTTGTGGCTTTTCCTTAGTTGGAAAGCACGGTTTGCTAGTTTGCCACCCTGTTTCTTTAGGGGGACCGGAAGATCAGTACAAATACTGATTTTTCTCGTCCAGAGAGGCCCCTCCCTTGATGGATGTGTTGAAGACGGCTTGTCGATCTCCTGCACTAACAAATTTAATAATAATAGGTTTAGGCATATCAGCTCTATAGTTGGCTGGGTCAGTACTTGTGCGGAGTAAACGCTGGACGTTGACAAATAACATCATGTCAGCGTCTTGCAGGCCAAATAAAGAAAACACTTCCCCAACGGAAGACTCTGGGTCCTCATCGTCGGGGATGCCATAAAGCAGCACGTTATTTCTCCTTGAATACAAATCTTGCATCAGGAACTTAAATTCAAAGTTTTTCTTTATGTCTGACATGTCCTGCTTTAACTTCTCAATATCGTTTGTGTTTGTTTCTATTTGCTCTGCATTGAACAGTACAAATTCAAGCATACACTGAGTGTGGAGTTTAATCTCATGACACATCAAGTCTACTCACAACTATGTGAGTATGTTCTATGAGGGCGTCCTCAATATGACTCTTGAGTTCAGTCCTGTCCATGTCGACCGGGAGACAAATGGCGGACGGCGTTGTTGACATGTTGACTGGGTCGGAGTGTCTCTCTGAGTTTGTACGGACTCTTGTCTGTATATATTCTTCCATATCTAAAGGTGCAGAGCACTGGGAGGCTTCAGTATTATGTTTGGACTTGTTTCCTTTCTTCGCGGACATTTTGTTAAAGTGTTTGACTTGGTTAGGGGAGAGAGCGACAGACCTAGCGTCAACTCATGAAGACAGCGCCACCGGAAGTTAACACACCATGGTACTATAATGATTGCAGACAGGTTCGAAATATTAGGGAAAATGTCGAGGAATTTTTCACCAAATATAATTCACAAGGTAATTTGAAAGGTTACAGAATTATTCAAGCATAGATCTATAAAGCAGAATAAACGCATGAGCTGTTGACATTTGTCTCCAAAATAAATATACGTACTCCACTGAAGTATGGAACATGATTTGAAAAATCAAAGACAAAGGATCCAATAACACTGGACTAATAAGTAAAAATTGTCTATCTGGACCTTTCCCAACCACATTGTCAGTTAACATGGAAAACGTATCGTGAGATCTGTGGATCCGTCTGTGACTGACCGCTGAAGCTTTCGCAGTACACGACAGCTGAAACCATTGCCCAAATGCTCATAAAAGAAACATATCCTCGACGTGTCTCTCCACTGGAGATTGTTACCAACAGATCAACACAAAATGTGATTATTCGTTTCGTGAAGGAAAAACTGGGAAACACATTGGGAACTCACCGTGTGACGACTTCTTTCTACGACACTCAGGCAAGTGGTGGAGTTGAGACGTATCCATACGACCCAACATTATATCCCGACGAAGCTTGATGATGTATGGATGGATTGATGGATGCATGCATATATTTGGATGGATGGATGGATTGATGGATGGATGCCTGTATGCATGAATGCTGACGAGCAAAAGAATGTACACAGATGTAATTGTTGCTGCTATCCCAAAATGCGTTCTAACTAGTAAAATTATTGACACTGTTGTGTAGAACGCAAGCATCATGTTTCATGTGCATAAATGCAACCAAAATAAATTGTACGTGTTTTGAACAAGTTTTTGCAAAATTGTGACTATTGCCCTATGAGCTAGCGATTTTCGCCCAGAGGGTATCAAACCAGTTTGTCCTGAAGACTGGGCTATCAGTTCATAAAAATCCTGTGATTGACGTCGGCGCAACGAGAACGGGCCACAGGAATGTCACAAATTAGGTCCTCCAAAAGCCATTTTGCAAGGTCATTGGGTTGCACAAGACAAACCATAATTCGGCTGTTAAACCGTTTCAATATGACAGACCAGGCATGTGATGGAGTCGGAAGCGGACGCCCCAGAGTCACAACACCCCAGCAGTATCGGTATCTGAGGCTTATTCACCTGCACAAGCAGATGTTTACCGTGACGTCAGCAGCAGCCCATCACTGGGTCATTGGGTGAGCCGATTCAGAGTGACAAGGCGACTTAGTGCTGCTGACATATGGACCCACCGATCGCTCCTTTGGCCTCCACCTCCACACATCATAGGAACCTTCTGCAGTGACCATAACTACATAGCTGTTTATTGTTACAATGTCATTCTGCTGATAAAACACGAATACTGCAGTGTGAAAAGCAGCAGTGACAATAACATTCACAAAGCGACAACAGTGGGCAAGCTCAGGAAATAACCTCAGTATCCAAAGTGAAGACATAATCTGCATACAGTCGTACAATCGCTGGTTTCAATGAAATGTGAGATGCTATTGAGACATGCGTTTTCACGTTATTGATATGGCTGCAATACTGCCGATGTGACGTTAAATGTTAACTCACTCACTCACGTTATTGATTAAAACAGTTGACAAAAATAGAGCATTATCAAACCGAGGCTAAAGTGCAATAAACCATCTTAACTGTCAACAGTAGGTTGAAGCAGATACAAAACCATAGATGCTACTGATAATTACTAGGCTACACGCATATATATATGTTTATATGCCATAAACATTGAACCGCACAGCAGTCCCAGATACCATCCATCACCTAAAACCGCCACGTTCTGTGCAAAGCCCAACAAATGATGAACAACGAATCCATGAAAACCTGCAGTGACGGTTTGAAACTGACACTCATCTGCCCCTGGACGTGTGGGGTTTTCGCTGTCCAGTGCTTGAACCTATCTTGTAACTTAACTCCATCACGACTTTGATGACATCATTTATTCATCACACGTTGAAGTCAGTATATCATTTCACATTTCCAGTAGTGAACATGTATTGTCTTGCTTGATGCTATTTCAGTATATTCTGTTGTCTCTTGTCTGGCGAAAGGTTTGTTACATTTACGTGTATCATTTTATATCAACTTTATCATGTGTTCATGATCCGCTGACACTGAATAACAATTGTTCTAGCCAAGAGTCTTTGACTCAAAACGTTCCGGTGTCATTTCAGAAACCTTCATCAGGTGAACTGACAGCTAATGATTTGACGTCGACCTTATGATGTCATACCTGTGCCATTTATCCATAAAAGATCTTGGTCATATATAATAACTTCTATATGCCGATAAACGATACCATTTGTACTAACGTTTTACATATCGACATGAACGACTGCAAAGCCAGTTTTGAAACGGATCATATTTCTACCCGATATATACATATATAATTGATACAACAGGCTCCGTAGCCATAGCAACACCCTGAGCAATCACTGACAGAAGGATATTTATTAACATTCTACGTCGTACTTCTGAAGGTAATTAAATTATTTAATATTCTTATGCGCATGAGATATCTGCAATACTGTGGAATCGCACCATCATGCCAGTGTTAAACTGCAACGGGTTTCTATGTCGTACTGTGAATATGCTATAAACGATGTTGTAAAGCGTCCGAGGAACGAATTCATGTTCGCAATACGTTGCGTACAAAGACCGCATATCGCTTTACTCTCTCAAATTACAAGCTATAAAACTAGCGATGGGGCAGTCGGGTCACAATGGTTGTATCAAATAACCACCATTCCCAACATGAATAACGATTTGTGAAACTGTATAACTCGTGGCTTGAACCGGAACGTTTTTATGTCATCATGACATCGTGGCAGATAAATACGATGCAATATGTCCACGACTCGACCCCAAAAGTACAGAGAAATTATCATCTCAACGGATTTTATGCAACTGAAGTAAGCACAATTTAGAAGGAAATACATATTATAGGCGGATAA